>NW_026652278.1:3941578-3985111 GCF_009828535.3 Hylobates moloch | reverse complement strand
CTACAGTGAGGGTGCAGAACCCCTACGGTGAGGGTGCAGAACCCCTATGGTGAGGGTGCAGAACCCCTACGGTGAGGGTACAGAACCCCTACGGTGCGGGTACAGAACCCCTACAGTGCGGGTACAGAACCCCTACGGTGAGGGTGCAGAGCCCCTACGGTGTGCCTACAGAACCCCTACAGGGAGGGTGCGGAGCCCCTGTGGTGCGAGTACAGAACCCCTATGGTGAGGGTGCAGAGCCCCTATGGTGCGGGTACAGAACACCTAAGGTGCGCCTACAGAACCCCTACGGTGAGAGTGCAGAGCCCCTATGGTGTGCGTGCAGAGCCCCTATGGTGTGCGTGCAGAGCCCCTATGGTGTGCGTGCAGAGCCCTTATGGTGCGGATGCAGAGCCCCAAGGTGCGCCTACAGAACCCCTACGGTGTGCGTACGGAGCCCCTATGGCACACAGGCTTGCCCCGCCACCTGCTGTCCCCGGATTCCTGTCAGGTGCCCAGCCTGACTGGGCATGGCCCTCCTGGAAGCAGTTTCAGGGCCAGTTCTGATCTCGGGTGGGGATGGAGAGCTGGTGTCTGGGCCGCTCAGAGCTCAGGCCCCGCACGTCATCAGAGTGACCTCGCCAGCTCCAAGTGCCCCCTTTCCCTCAGTTTCGTTATTTGGGAAGTGAGGAGGTCACACCAGGCTGGACACAGTGAGGGGATTTCAGTCTGTGTGTCCCCATGTTGCCCGGGGTGGCTGCATGCGAGGTGAGTTCAGGGAAGCTCTGGATGCAGTGAGCGAGGCCCCTGCCCAGCCTCTTGGTGGGAGTCACTGGCCTCACAGCTCACTGCAATTCAGAGACCTGCAGTGTGAAGATTCTTCCAGATTACTGGATGGAAGGGACTTAGTGACCTCATGTAAGAAAGGAAGTCACCCACTGGTAGCCTCAGAGAGGGAGCCTCTGGCAGTCTGGCTCACAGCTGGGGCCAGATTCAAACTGTATCCTAGAGCAGCTGCTGAGAGACTCGCCTCAGTCCTGGAGGAGTCCAGGCTCTCCCCCAGGCCCCCAGGGAGGGTGTTTCCACCTGGTACCTTGGGGAGATGTGGCCAGAGCTGCCGGAGGGACCCTCTACCTGCTGGGGTCAGGGGGTCTACATCCGCCCACAGTGTTGGCTCAACAAACATGTGCTGCCCACCCCAGGCCCAGGGCAGGCCCCACAGGCCGAGGCTGCACCTTGCTGTCCAGGGGACCGCAGCTGAGGCCTGTGCACCCTCCCCAGTGCTAGTGCCAGCGTGGCGCAGGAGTCGCAGCTCGAGGAGGACATGCAGGCTGCCTGCCATGAGAACATCCCTCTGCCGTTTGCAGACCGGGGCCCATGTGTGCAGAGGGAAGCATGCCAGCGCAGCGCACGCAGGGCCGGTGGGAGATGGACTGACCAGCGGTCTGGACTGAGCAGGCAGCAAAGGGCCCTGTGTGCTGAACTGAGCTGCCGGGACTTAATGCACACAGAACCACGGAACGTAATGGAGAAGAATTCCTTGCTCTGGGAAGCCTGGGTAAGGGTGAGTGGGAGATAAAGAAGCCATCAGAATGCTGCTGAGTCTGGTGGGGGTTGGAGGTCACCGGAAATAGCTCCTCCCTAGTTTTACTCAGATCTTCTTGGCAGGGTGCATCTTACCATTTGTAGAATGCACCAAGGAATGCCTGGGAAGGGCATGGGGGCCATGCAGGGGTCACGGGTTGGGAGAGGAGGGCTTACTGCCTTGGGCCCCTGGACACAGGTAATGCCTTTGCCTCAGGTGGCCGGAAGTGCCTGTAGGCTTTGCAGAAAGCTGCCGTTCCTTTCTTGTGTGGGTGTGTGACTCCTGGACGGTTGCCAGAGATTGCCCTGAGGCTGGGGTGGGTGCCTGTCCTGGAGCCCCCACCCCACAGTGCTCTTTGTCCGTAGGATCTGTGCACACAATGGTTTGGTTGTTGAACCTGGAGACACACATTATGGTAAATCCGTGTTGACTGATTATATCATTAGGTGGGTAACATGACACAAAAACCACAGGTTTTGAATGTACAAATTCCATCCCAGTGCAGGTGGAAAATTTTATTAACCATGGCTTTCTTCCCATGGCTTCATTACAAACAAACACTTGGTACTTTGCTAGTACAAGGTCCTTCCTTGGTGGGGAGGGGTGTAATCCCATGTCGATGTCTGGATGAGGAGAAAGAGGAGCTTCCCCTCAGCCAGTGGACAGGACTGTCCAGGCTGCTCCACAGTGGCCACAGAGAGCCCCCGGCACCTGCTTGGGGCAGGAATTAGTGGCTTTGGCCGCCTTGCTTAATTGAGAAAGTTGATGTTTCCGTCAGATCTTGTGTTCGCACGTTACTTATTCTCTAACAAGTCAGTGAAACTTCACCCAACTTTAGAGGCTATAAAGAATGAGGTTATTTTCTGCCATGACATATTTAAGCTGAAGCTTCCCAAGCCGTAACAGTTTTAAGAAGTGACATTTCATTTTGAACACCAGCCTGCCACCTCTTTACTCCTCATGACAGACTGTCACTGTGCAGCACAGCAGTTAGTTGGTTCCTGAAGTGCCAGAAAATTCCCAGGTTGTGAGGAGTGTGCTGCTGGCGGGGTGAGACGTGCGACCCGGCGGGGTCCTCGGCGGGCACAGGAGGGAGACCAGGGCCAGAGCCCTGTGGGGTGAGCGCCATCCTGGCCAGGCCACACGGCCGGGGCAGCTTCTTTCCCTTCTGCAAGGCAGTTGGCATTATCACGGATGTTAGCGTAGGAAGTGCTAGCAGGGCTAGTTAAAAGTGAGGGAAAACATGGTGTTTTCTCATTGTCTTTTTCATAGTAAACTAAAGGAATCACGCTTGATGAAGGCTGAAGTGTGGTATGATTCAATCGGGCACGAGACTGTGCTGAGGTCTCGGATGTCTCGGGCCTGGGGTCAGCTCGAAGAGATTCATAGGCAGGTCTTGAAGCCCATGCTGCCGGGAGGGCCGGGCTGCCATCGTGGACGGGCACAGCTCCCGGGTTCACACAAGACTTGGGGTTCCCTCCACCATGGAGTCCATCTTGCTTTCACAGGATTTGGGGACTATGAAAGCTCTTCTCTTCTAATGCATTCCCGTTGTCTAGAGGCTGGGGAAGCACCGTTTGATTTTAAAGGAACAGCCACAGTCCTGCCAGCTCCATAGAGCGGAGTTGGCCTCGTGTTCTGAGCAGAGGGTGCCACGGTATTTCTGACCAGGCAGGACCCTGGCTGGACTCACGAGATTGTGTGAGTCCACGACGTGCTTGTCAGAAGCCAGGCGTCTTGGAGTTAGGGTCAGGTTCCCATGGTGGGTTTCATTATCCTCCTAGAGACTAGTGGGGTCCCAGCCTCTTGGAAGTGCCCACTCAGACACTGCCAGGTGCCTTGGAGGTAGCAGAAGTGTCTCTTGATGGCCAAGTGTCCATTGTGACCTGTGTTGAAGACAAGGTCTGTGTGAGAAGGTGCACTGGTACCTACTGTGTCCTAATGACCTGGGAGTGTCGTGAAGGCAGAGCAGCCAGTGAGTGACCTTCTGAAACCAAAAGAGTGGCTGCCTGCTCTGCCTCCTGGCTCCGGCACAGGGACGTTCCAGGGTTCTAAGGCCTAAGCTGGCTGCACTACCTCCTGCCCTCAAGGACGATTGGCATCTCTGGTGTGCTCAGGCCCCTGCAGCCTTGACAAACAAAAACAACTTCTAGTTTTTCATTTTATCTGTATTTTAGCATTAAAATGTTTTCCTCTACACAATTAGCTAGAGGACGCACAGGGTTTAGCCTGTGGCCGTGTCTCCCAGCTCTGCTGTGCACCGTGCATGTACACCTGAGTGTACTCAGGTTTGCACACCCCTCGACACTGGGACATTCATTTCATGGAACCTCTTCATATAGATTTTTATTTGGTCTGCAGTGACATGGCAAGTAGGAAAGCCTTTTATGAAACCTCTTAAAGAAACAGGTAGTAGTTACTAAGAAGCTTCCAAAAAGACTTTTTTTTTTGAGACGGAGTCTCGCTCCGTCGCCCAGGCTGGAGTGCAGTGGAGTGATCTCGGCTCACTGCAACCTCCGCCTCCCAGGTTCACACCATTCTCCTGCCTCAGCCTCCTGAGTAGCTGGGACTACAGGTGCCCGCCACCATGCCCGGCAAATTTTTTGTATTTTTAGTAGAGACGGGGTTTCGCCGTGTTAGCTAGGATGGTCTCGATCTCCTGACCTCGTGATCCACCTGTCTCAGCCTCCCAAAGTGCTGGGATTACAGGTGTGAGCCACCGCACCCAGCCCCAGAAAGACTTTTATAGGCTCATCTTGACAATATTCTGGTATCACAAACCAATTGTCAGTTAGAGCTAGAGTTGGTTTAGCTAAACTGTGGGAATGGATATGGGAGTGGCAGTTACAATCTGGAAACATTGTTCCAAAGTGCTTGAAGTTCCAGGGAATTTTTGGAGCAATTTGTTAAAACTGTACACATTTATGTTTTCTGCCCTTTTCTGTAGGTGTGATCTATTTCTTTCACACACACACACACACACACACACAGCAGTTTGTGTGTTAACTGCTTGCTGACTGATTTCCTGCTTGATTGCACAGATTCAAAGCAGTGCGTGAGCTTCAGAACAGCATTTATCTTCCTGCATTACTCATATTTAGTTCCATGTATGTACCAAAAAGAAGAGTTCAGAAAAGAAAACCAGATTTTGTGTTAAGTATGATTTTTAAATGTAGACAGGTGCCAGTTTATATCTCAAAATGGGAGATTTAAAGACCAGTGAACAGATTTCCTTAGATGTCCGTCTGCTTCTGGGATCTGATGTGTAGGCATCTTCACGTTGGTTTTATAATGTTCCACACGTCGTGTGTTATTTCGATGACTATGCTGAGCCCTTTAATAAGACGCACGTGCCTGAGGTGCTTCTGAAACCTTGCTGCCAGGGCTCATTCTTCGACCATCCCTAATTCCCCAGGGCTCTTGTTGTTAGAGTATTCTTTACAACCAAAGCATCATTAATCAGAAAGGTGCTCTGCCGTGTGAGGCCAGCTTTGATGACAGTAATAAAAACCGGCACACCTCCTGTTCCAGGACCCAGACCCTGGAAGTCTGTGTGTAAGCCAAGACATGAGCAGTATCTGTGGAATGCGGCTTCAGATAGAAACCTTCTTTTAATTCGCAGGCCTGGTTATGTAATTCTAATGCAGAATCTCCCCCTCGGTTTTTGCACGCATGTAGCCAGGTTCACAGAACTTTAGCCACAAACAAGAGTATTTCCCTTTTTCCAGGGATCCCATGTTAGGCCCCCACCAGGAGCCTTTGGGGTGGCATTTGGGAGCGCCGTTTGGATCCCTTCTCAGTTTGACATCCCAGGTGGCAGCTCCAGTTTTGTTTGGTGAAGCGATTTCAACGTAACAGAACCCCTTTTGGTTGTGAGAGCAGAATGAACTGAGCCACACTTGACTGTCTTGTGTTGGATGTGACCCAGCTGAATCCGCGGGGAGACCCCTGGTTACAACAGGGACCGCGGGTGGGGTCTCTTAGCTGTGGCCCTTTATACTTGGTGAGCATCAGCCACACCGCATGGCCAGGTTTATGATTAGGTGATAGGGATGAAGTATTTTTGACATATGCTTTTTTTTTTTTTAATTAAAATACTATCTTGTGCCTGATTTTGAGGCGGACTGAGCATGAGTCCTGAGGAAGAGAGGGGCTTCCCCAATGCCCCTTATTCCCTGTTCAGAAGGGAGATTGCAAAGCTAGTTTTCATCTTGTGATGTCTTTGTGTGGGAGGTTGTGAGACAGTCAGACACGGTCCTCTTCCTCCCTCGGGTCAGCCAATCTCCCCCCTTCACACAGACCCGAAGCCCCAGGCCACAGGGGACCTGGGCTACCTTGTTTGTAAACAGCTTTACAAGGAGGCAGGTGATTTCTCCCTTTTAGCCTGTTCTTTTTTATGTTTTTGAGGTGTGGTCTCACTGTGCTGCCCAGGCTGGTCTGGAACTCCAGGACTCAGGCGATTCTCCCACCTCCGCCTCTGGATGGGTGGGACTGACTGCAGGTGCACGTCACCACACCCGGCTAGTCTGTTTCTGTGTGTTTTCATTGCACAGGATACCGGCAGTGGAAATGGTTAAGAGGGAAAGACACAGAGCTGCAAAGATGGTCCTGGAAGGACGGTTTTTAGACCTGACGGTTTTTAGTGCAGCAGGCCTGGAAAACGGCTACCAGTAGGGGAAAAAAGAAGATAGTTTCTATTTCTGCATCTCTTTCTTTTAATATGGCAGGAACTGGCCTCTGGCGCCAACTGCTTAATTCAGAACATTGTTATTTAAACGCCATTCATGTTAAAAGGGAGATAAAACGAAATTCATTTCATTTTTCCAGAGGTCTCCAAATAGCCATGAAAAATCAATTTTTTTCTGCCACCAATTACCATCAGCCACTCATGTGGTTTAAGTGGATGCCGTGGTGGTGCCGGGAGCAT
This sequence comes from Hylobates moloch, assembly GCF_009828535.3. Classification (NCBI taxonomy): domain Eukaryota; kingdom Metazoa; phylum Chordata; class Mammalia; order Primates; family Hylobatidae; genus Hylobates; species Hylobates moloch. The sequence continues at coordinate 3,978,620 of NW_026652278.1, read as the reverse complement.
GGCCAGGCTGTGGGGCCACGGGCTTGTGCTTCGCGGGATGGAAAGTGGGGACATTAGGAAGCCCGACTGTTGAATCGCTTGGGCGTCCCAAATGTGGGCTGTGTTGTCGTCCCTGTGCAAGTCCGAGAGGCAGACAGCACTGAGCCCACTGGACGCCTGCTTGTCTGATTGCCCGTTAGATTGCGGTACTCTCAGCGACACGGCTGTCCCATTATGTGCACATGCCCTGTTACAGCTTTTGGAGCCCCCTTAGGACCAACGGTTCAAATTCTGGAAGTCCTAAACATTTGGGTCTTCCACGTCGTCGTTTATTCTGCAGATTCGAAGCTGGCGTGTTTGAGTTAGATGGGACACTGGGGCTGCCTGCTTTCCTTCGATGGTACACCGAGGGCCTCTCTGCCCCGGTGTGTTCCCTGGGGTTCCAGTGGCAGCTTCAGGGAAGAAGGGCTGGGAATTCCCCTTTCTAGGACAGGCCTTGTTTTATGCAGCTGTGAACCTTGTGTTCGGGTGTAGTAGGTGGTGAGCTTTTTCCTTTTCTTCTTTTCACAGCACACTTGTAGCCAGAGCAGATTCTATGATTTGCCTGGAGGAGCTTGCACACACATTGTCACCCTGTCTCTGGTGGTTGTGGCTGCAGCCTCCCAGACACCTCTCCCTGTCCCTGCCCTTGACACGCCTGGAATCCGTGTTCTCCCTCATTTCTCCGACTTGCATCCCAGGACTTGGCCCTCACAGTTCCAGGAGCTGCTGAGGCAGCGTCATCTCAAAGCCAGGTCCTCTCCCTCCTGGTGACCTGGCCACCACCTTCTGCTCCTTAACGCTCTGTGCTTCTTCCAGCGCCAGTGCCTTTGCCTGTGCGCACCTGCCTGCTTCAGTCTCTCCTCTCCTCCTCCTCTCCACCCAGAAAACTATAACACTATCCCTCCTCTCTCAGCACCTCCTCCAGGAACCCTTCCTGGACTCCCCAGGACATCCAACCCCTTGATACAGGCTCTCATTAATCCTGGAGTTCTTGTGAATTCCTATCTCAATTATCATTGCACGATTCATATAATTAGATATTTTGTTCAACATATATTTTCTGAGAAATTGTGGGTGCCAGGCACTGTTATTCTAAATGCTGGGGATACAACAGTAGATCAGCTAAGACTACTCTGGTTTGAAGAAAAACAGGAATTCCTCAGAACACAGACTTGAAACCATCCCAACTTTCCTGTTCTCACATAAGCCTAGCCGGCCATGGAGAGCTGCGGTGTGGAGTGGCCATGGAGAGCTGCGGTGTGGAGTGGCCATGGAGAGCTGCGGTGTGGGAGTGGCCGTGGAGAGCTGTGGTGTGGAGTAGCCATGGAGAGCTGCAGTGTGGAGTAGCTCACAGTGTTGGGGCCTGGTCTCTCAAGACTCTTGGCTTTTTCCTCATGATCACTAGGTGGTTGCCACAGCTCCAGCCATCACATCTGCCATGTCAAGGAAGGAGGGGTAGGGGATGGTGCCATCTGACTTTAGAAAAAGTATATGAAAACAAGAACTCGCTGCAGGCTTCTCCTCACTCATTGGCTACAGTTGTGACACATTTGCTGCCTGTATTGGAGCTTACATTCTAGTGAAGGCAACACAATAAGTAAGCAAATCACATCACTGTGATTCCAGGTCATGCAAGGAAAATAAGGCAGAGAAAGAAGGGGTGGAGGTGGTGACTGTTTTTGGCAGCTTCTCTGAGAAGGTGATGTCTGAGCATGGTTGTGAGTGAGGTGACAGCGGCCACTGTGCAGGCTGGGAAGGAGACAGAGCGGTAGCGCGGAGACTCTGAAGCGTGAGCGAGGCCGGAGTGTGAGGAGCAGCGGTGGGGGGAGTGGGGGTGTGGGTGCGATGGGGTCATGGGGGACTGAGTTCAGAGAAGGAGGTGTGGTCCTGCCAAATTTGGGACCATTTGGGCTAGGGGGTCCCCAATTTTTTTGGCACCAGGGACCAGTTTTGTGGAAGACGAATTTTTCCACGGATGGGAGTGGGGGGATGGTTTGGGGATGAAATTGTTCCACCTCAGATCATCAGGCACTAGATTCTCATAAGAAGCGTCCAACCTAGATCCCTCCCATGCACAGTTCACAATAGGCTTCACCCTCCTATGAGAATTTAATGCTGCCACTGACCTGACAGTAACGCTCGCTCACCCGCTGCTCACCTCCTGCTGTGTGGCCTGTTTCCTAACAGACCACGGACTGGACCCCGGGTTTAAGCCGTATCCACAGGAAGTGTTTTCTCATCACGATGGAAATGAAGGGAAGGTGTGATCTGATTTACTTGTGTGTGTTTTCATTTTATTCTAATCTTTATTTTTTTAACTCACAGAATTTTTTCATACCTCAGTTTTTATTCAGAAAAGCATTAACCATCATTTGTTTTGCATATAAGACACGATGAGATCACAATAAGTGGAGAATGTTTGCCATTGTTTTTCTACTTGACATCAACAGTGTAACATGTTAGCTTTTTTTTTGTATATTTACCCATGTATTCATAATTTTGGGTACTCTTTATTTCTTCGTATAGCTCTCATTTTTCTTTTTCCTTTTTTTTCTTTCTTTTTTTTCAGTTGGGACAGGGTCTTGCTCTGTTACCCAGGCTGGAGTGCAGTGGCACTATCGTGGCTCACTGCAGCCTCGACCTCCTGGGCTCAAGCAGTCCTCCTGCCTCAGCCTCCCGAGTAGCTAGAACTACAGGCACATGCCACCAGCCTGGCTAATGTTTTTGTATTTTTTAGTAGAGCTGGGGTTTCGCCACATTGCCCAGACTGGTCTTGAACTTGTGGGCTGAAGTGATCCTGCTTCGGCCTGCCAAAGTTCTGGGATTACGGGTGTGAGCCACCACGACTGGCCCAGATCGGATATTAATACAGTTTTTTTCTCCTTGAAAAGTCGATTCGTACTAACTGTAGAAAACTGAGAAAATGCAGATAAAAAAGGAATAGTTTAAATCATCCTACTTTATTTGATTTTTTAAAAATAAACTGACTTTGGAATAATCTTAGATTTATGGAAAAGTTGCAAGCACTGTACGGTGTGGTTTACTTTTTGTGGGTAATTTTTCTCCCCCCCCCCAGGAGATCACATTTGTCCCCTTCCAGTTTCTGGCACCTTAGCCCAGTAGCTGCTGAGTAGGGGGTGCTGAGGCGTTGGTTAAACGTCTCTTGATCATTCCTGGTTTGTTTCCCGTTATTTGGTCTCCCTTCTGCTTCTCTCCTGGTTGGGTTTCTCGTCACTTCTCAGTGGGTTATTTCCACAATCGGTTCTGGTCCAGTCTTGACAGAGCTGCCAGAGGGAGCCTCAAAATGCAAACCAGCTGCATTTCCCCTTGTCGAAAACTCTGTGGCTTTTCAGGGAAAAGCAGGACTGGCCTGGCCATGGCAGCCTCGGGGCCCGAGTGTGGCTGTGTCCCCCACGCCTCTCCAGGCACACCAGGCCTCATCCCCCAGCTCTCGTGGCGGGTGCCTTCGTCCTGGCCTGTGTGGCTCCTCGCCCGGCAGCCCCTCCCCATAGTTCAGTTCTCTATGTAGATGTCAGTTTCTCCATAAGCTCTCAGCTCCCCATGCTCTCCCCCAAAGTGTGGCCCCAGCCCTGCGGGGTGGTTCCCTAACCGCCACTCTGCCCACCGCATGCCAGCCTGGATGTGGGCTTGCCTGCTGGCTCTGGGCTCAGGCTGGGGTGCTGTCAGGGTTGCAGGGGTCACAGTGAATCTTCGTCTTCAGTGGGCCAGTCCCCTTCCCAGCGTCCCTCCTGGGGCTGTGGGTCTGGCCTCCCCCGTTGAATGGCCCTCTCTTGAGGTTGTTGGGCATTGGTGAAGATCCTGATGGGATCTCATCAATGGAGCCAGACGTCTTTCTTCCTGGGTCTGGGGCATGGCGGTATTGCTGTGCGGGGTGTTGGGAGAGGGTCCGTTACCCTCATGGCTGCTTGTGACCTGTCCAGGCCACCACTGTGCCAGCCTTTGTGTGGCTGGTATTGTGGCTTCTAAGTTGAGCCTCCCGCCTGGCTGGGTTGTGATGGTTTCACTCCTGTCACGTTTTCATGCTGTTGAAACTCACTTTTCTCACTGCCTGATTTCTGGCTTTTGTGGGTCCCTCCTGGTGTCCGTGATGCCCCCATTCAGTCTGCAGGCATTCCCCCACCTCTCTGCTGGTCCGGTGTGCACACCTGCTAGGTCAGCCCTGGGCATCGCATCAGAGACGCTGCCGTGCTCGGCGGCCTGGGGCTTCTGTCCTGTGGAGGCCTCGGCCATTGCATTTTAGGAATCGGCACTAAACTAGCTTCTACTGTTGCCCACAGAAGAACTGTGCCAAATGTTCTGGTTGTCTACGGGAAAAAAAGGTAGTATGCAGGTTTCAGTGGCATATCAAGTTCCATTTCTGTGGGCCTCTGGGAGGCTTGCTCTTAGCAGGGGTGGGGGTTTGTGGGGGTGGGTTCCAGCTCATTGTCAGGTTCAGGTGAAATGAGGCAGGGCTTTATTTTGATCCTATTTAGGGTTGTAAGCAGGTCTGAGGAATTCACTTCCTCATGCTTCTCATACCTAAATAATTAGCCAGTTGGATATGGACAGGAGCTGGAATCTGTTGCTCATTTGGAAGTCAGATTCTGAACTCATTAATTATTGTGGTTATAAACCGGTTGCCTTTTTTCGGTTCTTGGAATGATTTGGATGGAGCTGACCTGGTCCCCCCAGCTCCCCACTTTGTGATTGATTCAGTGTGTTTCTGTGGCTTCAGGCCACCCTTGCTGGCCAGGGAGCTGGTTCCTAGGGCTTGAGGCCAGCCTGCCCTTTGGATGAGAGGCCCATGCCATGATGCTGGTCATGGGGATTGCACCGCAGGGCTCAGTCGGGGATGTGCCAGAGCTTTAGGGTCCCTTGGACCAGCAGCTGGGGTCCTTGGGCATTTCCTGGGTGGCGGAGCTCTCTGGGGTGCAGAGTTGGTCATTCTAGGGCAGGCAGTTCACTTGGCCACACCAGGTTTGGCTGGAAGCCTTCTCCACCGCATTCCCAACCACTGGCCTCCCAAGTTTGGCTTCTTGTGGTCAGGGCCCAGACCCTGATAACTTTGAGGACTCCTCTCTCCGGGAGGCTGTCGGGGCTAAGCTGCCTGTGGCCCTACACCGCCCTGCTCCTTCCTCTGGGTGGGGGACACCCCACCCCCCATGCTCCTCCTTCAGCTCGCTGGGATTCACCCCCAGTGGCCTTCCAAGGCTCCTACCTTTCTCCGTGGCCCTGTCTCTGCACACTCCAATGTCTTCCCCTTTGACTGATGCTTGGATTGGGGGTGAACTCGAGGTGTGGTCTATGCAGAATGGCGTGACAGCCCTTCCAGCCCGTCACGGTGTGTAGTGCCCAAAGCCCTGGGCGTGGCCGTCTCAGACCCTCAGAGTGGCACTGTCAGGTAGAGGAGTCAGGGGTCTTATTGATGAGGAAATGGAGGCTTGGGAGAGGAGCACGCAGCTGGTGTCTGACCAGTCCCCACATGGGGCACTCCCCAGTCAGAATGTCTGCAGTGCAGCTTCAGGCGCTGACATGGGCAAACCCTTCCTCTCTCAGGCCGTCCCTTCCTGCAGCTGCTTGGACACTAGCATATGTTGGCAGGCGTCAGCACCAGGGCTGGGCTTCTGCCTGGGACTGGAATCGGGAGCAGGTCCCACGGAGGCAGAGCAGCCGAGAATCAACGGTGGCCATAGCCACCACATCCTGTTTCTGGGGGCAACGGTGGCAACAGTGCCAGCTGCCATGCCTGCGGTGCCTGGTTGCCCCACAGATGTTTCCTGAAGCTTGATTTTGGCTGTGATTGGAGCGTGGCCAGTTCTGGTTCCTACTGTTTTCTGAGCCTGCTCCTCCAGCCTTCCCAGAAGTTCTTTGAGTTGTGGAGTAGCCTTTCAGTAAACGGCATTTGTGCTTAAATTAGCCCGTGTCAGTTTCTGACACCTGCTGTTAAGAGTGCTACCTGATGCAGGTGCTTGGTGCTCGGGGCTGGCCAGGATCCCCACCTGAGTCTGGAGCCCTGAGCCCAGGGCTGCAGCCCTGCCCGAACTGGGATGATACAGCAGCAAACGTGGCTCCATGGAGAACCACATTTGAGAGAGCGAAACCTAAGCTGGGCTGTTCACTGCTAGTCTGCTGGAAGCTTTAAACCACCACCGTGCAGGGCAAGTTTCCAAGAAATGGCGAGAGAGCATCCAGATTTCTCACATTGCCTCTAGAGCCCTGTTGTCTGAGCAGTATCTTCTGTGAACACACTTTGGGAAATGGTCTCATGGACGCTTGGCCTGGATGGTGGTCACAGTGGTAATTCAGTTCCACAAGTATTTTATGAGCCCCTTGTGTGTGTGAGGCGTGCTATTCTTCAGGGGGCCCTGAGCAGAGCTTCCAGCATCCTGCCTGAGAAGCAGTGGCCCGGGATGGTGGGAGATGTCTGCAGGAGAAGGGCGGAGGCTGGGGGCCAAGATTGTGGCTCTGAGAAACGATGGAGATGGGAGAAGGGGAGGCAATCACTTTGGAAGAATGGGCGGGGTGGTGATGCTTTGAATGAGACTTGGGGGAGTGGGACAGCGTGCTCCAGGGGATGAGATCAGAGGCGAAGGGGGTTGGGCTAAAATGTTGATCAGAGCCTTTGGGAAGCCTGGTCTTTGCATATGTTCCCTCTAAACTCGTGCCAACATTGTGATTTGGTATGATTTATCCTACAGACAAAGAGGGTTCAAGCACCAAGAGTGATTTTCTCACAGCAAAGGAACAGTGGGCAGGAGGCCATGATTTGCACCCCCTGCCTTTATCTGGCCCCTGCCATGTGGTAAGTGGAAGGCAGGTGGCTCCTTCCACAGGGCTCTCTTTGCCTTCTCGGTTTTTACCCTTGAGGCAGCAGGGAAGCTGCAGGGTGAGATGTTGAAGGAGTGTGATGTGGGCAGAGCCTCTCTGATGGGGCATGGTTTCTGGCGCATCCCATTTCCATATTCTGGGGCGATCAAGTGGGATCTGGTTCAAATCCCTGTCAGTCTGCACAGAAAAGGGGAGGTTGTGCAGGCGGCTCTGGAGTGTGACAGTTTAGGATTGAATCTTGAGAGTAATGCTTCTGCAAAACACTTGTGTAGTTTGGGGTCCGCTGCCCGACCCTGGTCCCTTTAAGGGACATAAATGCACCTGTCTCTCCTCGTTCTTGGAAAGACAGATGAGAGAACCAAAGTGTGGCCTTAGAAGGATGTGGAAGACACAGAAAGGAAAGATCAGCTGGAGTGCTGGTGGAGGGTTTCACAGGATAGGAGACCAGGCAGCAAGGTGCCCAGCCGACAGGCAGGGAGGGGGCCTTCAATGAAGGCGCAGAGATTTGAGATGCATGCAGGATTCAGACCTGCTTCAGTGTGGGAACAGCAGGAAGGTGCCAGTGAGCTGCCCTCCAGGGGTCAGCAGGCCTTTTCTGTAGAGGGTTCCAGGGGTCCACAGGCCTTTTCTATAGAGGGCCAGAGAGTCAGTGTTCTGGGCTTGCAGGGCCACACTGCCTCTGACACAACTGCTCACCTCTGCCGCTGCAGCACGGAAGCAGCAGGAGACTGTGTGTGAATAAATGAACACAATTGTGTCTCAATAAAACTTTATTTACAAAGACAGGTGCGGTGAGTCAGATTTGCCCCACAGGCTCTAGTTTGTTGCCCCTGCTCTAGCTCCTTGATGTAGGGAGCCCTTGCTTTGTTGTTCCGAGTGAGCTTTGAGGGCTGATGGTTGGGTTGGAGTAGGAAGAGCCCAGCTGTAATGGGAGCCGTGAGGACGGCCTTCCTTGAGTAGCCACGAGCTGCTGTGGGTCTTCCTGAGAAGCTGTGGCAATGGGAGGACAGAGCTAAAATAGCAAGACCCAGTGCCTAAGGAGGCTGAAGAGGGAGGATCGCTAGAGCCCAGGAGTTCCAGACTGCAGTGAGCTAGGATTGCACCACTGCTCTCCAGCCTGGGCAGCAGAGCAAGACCCCATCTCTAAAAAAAAAGAGAGAAAGAAATGTACAAGTGTAAAAGCAGCCTATAGATGTGTTCCCCCGTATTCCCCAGGCTCTATTCTTCAGCCTCCTGAGCCTCTGGAACCACAGGTGTGTGCTATCACACCCAGCTAATTTTAATTATTTTTGGACACGGTCTTGCTACATTGCCCAGGCTGGTTTCAACTCCTGAGTTCAAGTGATCTTCCTGTCTCAGCCTTCCAAAGTGCTGGGATTACAGGCATGAGCCACTGCACCCAGCCTTGTACATGTCTTTAAATGTAAATTAAATGTGCTTTCCACAGCATTAGCGGAACACCCCAGCATTGCTCATCCTCTCCGGGCTGGCTCCTAACACAGGTGCCGTGGCTTAGGTGCTGAGTTGAATCTCTGTTTCTGTAAGTCATTGCATACATGCTTCATTCTAAAATGTACTTTATTCCAAATATTGAAAAGTTTGTCTTCGCAATTTATTGTCTGTGGTAGTTGTTTTATTAATTGTTTTAGTGAAACAAAGTTAGCTTAGTTGTGGGTATTATTCAAAAGGAACTCTTACCAGGTCAGCTTCTTTCAGTGATGTGTTGGTTAAAGATAAACAAGAAGAATCGGGATATAGTAATTTTGGGAAATAAAAGGAGACTGAGTATTGGTTGGCTGCTCTAAGTAATTGTGGTAATTTTCTGTCTTCACAGTAACCGTGTTGTAAAATGATGCATCATATTCCAAAAATGAGGAAAAAGCTTTGGAATATATTTTGTGTCTTAAATAACTAGTCCTTCTGTTGTGTTTTATATATGACCAGCCTCTTACATATACACTTTGTCTTAAAAATTATTTCTGTTTAGGTACTTGGAAAAATGGACAAGGCTTGTGAAATGAAACGCACCATGCTGGACAGCCCTTTGGGGAAGCTGGAGCTGTCTGGTTGTGAGCAGGGTCTGCACGAAATAAAGCTCCTGGGCAAGGTGACGTCTGCAGCTGAGTAAGTATGAGCCCGCGTGATCCCGTATACCGCACATGCTGAAGCAACCGAGGAGTATACGTGATAACTGCTTGTTTTCCATTGATCACAGGGTAACGCATAACCTTACCGTCACAACTGCAACCATGAGTCCATCTCTCAAAACAGCGTGCTGTGATGGCTCCTGCGTTTGCAGCTTCCCTGTGTGTTGCCCAGGAGCTCTCCGCCTCCGATGAACCCAGGGCCATTCCCTTCATACCCTTTCATTAGTAGCTCCAAGGTGTTTGATTAATGTGTACGTTTACAGAGGAGTTGCTTGGTGATGAGCTTGAACATTTTGGTTCTTCAGCATATGTCTCTGGAAATTTAGAGACAGGGAGATGCAGGATTAATATTGATTTAAAAAAAAAAATCCAGACCAGCGTTCCCTGTTCCTCCAGAGTCTGCCAGGTGAGTTTCATACTAGGACTGCTTGATGTTCTGGAATCCCTTAACCAGGAGGCCTACTTGCCCTCTGAGAGCTGTGGTCGGACCCTTGGTGCGGGTGTGGCTGAGGATGGCCCTACCAAGGGAAGGGCCCGCAAGCCCCTCTGCAGCATGACTTTAGGGTCTTGTCATTTTTAAGAGCGTACATGTTTCTCTTTTTGTGAACAGCTCCCACTATATTTCTCTAACTGCAAAAACATAAAAAATGTAAAGCATTCCTTAATGTTTTGCTTTGAAATGTAACATTTAATTTCCTCCGTTCATTCTGTTAAAATTGTAGCTCTTGTTATTTCTGACCAAAGAAGAAGAAGAAAAAAACACCCATTCCTATGCTTGGTGTTTCTCTTAACTGGCTAATAAACACAATGCCAAGAACATTAGATAAAGAAAATACATAAGAAACATAAAAATTGATTTTAATGGACCTCTGTCAGAGACAGCCATAATGAGCACAAGTGCAGTCATAAATATCAGCACTCGCCTCCACTGTCGAGATTTTTCCTGTAGAGCTGCACGTTACAATCAATATAGTCTTTTTGAGACCAAAACATAAGCAAACCTTTGAACTATGTGAATACACTCTTTTCAATTTCTATGAGAACCATCTGGCTGTAGTGTTCAGAAAATCACAGGCACCAAATAATTTGTAGGGGAAAATGTCATTTTGTCTTTTAGCATGTTCAGTTGCACAATAAATCATAGAAATTATGTGTTGGTTTTTTTTTTCTTTTGGGAAAAAGTAAAGGTACAAGGTGAATTTGGGGAAGAAAAAGGAAAACAAAACAAAACAAAAACAAACATTATAAGATATGTTTAGTTAAATGCCCATTGTGGATTAGGCAAATAGGATGAAGAGGCTTAATTTTGAATTTCTACTTTATGAACTTTCTGATCAAGTTAGGATCAGGTTCAGGTGTAAAAACAGCCGTGAAATAATGCAAAATCCTGAATACAATCTGACTCATTGCTCTCATGAAGACACACCTATAGACAAATCGTGGGAGCTGGGGCTGGTGCCTTCATGGCCCCTGGGAACTTGGGCTCCTCTGAGCTTGGGGTCTCCAGATGGTGGTCCCTGCCCTGGGGCTTCAAGACAGCTCCTGGGCCTCTGCCACAGGTAGGGGAGAAACAAAGGATGGCGTGTCATCCATGGGCTAAAATTAGGTGTCCTGTGATTAAGGAAGGAGTGGGATTTGGGGGGCAGCCAGCAGTATTTGTGAGTGTAGTTAATTTTGGAGGGGGGAGCATTTAAAAGTTTAATAATAGTATATAAAAGTATACGAATTCTCAATTAAGTTTAACGTTTTATCATTTTTAAAATTTAGGTAAAAATTACATAGAATTCAGATTTCAAGTGTACAATTCATTTGTCAAATGTGTACAACCGTATAACCACCACCGAAGATATAGAACATTCAAGATATAGAACATTCCAGAAAGTTCCCTTTTGCCCCCTTAAGTCAGTCCACTTTGTGAATTTTTTTTCCATTTCTCCTGAGTAAATTCCTGAGTGTGGAATTGCTGGGCTGGATGGCAAATGTATGTTTAACTTGACAAGAAATTGCCAAAGCTTTCTTCAGAGCAGTGTCATCTTAAATTTCCACTAGCAGTGTGTGAGTTTCAGTTATTCCACGTTCTTGGCAGCACTTGGTGGTGTCAGTTTCTCAGATTTTAGCCATTCTGGCTGGTATGAAGTATTATCTCATTGTGGTTCTAATTTGTACTTTGCTGATGATTTATCCTGATGAAGTCTTGGCCATTCCTGTGTTTCCTTTGTGAAATATCTACTCAAGTCTTTTGCCCATTTTTTATTTTTTTGAGATGGAGGCTTGCTCTGTCACCTAGGCTGGAGTGCAGTGGAGCAATCTCGGCTCACTGCAACCTCCGCCTCCTGGATTCAAGCAGTTCTCCTGCCTCAGCCTCTCTGGTAGCTGAGACTACAGGTGCCCGCTGCCACGCCTGGCTAATTTTCGTATTTTTAGCAGAGACAGGGTTTCACCATGTTGGTCAGGCTGGTATCTAACTCCTGACCTTGTGATCTGCCTGCCTTGGCCTCCCAAAGTGCTGGGATTACAGGCGTGAGCCACTGCGCCTGGCCACCTTTTGCTCATTTTAAAATTAGAGCTTTCTTGTTTGTTTTTGTTGTCGTTATTGATTTGTGGTTCTGGATATGAGGCTTTTGTCAGATGTATGTATTGTGATGATTTTCTCACAAGTTGGAGGCCTGCTTTTTTGCTTTTCTAATAGTGTCTTTTGATGAGTAGAGGTTTTAAATTTTGAACAAGCCCATATGTCTTTTTTTCCTTTATGTTTAATACTTTTTGTGTTCTCTGTAAGAAATATTTGCCTACTGTAATTTCTGAAATAAATTATACTGTAATTTCTTTTAAAAGCTTTGTAGTTTTTTTATGTTTAGATATATGTGATCCATTTTGAATTACCTTTTTGTGAGGTACAGAGTTTATTTTTTCCCTGTAGCTATTTAGTTGTTTTAGCATCATTTGTTGGAAAGTAAAAATTGTCTCCTTTCTTCATTGAATTACCATCAGTTGACCAAAGGTGTGTGAGCCTGTTTCTGGTTTTGCTTTGTTTAGTTCAGCCTACTTTTGCCTGTTCAATGCCCGTTCCATGCTGGCTTGGTTAGGTAGCTTTGTGATACATCTTTTTTTTTTTTTTTTTTTTTTTTTTTTTTGCTTTGTTTTGTTTTGTTTTGTTTTGTTTTGGAGACGGAGTCTTGCCCTGTCGCCCAGGCTACAGTGCAGTGGCACGATCTCAGCTCACTGCAAGCTCTGCCTCCCGGGTTTATGCCATTCTCCTGCCTCAGCCTCCCAAGTAGCTGGGACTACAGGTGCCCGCTGCCACGCCTGGCTAAATTTTTGTATATTTAGTAGAGACAGGGTTTCACTGTGTTAGCCAGGGTGGTCTCCATCTCCTGACCTCGTGATCCGCCCGCCTCGGCCTCCCAAAGTCCTGGGATTACAGGCGTGAGCCACCGTGCCCGGCCTGTGATACATTTTGATGTTAGGTAATGTGAGTCCATGAATCCTCTAAATTTATTTATTTTTGAATGGTTTGGCTTCTGCGTCTCTTAAGTTTGCATATTACTTTTAGAATTGAGGTGTAAATTTCTGCAATGATTCTTTTTGGGATTTCGATTGGGAGTTCATTAAATCCGGGTGTCACTTTTGGGAGGGTTGACATCTTGACACTGAAGTGTTCAGTTCTTGGCTTTGACTGGCGTCTGCATTTGTTTGGGTTCTTTCATTGTCCTCGGCAGTGTTGGGTGGTTTTTCAGCCTGGAGGCTTTGCTCATCTGGAAAACTCCATTTCCAAATACTTCGTTCTTGATGGATTCTAAATTAGGTTGAAACTTTTTAACCTTCTAATTTATTGCTGCTTGTATTTACAACTGACTTGTATGTTGATCTTATATTCTGGGATCTTGACTCAATTCATGTATTTGTTCCAGGGTTGTTTTGAGATTGCTTAGGATTCCGTGTAAAAATTCATGATGTCTATGAATAAAAACAATATGCTTCTTCCTTTCTGATCGTTATGCTTTTAATTTCTTCTACTGAGCAGTCCAGAACCCTCCAGGATGACTTCAGTAAGTGTGGCGACAACAGACGTCCTTCCCTGGTTCCTGGTTTGGGGGAGCTTGCAGGATTTCACCAGTGAGGGCTTGCTCCCCGTGTTGGGTTTCAGAGGCGTCTTCCTCACTGTGTGGAATTTTGTCAAATGATTTTCATGTATGTGTTGACATAGTCATGTGCTTTTTCTTCTTTATTCTTTAAATTTGGTGGAATAAATTTTTAGAATTTTAAACCAGTTGTGTACTGTTCTCTTTTTTTGGTACTGTCTTTGTCTTGTTTTGGAATTAGGCTCATTCTGATGACAGATCAGTTTGGAAGCATTCCCTCTTCTATTTTCTGAAAGAGTTAAGTGTTGGATTGATACTACTTTATCCCCAAATTGTGGGATGAATGCACCTTGGTCGCCATCTGGGTCTGGTGTCAGAAGCCTTTTGTGAAGCTTCCTGGTTTAGTAGAGTTGGGTGCTGCCTTCCCTCATCTCGGGGTGCTCTCCCCGGAGCCATCTGTGCTCTGTGTGGCTGCTGTCCTCTGGTCACTGAGCGACAGTGGCTGCTGGGATTTGGGGCAGCATCCTGCTGGCTCTGGCCCCTGCCCTCACCCTTCTCCGAGTGACTATGAGTCCCAGGGTGGTCCTTGCTTCCTCTGAATGGGTGTTTCTTTAGTAGATAAATTACAGGTTGACCACTGGGCCTTCTTCAGTGACATTGCATCTGTGCCTCTGTACAAAGTGTGATTCCTGCTCCCCAGGTGAGTCCACTTACCTGTGTGTGGCTTCGCACGGGGACCGACTTCCTTGCATGGTTACCTTTCCCTCCCTAAAAACGTGTGTGAGAAGCACAGCAGTTGGGAAAGTGGTATATTTTCCAAAAGGAAAGCAACATAAGCTGCTTTTCAGTTAGTTTCATAACTGCCTGACAGTATCAGGTTTCTGTGAATGCCATCACGTCCAGGAGCACTTGGGCCTCTGCAGGAGCAGAGCAGCTCCCCCGCGCCATCTTTCCGTGGCTGCAGAGCTCCGACCTCGTCAGATTCCCTGCAGTGCCCACAGTCTAATGAGAGGGGCCAGGCTGTATGTGTTTATTTTTCTAATGTTATTTTGGGGCTTGTTTAGTTTTCCATAATGTTGATTGCTGTATTTGATTACTTGCAAAAATGGACTGTATCACCCTGGGTCATACTTAGATTACAAAAATAGTAGCAGTAGGACTTCCAGATCTTGGATGCTGGGGAGCTGAGGGAGCTCGTCTTTCACTTACTAAGGGCTTACCCTTGTTTTTCATTCTTTTATTTCTTTCACATAAGCCTTTTCAGAAAAATATAGGAAAAGCTGATAGAGTCCAATCGAACTAAACCGCTGTAAAACATTTTGTACTTTGGAAAATGTGGGGACTACACACAGACAGTCTTCTACTGCAGAGGCTCTTTTTCTGTCTTCATGGTAGGGATCCATTTACAGGGTTTGTGGGTCTGCTTTTGGCATCTGGCCCAGCCAGCCCTTGGGTTGAGGCTGGGTGGGGCATGCAGGTTGGGCCTGACCCTCTTCTGAGCACCTGGCTGGCTGGACAGATAGGGCCTCCAGTCACCAGCTAGGCTGGCCTGACCCTAGACCCTCTGGAACGTGAGAACGTATCCTGCAGGGCCTCTGTGTTGAACCTGGGAGGAGAGTTGTCTGATGACATTGGATGCCCTGTGAGTTTCTGCCCTCGAAACGTGCCCCATGGAAAGCGTGAAGATGCCTTTGAGCTTCCCGAAGGGCAGCTGCAGCAGGAGGTGACCTGCGTTTTGCCTCTCTCCTGCTCATCTCTAAATGTCTTCAGGAACTCAGTCGACCCTCAGCAGTGTGTGGGGTCCCGGCTGGCTTGGTATGTGCACCTGCCGAGTCCGTGCTGCCGGTTATCCCCATGGCCCCTCCGTGCAGGTCGGTCTGACTGGTGCCAGTCGGATGGTTCCTCAAGGTCCATGGATCACGAGAACCTTCCTGGGAACTTCATGAATTCGTTTTTTCTGACAGATTGGGAAATTAATACAGACACTTGCCGCATTCACATTATTATAATTGATCTTTCAAGCAGGAGAAGAAACTGTTCTTAAGGACAAACACTTAGAGAAGCTCTCCCAGTAAAAATAACATCCAAAAAAACGCGCTCTGTAGGACTTTTTACCTGCGGCAAGTTCAGCTGTCTCATTGCTTTTCCTCAGTGCCGTGGAATAATGATTTGTGTTGTATGTGCTTAAAAAATGTAATTATTTTACTTTACAGAGTGTTCCTTAAGGAGGTCTCTTGAGTCAAATAAGCATGTTTCTGTGAGGAAAACTTGCCAGGCGCTCCTTGGCTTTATAGAAATCGTCTGTTTTTCAAAAAACGAATGGCTGAATGCCCTGGCGAGCCTGGAACCCCTCGTTCTTGCCCCCACTGGCCCTGCGATTCCATGTCAGTGAGGCCTGTCCACACTGACGGATGTCGCCTCCCGTTTCTGCCTGAGAGGGGTAAATGATCAGTGGTGGATAGGGAGTTCCTCTTGTGACTTATGTTATCAATAACACAAATTGTGCATACACTTCACCCCATGCTAAACATTTATAGTGCAGTGTCCTTTAGAAGCCAGACAATGGCCTCGTCTTTCAGGTTGATGGCTAAAAAGACAAGACAGGAAGCCAAGGTGTTTCTTTTCAGCTCCACAGATCCTCGTGATGAATTCTCGTGGTCTGTGATGAGAGGGTGCGATGGGGGCCGACTGCTGGCCCCCGGACCCACGGTGCTGCACGTGGGGCCTGCCGAGGTGTTAGCACAGCCCGTGATGGTGGCAGCTCTTGGACCTTAGTAAAATAAAGGGAAGCAGCATAACATGTGCTTTTAAGTGAGCGTATGGCGTGAAAACCCTGCCGTTGTATGATAGGAGACAGGCTCTGCCTGCTGAGCCTTCCGAGTCGTGAATGATGAGGTTTGCAGCGCTCCTCTGATTGGCAGCCGCAAGGGCAGGTCAGAGCTCCTCTCTACAGTGCTGCCGAGAATCCCAGGCTGGGGAGCATGGGCCCGTCCATCCCAGGACGAGCTGCCTGGGCGAGGTTCTGTGATTCACTGTGAATTTGTTGTATGGTTTCTGATCTAGAAAATCAAACCTGAACAATGCACAACCTCACCAGCTTCTGTGCTCTAGACGTTTTCTCCCCCCAGCTGGTTCTTTGCTGACCTGGGGGCAGAGCAGACAGTGGTGGCAGCCAGGTGGACAGTATTTAAAGAAGTGTCACTGAGATTTAGGTCCTTATGTTCTGGACTCATCTAAGAAAAAAAAAGCAATGCAAAAGTTTTATTTCTCTCAATTTTGTAACTGTGTTACAAGGAGACAGAGATTGTGTGCCTGTGTCTGAGTCAGAAGCAAACTTGTTCATTTAATTTTAAGTCTGCCGGGAACCTCTTGGAAGGAAGAAAAGGATGGTTGAATGACAGCTACAAATATGTGAGTTCAGAATATGAACCAAACTGTCAGAGCAAAAGATATTTTAAGTTTCCAACATTTGGAGTAAAAGAGCACTTTAGAGTAACAGGTAAATGGGTTAACTTCAAGCAGAGAGAGGTGGATGTTTCTGTCTCTCTGGTATGTTAAAATAAAACCTTTTAAATCACCTGCTCTTAACACTAAGTTTCCATTTAAGAGTCATTGGGCTTCACCTCTGTGCGGCTGTGTTTGTGAAGGGAGAGCAGCTTTTCCGGGGAGATCATGCCGCTCTCTCCTTTATGTGGCCACACAGATCCTTTCCCTGTTTTCTTGAGGAGGAAACATGGAACCTTGGCACAATCCAGTTCTCATCAAGAATTACACTGTATGACGTGCAGGCCAGGGGAGGAAAGATCCCGGAAGTGGCAGCCACTGGATAGGCACGTTGCCGCCACAGGCAGCATCAACGTCCGTTCAGGTTTCAGGAAGGTCGCTGCTTGGCTGAAATCCCTGGTATTTCCAGGTTGTCTTCAGACTGTGGCTTTCACCCTCAGGAAGCCCCAGCATGGCCTTGGGCCCAGCTTAAAGGCTTGTGGGGTTTGGGCGTGGCCCTGTGCACAGAATCCTATCTAGGCTTCATAATCTTGCAACAGCCATCCCTGATGGGATTGGCTAAGATGACAGTGCCCTTTCCCGACGGCGCTGGTGCCCCGTGGAGTTGGGCCCTGGCCCTCACTGCCCTGTTGCATGGGTGGGCCACGCCCCTCCTGCTGATCAGCGTCTGTTGTGAAGAGTCTGGCCCTGCAGACCCCTGCCCCGGCCCCAGGCCCTGTGTCTGTGCTGGGCTTGCATTGCCTGCCTTTCGGTCCCCTCACCTCATTGCAATTTGCTGCTTCTAATTAGTTGTGGTCTTGAAAAGCTGGTGAACGGGCTTGTCCACATCATATGGGAAATGAGGTTCAAGGAACCCCTGTGAAAAACACCAAGTGTGGGATTTCTGACAGTATCCCACAAAAGCTTCTCAGAGCCCATATCTGTTTCCTCCTGGAGTCTCTGTTTCTCCCAGAAGAGGCGGTGTGGCCAGGGGTCAGGCAGACGTCAAGGAAGTGAGGACTTGGAGGGACTGGCACCTGTGGAACAGCCCCTGCTTCATCCGTCTGGCCTGGTGGGAGATGTCCTTCCGTCACTGCACTTCGTCCTTGGGACCCCTCTGTGAAGTTGTTGGCATCGATGTGCGTTTATCAATAAGAGAAATGGAGATGGGGTAAGGGATGGTGGGTTACAGGTCCTGGGGAAGACTTGGGGTATTCCCTCTACTTAGCTGAACTTGCACTAGAGACTGCCACTCTGGGAGTGACCTGTGTTCTGTGAAATCCTCTGTGACTCTTGCCTGCAGTTGAGGGAGCCTCTGAGACCATCCTGATTGGGATTTGGTCAGTGGGAACTCAAGTCAGTATTGTCCTGGGGGCCTGAGTGCCAGTGTCTTAAAAATAGAGCGTCCTCCAGGTAATGTCGGATTTGGAAGTTCAGGCTCAGCACTGGATTTGTCCTCGTGGTATCACTAGCCTACCGTACACATGAGTCATTGTAAAGTTACGACATGAGCTCGCATACGTACTGGTATTAGAGCTCATTGGACGGTGATGTGCTGTTTTAGAGGAGAAAAAGCTTAGATGAAACAAGAATGGTGGTGGCAGTTACCCAGGGCCACGTCTGTGGATGCCATCCTCAGGACGCCATTGCATCTTGGGCCAGCCTCCCTCTCCTTTTGCAACAGCACAATCTTATGGCCTCTACAGCCGCCGACACACACCTCTCATACTCTGGAATTTGATTTCCGGAATGCTTTTTTATTCTTCCTATATCTGTAAGTAATATTTTCTGATGTTTAAACTGGCTGCAACTAATGAACAGTTTTCAGTTTTGTTTTAAAAGTGTTCATGTCATTTAAGCTCTAAACTCTCACAATATACTTGGTTTGTTAAATGTAAAATTGTATCAGTAATTAGATCAGCTCCCTGATATTAATGTACAGGGTAGCTCTTGCGTGCTGATCAGTTCAGAATTTAAATTGAGTTAAAGGTTAAATGAGTTTAATTTTTGAATTGAACTGAAGCATTGTCTTGTGGCAAATTCATCCAGAATTTTTATTTCCAGTTGCTGTACAAGTGACGGAAGTGGGTCTTTTTGCGATAAAAACATTGTGAATACATTTAGGATTCAGTGAGCTTCTGTCATGTACTCGCTCATTCTCTAAACGTGTGAGTGCCCTGCTCTGTGTCAGACCGGATGGCAGGCCCTGCATGGGTGTGGGGAGGGGCCAGAATGTGCAGCCCCACCTGCAGCCCAGGCCCAGCTCAGGGGCAGACAGGGAAGTGGGCTATTCCACACCTTGAGATTGGTGAATTCCTCAAGACAGTGGCTGGCAGGGGCCCGAGCCTAGGTGACTGGCCACAGAGCTGAATGGGGCTGACCGAGTTAGGACATCGTTGGGTGGTGAATCAGCAGGCCCTGGCCGCTGACAGGGTGTAGGGGCATGAAGGGGTAGCAGAAGGAAGCAGTTAAGAGGCTGCGAGCCCCCTCTTGGGTATCTGACGGGGTGGTGCTTCCTCCTAGGGCTAGGGGAGAGGTGAGCAAGGAAGAACCTCAGGAAAAGAAATCAAGGACCTGGAGGAACAGTTTAACAAGTGGGTGGCCATGAAGAACTACCAACGGAGACTGAAGAAAAACGAAGAAGGACCAGAGAGAGAATGGAGCCAGGAGGCTGGAAGGAGAGAGGCGGGTTTCGTGTCAGGATTGCCCGGAGCTCCCCGGAGAGGAGCACCTCGCCTCTCATGGCAGAGCACAGCGGGTGGAACACTGACGTCAGGTCTTCTTCAGGCCCTGAACGTAAGAATTCCTTGGCACCTGGTCTGCTTTGAGACCGACATGCTGTGTTTGATTAGTTTGACTTCGGGATGGCAGCTAAATGCTGTCTGCTCAGCATATACCTGAACTGGAAATGGTTCTATCACGAAACAAAGTGAATCAAATAGAACATGGGGGTGCCTCAGCGGGGACACAGAGCCAGAGGTGAGTCTCCTTCGCCCCAAACACCCCAAGTTGTAGATTTGTTCTTGGAGCTCTGTGTCAGGGTTGGGGTGGACAGGAGGAAGAGAATATCCTCCGCAGAAACACAGTTTATCACACTGCAGAATTCTTAGTGTTCTTCTGACAAGGACGTTTCTTCAATTTCCCTCTAGACTGGGCCATGCTCTCTAAATAGAACTGAAATCATAGTTAAAACTTAAAGGCAGTTGAGAGAAGAGTTCTAGCTTTGTTCCATAACGTCCTGTGTCTTGATCTCACTGTATCTGTCTGTTCATCCTGCTGGGGGCGTTAACCCACCTCTTCTCTTACAGGGTCATCTCTGGTTTCACTGAGGACCTCTGAGAACCCCAGTCCCTCTGTCCATACACATCAGCAGGAGACTCACCTCCCCCCTTTCCTCCTGTACCCCATCTGATCCACATGCACAGAACACACACATGCAAATATTTATAAGTAGAAAGGCTTATGGACTGTACGACTTCAGTACACCTGCAGGTTCATGGAGTGGTTCTGGAGAACATTGGTCCTTCTGCTGGCCTGGCAGCTACTTTAATTTCCGGTGTCCATTGGCAGAATACAAGCTCATAGTGTGTGCTGGGGGCTGGGTGGGGCAGGGGATTACCGTTTTCTTGCGGTGATTGTTCTTGATGGAATCCACATTACTGCTTTTCAAAGCTGCTTTTCCTGTGCCTTCTTCCAGAAAGCTATCCTCCCGTCCTTGGTTGGCTGGGGCAGGTGAAGCATTAGGAAACACCCTCTCTCTCTGCGTTCTCTTCGAGTAACACTGGGGAGTGTTCATGGCTTCTGGCAGAACAGCAATGTAAGCCTTCAGCTACTGAAGCAAGCCTTCTGCTCGTTCTAGAGGCATCTTCTAAACAGATCTGCACTGGTCAGGTGAGGCTGGAGAAGGACCGGGCTGAGAGCACAGCTGTGGGAGGCAATACTTGTTCTTGTTCCCAAGAAGCTGATGTGTCATCCGATGAGGTCTCTTGCCAGCCGAAGGTTGGTACAAGGTCGCCAGGCAAGGGCTTTTTGTGTGTGGAGTATGCATATTCTAGCCACAGAGTTTTCTGCCAGGGTGTTTAGACAAGCTAAAAGTGGAATATAAACTGTATTCAATTTGCAAGGATGCAATTATGAGGACAAACATGTTTTTAAGACTTAACCCATTATAGCAGGAAAATACAAGGCTTGGGGTATGCTGACTCTTTCCCTTGTTCGTCTCTCAAATAGAAAAATGGTGTGTATAAGTAGGTGTTTGTATACGTACATTATAAGACATTCTAGAAATTTCTGTCCTACTTCTTTAATATTCTTGCCACTAAAAATAAATGCTCCTGAAGCTAGGGAAAAAGAAACTGTTTATCATTCTTCTGAATTATTACAGATACCCCAAAAGTAGCCTCCTTCAAATAGTAGTTTTTCTTTTCTAAAAATCACCTGGAAAAATACTGAGCTTTCTGATCTTTATTTTATCCTGTTCAGTGGCTCTGTTTGGAAGAGTTATTGTACAACCCAGCACTGCTTTTATTAAAAAGAAAACTGGGCCACTTATTTCCTTCAAAGTTTTTGGTGTGTTTAAATCTTCTCTAGGTAAACAAAACTTTTATTGAAAATAATATTTTGAGACTGTGACACCCTTCTCACAAGAAGCCTTGCTGAAAGCCCCCTTGTTGGCTGGTCCTGCAGGCAGCCTGGCGTCTGCTTTGCCTGTGGGCAGTGCAGGGTGCTGGGGGCAGTGGGGAGAGGCGTCAGTCCCACCTGCAGCTTTCAGGAGGGGCTGGGGAGGCAGATTTGACATGAACGCAAATAAGTGCAAGGACCGTCAGGGCAAAGAGACCCAGAAGACCAGGCCAGGGGAGGAGGCAGAGAGCCTGGTCAGGCCAGGCTGGTCCTCCAGGTCCAGGCCCTGCAGGAGCCTGGAAGGCATGAAGATGGGCTGGAGGTGTGAGCACCGAGAATGGGGCGCGGCCTGACCTTGGGTCTCTAGAAGTTACCCTGTGGTGGCATTTTCTATAATTGATGTCATAAATAGCTGGTTTCTTTGTTAGAATTCATTTACTTACTAAGTTTGGCAAATATGTTGAAGGAAAGAAATGTGAGTGTGCGGATGGATTTCAGCATGTTGACATCAGTGAATGCCCTGTTGGAGACACCGTGTTGGAATAAGGATGAGGTTCCTCCCTCAGAATGGTTGATCCATTTCCTTCAATTCTTCTTCGGTTTTGCAGCTTTTCTCCCCTAACTTTTATCAGACCATCTCCTGGAATCTCATATTAAAGTCATAATTAATCATGTGATATCCTCTCATTTTTTGCATCAGAGTTTTCAAGAGCCCTCCAGATTTTTATTGCGTGCAGATCCATATGCTTAGACATAATACCGTCAGCAGTAAATTGCCTTCTGGAGAAGAAATTGAGAAACAACTTTATAGTTGCATTTTTAGCCTTAATATCTGAGGGCGAGAAGAATGTTCAGGATTTATGAAGTTCCTGAATTTAAAATATAAGCAATAAAATGTTCCTAATGTGGGGTCCCCATCTGCATCTATTATTACAAACTCTTAAAGTCACTTTAGCCTAACGTGTCAATAGAAGTTTTCTTCTTTTTTTCTTTTTGAAAAATTGTGTCCAAGCAAATTAGTTTGCTTGCATGAGGCGTCATCTGTGTTTGCAAGCTGGAACAGTTTTGCTGGTTAAGCAGTCTAGAGATGATAAAATTTTTTGTCCGAGTATGACTTTGGTGGTGTATTTAAAAGAATCACGGCCGCTGCTGGAAGCTCAGAGGAGAGGTCCATTTTAAGGGGCGTCTGCTGCGCTCAGCCCAAAGCGTCATGGGGATTGTTTGAATTGACAAAACGAAAATATGTATAATATTTTCTCTTTTTAAAATCGATTTACAGTTTATTTGTCTGATATGGAGGAGCAGAGGTATAAATTACAGAGAAATTGTCATCATATCCTCTGGATGATCTGTAGGGCCAGAGCTTCTGTTTATTTCGGTGGATGGTTACCCACTCAGGACAGTAAAATCACAAAGTTTTAGCTAGGGAAGGAGAAATCCCTTCTGCCTGTATAATAAATATTGTTTTGACCCAACTACACTGTTTCTTGTGATAAAAATTCGTCACTTAAGGTTTCCCACATCTGCCATTTGTGAGTACACAGTTGAGCGACGTTAGTTGGTGCCATTTGTGAGTGTACAGTTGAGCGACGGTGCCATTTGTGAGTGTACAGTTGAGCGACGTTGGTGCCATTTGTGAGTGTACAATTGAGCGACGTTAGTTGGTGCCATTTGTGAGTGTATAGTTGAGCGACGTTGGTGCCATTTGTGAGTGCACAGTTGAGCGACGGTGCCATTTGTTGAGTGTAAAGTTGAGCAACGTTAGTTGGTGCCATTTGTGAGTGCGCAGTTGAGCGACGTTAGTTGGTGCCATTTGTGAGTACGGTTGAGCAACGTTAGTTGGTGCCATTTGTGAGTGCGCAGTTGAGCGACGTTAGTTGGTGCCATTTGTGAGTGCACAGTTGAGCAACGTTAGTTGGTGCCATTTGTGAGTGCACAGTTGAGCGACGTTAGTTGGTGCCATTTGTGAGTACGCAGTTGAGCGACGTTGGTGCCATTTGTGAGTATACAGTTGAGCGATGTTAGTTGGTGCCATTTGTGAGTGTGCAGTTGAGCGATGTTAGTTGGTGCCATTTAGGGGGTTCACAATGTTCCACAGCCATCACCACCACCCATCACCACAATGTTTCTGTGTTTTGATTCTTTTCTTTTTTTTTTTTTTGAGACTTAATCTTGCTCTGTCACCTAGGGTGGAGTACCGTGGTGCGATGTCGGCTCACTGCAACCTCCATCTCCCAGGTTCAAGTGATTCTCGTGCCTCGCCTCCCAAGTAGCTGGGATTACAGGTGCACGCCACCACACCTGGCTAATTTTTGTATTTTTAGTAGAGATGGGGTTTCACCATGTTGCCAGGATGGTCTCGATCTCCTGACCTCAGGTGATCCACCTTCCTTGGCCTTCCAAAGTCCTGGGATTACAGGCATGAGCCACCATGCCTGGCTTCATCTCCAGAACTTTTCTGTCTTGCAAAACTAAACTGGTACCCATTAAACACTAACTCCTCATTTCTGCCAGCCCATCCCCTGGCACCCACCCTACTCCTTTCCATCTTGATGCCAACACACTTTGTGTGGGTTGCTCCAAATCAAGAGAAGGAGTGTCCGAAGACCCCTGAGACCAGAACACTCTGCCGATGTTGGTAGTGCTGTTTTGGCCTGGAGGGCAGGTGGGCCTCTGGGCACTTCTTTGTCAGGACATGGAGCCATTTCAGGTAGGGCCTTGGGTCTCCCCTGTCCCAGCCCCGTTCCCTATCAGAAACCCGAGGCCCAGAGGTGCAGGGCAGCTACAGCGCCAGGGTGGACAGATGTTGATGATCAGTGGGAAGGAATTCAAAGAAATAGAACATTTTACACAAATGTGGGGAGGTATCATTAGTAAAAACAAGACCCGAGTACATGCAAAGTGCCCTGTGAGGTAGAGAGACGCTCTGAAGAAAGGCACTGTTTTTACATTAATGAGCATTTAAACGATGCTGGGTTAACCATTTGGCTTTTTGTACCTTGTCACCATCTCCTTTATGGTGTGATTGGACTTTCGAGAGAAGGTGGAGGAAGGTTAATAGGTAGGTAGGAGAGTTGCAGGCAGGAAAGACAGAAGGCCCCGGGGGTGATAGGTGGGGCAGAGGGAGGGATGGAGAGGTGACTTCGGAAAGAGCATCAGCTGCCGCAGGCCAGGGCACCCTCAGGAAGCAGGCTTCCCATGCTTGCTAATGCCCCCGGGGAGCCCTCATCCCCAGTCTGACAACTCGAGGTGGATCTGGGTTGCTCTTTATTTTTTGATGATTTTTGCGTAGTTTCAAGGATCAGTGTTTTCCACACTGATATTCTATCTCTGTAAGTTTCTCTGAGATATTTTCACCTGTACTGACATTGTAGTCTTTCCTTACTCTCTTATTTATTTATTTACCAGACCGCACCATTGGGTGCAGTGATCAAAACCAAAATATCAAACCAGCACCAGAAACTCTTCAGCAGACCCGTGGAACTTGCCTTAGAGAAAGCCGGAGGGGTCAGGCATAGCCTGCTGTGCCTGGCCTGCACTCGCCTGGGAAGGGCACCCCTCACTGTCCAAGAGTGACCCTAGGCCACGGGAACCACGCTGAGTACCAAAGGCGAGTCTCCAGGGTGTGGGCAGGCTCCTTGCTGGCATGTTCATCCCAGGCTTGCCGGAAGTGGGGCTCAGGCTCTGTCTGTGGGGTAATGATCAGAAGCTTGGCAGTCATGGGACCAGGATAAGAAGAACCAAAGGACAGCTCTCCTCCCATGGTTATGGGCCAAAAAATAGGTGATTATTTTAACTGTGGAAACTGACCCACTAAGGGGGACCTGCTGAGAGGAAGGCCAGTGGGGCCACAGACAGGAGGGGGGGCCACAGACAGGAGGGGAGGCCACGGCCGCCCACCCGCTCATGGCTGAGCGCCCTGTTTCCTGAACGTGTGGGAGGGGCAGGCTCCCCACATGGGAACCGCTGGGCCGTGACTATGGTGCTCCAGTTGCTGGCAGTGCAAACCCGGTGGGGCCCTCTGTGGCTTGTACTGCGTCACCATGACGCCGCATGCCCAGGGTGTTGGCCAGTCCAGGGAGATGACTCAGTGCAGACCTGTGTGCCCCCCGGGCCTGGGCCTTCTGCACCCCAGAGGTCAGTGACAGTGGAAGTTGCCACAGACGTGGGTTTGTGGTTTTCAAAGCCTTCAATATCGCAGAATTCTGAGTCTTTAGCTAAATTAAGTACATGTTCACGTGAGTGAGTGATTCTCCATGAGGACTGGGCCTCATAGTTCGTCTCTGTACCGGTGTCAGTTCATCGCTTTGGTCTTGGTGGAGAGTTCTGGATTGCAGGCACATCATCTGGTCAGCGGTGGACGTGTTTGGCCAGCTGTGAAAGACTGCCTTGCCCGAGTTCCTGAGACTTCGGGGCTACTGATGGCAGGGAGAGGCTGGCCAAGGGCAGGGCCACACGGTCCCCTTCTGCTGATGTCCTTGAGGACTGGGCACAGCTGCCAGAGTCAAGGGCACAGAAGTGGAAGCAGTCCGTCCTTTTCTGAAGGCTGCTCTTTTTGTTTTTCCCCACGTGTGTCACCTTTTAACGTTTTTTCCTGGCTTTTTCATTAATGTATGTAAAAATATTAAAAGCCCTTGTATATTACATGAAAAACTATGTCAGCTGCCCTGCTTTTTTCTATTTATGAAAACTTTTCAAGCAGTAAAAACATTTTACTTGTTAATGAGGGAAAGTGGGAAAATTAATGACATAGAGCTTGGATCCACCACGATGTCTCCTCTTAACCATGCGCAGCCAGCTTCCCACCGCATGGAGTTTAATTTCTGCGATAGGGTTCAGTAAGCAAATGCAAATAGATTTAATGATTTGCATCAGTAGATCATTTCTCAGTTTAATATCCTCTGATATTTTGGGTCAAGGACTCTGGGAGACTGGTACAATTTCTAGAGGTAGAATTATTAATATTAGTGATATTACGTTGAAGTGAAGTGGTACAGATGTATCATTTTCACAAAGTCAGATTTCTGCGTGACTTTCATTCATTGTGGTGCAAAGGAAACCCTGGCTGCTGAAGTAGACTTAGGAGCAGGCAGAATTCCTGGACGCAGGCACCTTGGAGCGAGGTGACCTTCTCTGGCCCCCAGCACCTTGCGAGCAGTGGTTTTTGCATCTGTTCACCAGCGCATGTGAACCTGTGGGCCCGGAGGACACGTGGTCCATTTTTGTTGAGTACGTTCAGCAAAGGAATGAATTAAAATGAGAACTCTCTTCAGCAAACGCTGATGGAGCTTTCTGTGTCTCGTCTGCGGCACCATGCTGACGGAATGATGAGAAACCACAACCTGGCCTCAGGGAGCTTTGTCTACTGCGGGAGACAGAGATGGCGGCAGATCAGTCCTGGAGGCACAAGGAGAGAGTGGTGGAAATACACAAAAGGCATTGAAGACCAGTGGAACATCAGGGACACTTTCACAGGGAGGAGGCCAGGGGTCTTGTCGCCTGCCTGCCCCAAACGTGGCCTTCATTCCTTCCTGTCTCCTGCTGGAAAGGCTGAGTGCAGGTGCCAGCTCTCCCTGCCTCACTGAGAGGGTGTGTGTGAGAGGCATAGGCCTACTGGCAGGCTCCTGGGGAAGACCTTTCTCCCCGATACAAACAGCAGCATGAGGAAGACTCTCCCGGCTCCCCCAGTCTGTGGACACAGTTGTGTGAATGTGATTGCAGGAGCTGGGCAGCTGTTATGTGACCATGAGGGTGTGGGACTGGGGCTGAAAGGTGGCATGCTGCCAATGAGAAAGATGGGGAGAACTGGGCACCTGCTGGCCCTGTGGCCGGCCAGGCCGCCTCTGAACACCTATTCTGTGACCTGACATGCATCCTTATCACACACTGCAGCCGTAAGCAGCAGGTGATGATGGGTCATACGCCATCTGGGGACTTGATGCTCCTTTTAGCAAATACAGAAAATACAAAGGAAATAAGAATCAGTTCCATTAATTGGTGATAGTCGTTTGGTGTAATTCCTTCTAGCTTTTTTTTGTTTGTTTTCATCAACATATTTAAAATCAGTTTTGAATTCTACTTTATATCTTAAGCATTTTTCTTGTTCTGACATCTTTTTAAGCATGATTTTTAAAGGTCTGTGCTTGGTTCTTTGTTAAGGCCTGTTGCATGGTTGTGCATGGTGGTATTTTAACTATCTCTGTCCTGGTGAACCTCTATGTTTTTGTTTCTGTTTACTGGGCTGCAGTAAACAGTCTCGATGAACACTGTGTGGCCCTGGGTGAGTGTTTCCTGAGCAAGCTTGCTTTTTGGCCTTTCTCCCTGTAGCTTTTTTGTCTGTAACACCCCTTTCTCTATTGCAGGGTGGCTTCTGAAATCAAATGTGACCCTAAGTGACTCCTCACTATTTTTAAGATAAGAAAGCATTAGCTCTGTGTTTTCCTAGCCCCTCCGTTCTTGTACTTAGACCCTTCACTCTGAACAGCAGGTATGCCAGCCTGTACTTCCTGGCATTATTACCCAGTGGCCCATAGCTCAGAAGTGACATTGTGTGGTGTGAACGCTGTCTCCGGAGCGAGATTCCTAACTCCTCTACTTTACAGCTATAAAGTGGACAAATCACTTCACTCCATGCCTCAGTTTCCCCAGGTATCACATGGGGACTATAATAGCATCTAACCACATAGATTGTTGGACAATTAAATGAGTTGACCAGCAGGAAACTCTTAGAACAACGCCACCCCATAGTAAACAATAAATGGCAACTGCTGCCGTTGAAGAGGATGACGATGGTGCTATTTCTACCACTTCCTAAGGTCGCCCCTGCATGCTCACCAGCCACCTCCTCCCTGCCCTACCCCGTTGCCCACATATTTCATAGGCCTCCTTAGATGTCCCTGTCTTTGAGCCGGGAGCCCTCGTGCTCCCAGGCTTGCTTCAGATCCCTTGCCCGAGCCTCTCCAGCACTTTGAGCCCGCTCTGCCCGAGCGCGGTTCTCCTTCTGTGCCGTGCTGTCTGCTATGAGTCCTGGAGAACAGGGACAATGTCTATCTTGCTGGCCTTAGTACCCCTCACAGGACCTAGCCCAGGGGGCACTTAAGAAATTGTAAAGATCCATAGGCCAGGTGTGGTGGCTCATACCTGTAATCCCACCACTTTGGGAGGCCAAGGCAAGAGAATCACTTGAGGCCAGGAGTTTGAGAACAGCCTGGGCAACATAGTGAGATTCTGTCTCTACAAAAAAAAACTTAAAAAAAAAAAAAAATTATCCAGGCCTGGTGGAAGGCATCTGCAGTGTCAGCTACTCAGGAGGCTGAGGCGGGAGGACCGCTTGAGCCCAGGAGTTCAAAGCTACAGTGAGCTGTGATTATGCCACTGCACTGCAGCCTGGGCAACAGAGTGAGACCCTGTCTCTAAAAAAATAATAAAATAAAAAATAAAGATCCT
This sequence comes from Hylobates moloch, assembly GCF_009828535.3. NCBI lineage: Eukaryota > Metazoa > Chordata > Mammalia > Primates > Hylobatidae > Hylobates > Hylobates moloch. The sequence continues at coordinate 3,949,993 of NW_026652278.1, read as the reverse complement.
ATAAGTGAAGGGTTAGAAGAGTGGAATATATGTGCTCTTAACAAAGAATGGTGTGATTATAGAGATGGGAGGTGAAAAGTAGCACGAATTCAAAGATTTATTTTCGGCAACTCCGTCAGAGTCCTGAACGTTCTTTACCCAGTTTCTCACTCCCACTGGGACTCTCTAGGGCCAGCGGGAAGCCTGCAGGCATTCGGAGAACTGAGCGCTGGCTGGACCTCCTCAAAACGGGGCACCCTCCAGGGAGCTGTTGAGGGGCTCTCCTGCATCCCCTGCCTCTTCAGAAACCATCATCAGCTGTGAAATGTGGGCTTCCAAGTGGTTTTGTGTCCCCTCAGTTTACAGAGTCCATGTTTTTGGTGGCTCTTGCCTTGGACCCTGATGGCGCTGGGGGGTTTCATCGCCATTTAACCCTCCGCATCTCACAGAGACCAAGCAGTGCTTTCAGGGTCAGCTCTGTTGGTCTCTGCGTAGCACATGGCCCCCAAAATGTATGTGTTGAAGTCCTCATCCTCAGAACCTCTGGATGTGACAGTATTTTGGAGATAGGCTCTTTTAGAAAGGTGATTAGGGTAACTCAGGGTCATTAGAGGAGCCCCTCACCCAGTGTGACTGTGGTCCCCATGAGACGGAGGTTACGGCACAGACACACGGAGGGATGGCCACGTGAGGACCCTGGGAGAAGGCTGCCTTCTGCAAGCCAAGGAGAGCGCCTTGGAGAAAACCAGCTCTGCCGACACCTTGGTTTCAGACTTGCAGCACCCAGGCTGCAGGGCTTCGTTAGGGCAGCCCTGGCGGGAGAATGCAGCCTTATCGGTGGGTTTGGTGATGCCGTGCAGTTCAGCTTTACCATCTCGCTGCAGTGGGAACGCCCTGACGTAGAAGAGGCGCCACCATCCCAGGCAGTGTTCAGAAACACTGACGGCAAAGTCAGGATGGGCAGGAGCGTTCTAGGCAAATGATGAAAATGGTATTTTACACATATTTGAAAAGAAAGGTTTGAGAAGGCATCCATTATTAAAACCAAATTCAACAGAGAATTAGAAAACTGGCTGTGGTGAGCAATGTTGGTCCCAAATCACTTTTTCACAACTTGTTTCTGTTCTGTCGTAGGACTGGTGAGACCGGCTTTCCCTCAAGTTCTGGGGCGGGACGTGGAATGTTTGTGAGGCTACCTGTCATTGAACAGGGGCCCGTGATGCTGAGTGTTCACCCCCTTTCAGAACGTTTGTGTGGTGGCGTGTCCCTTCTGTAAATTGCTGTGACCTGGGCTGCATGGTCCACAGTCAGACTCGCTTCGCCCTCTTACTGGTCTTCATTAATTCGTGGTCCCTGGAGTGGAGCGGGAAATACAGATATTCACCTCCTCTCATTATCCAAATACAATAACAAATTACGAAGCATCTTATCCTACCAACCATTATCCTATCAGAAAGCTTGTGCTAATTTCGAGGCAGCGGGAGGAACTATGTCACATGTGCCATGAGATGTAAAATGCACTCGCCTTGTATCTTGGTCTTCTCCTAGCAGTACCTTGTCTCACAGTCTGCTTGTTTAAACTTCTTGGGCTTTTTCTTTGACATCTTCCCACCTTTCCCTAAGGGTTTAACTGTCTTAGATCTCCTTGTCTGCTTCTGCCCAAGACTCTGGGTCCCTGTCAACTCGGGTAGAATTTTATTGGTATTTTTAGGCTCTTTAACATACTTTAATCATTATGTTGCTGCATATATTTCTTCTAAAATAGAAGTAAATTGTAATTTTCCTCTGATAATAACCTAGGACCTTAAAATACACACAAATATACACACTAATGAATTTTGTAAATATTACATAACTTGGTAATTACTGTTTCAAATTAGATAATGCAGAAATCTCTGGATTTTTACATTGGTGTTTATGAAGCATTTTAATGATAATTGGGGAAGTTGGTTGTGGGTTTTTAGCTAGAACAGGAACCCATTATAATTTTTCCCAATTATAATAATGGGACATAAGCCTCTGTAACCTGAAATTTTCCTCTATGACATGTTTTCAGGAGTAGAATTATTAGATTTGATGAGCGTGGATGCCTAGGTTTGTTGCTGTCAACTTTTTGAACTGAGCTAATCTGTGCATATTTGAGAAGAGCATATAATCCAAAATATTGGGTCTACAAATGTAAGATTGCCTTTGGTGATGAGTTGGTGTCATCTTTCCTCTGTAGGAAATGAAGGGCCTCTTGCAGCGTGCTGTGCCTCATTTTAAACCTTTAACTGGCAAGTGGTCTTGATCTTCCCTCTGCACAGCTGCAGGAAGAGGCTTCCCGGTTTGCCTTGGCCCCCGTAACACCACATCATCCCACGTGTGCGTGAAGAGCCCGCACAGGCTGCCCGCGCGCCCGGGGTCAGGTGTGGATGGGGTCGGGGTATTTCCAGTACTTGGGCTTCGGAGTCTTTTTAAAGTTGAGAGCTCATCTATTGTTGATAAATGGCCAAATATAAATGTATAACACCTTGATTAATAGGCTGCGATGAAATTGAAGGTGGTCTTTTCTAGGAAATCCTCATTGAAATACTGCCCATTTTGAATACGTCTAATAGTATGATGAACCACACGCTTAGTGGAAATGTTATAGGATGCAAATAGGAAGATTTGTGGGTGTTTTTCCTTCATGAATTTGTTGTTATCTTTGCAGAAGTGAAGAATATCAATATTTTATGGCCTTTCTTTGGGATTCGTGTCTATTACCAGTGATGCAGAGCGTGGCCCTGGTCCTCAGTGCCTCTGCCTTTGTGGTGACAGGGGCCAGTTTGCCCGGTGGGGAGGTGTGTGTGTTTTCACCAAGTTAGCAAATTTCCTGTTTTCTCTTTTAAAATGGAAGGATAGCTTCCTCTCCCATTGACTCTTTCTGGAGATTGGAAATGGTGTTACGGTCTTTGTTGTGTTATTGTGGAAATCTCCGGCGTCTCTCCGGATCTTGCCGCCCTGCACGGCCGGCGGAGAGTACTTGCAGACAGCCCGGCTCCACACCGCTTTTATCATCTTCGTTTCCATTCTTTTGTGAAAATGTAGTTGATTTGGAGCCTTTCGAAAAGTGTGTCAGATCATTTTTGCCGTTTCTCTTTTTCCTTTAACTTTCTGTTATTTTCCATTTCGATCTCAGATACCCTTCTTAGGAAGCCGCATCCCCAACGCCAGGCTGGTCTGTTCTGCTCTGGGGGCGGCGTGTGCTCTCATTTCACTCCCATAATCAGCTTTGGCATATGGGATTCAGAGACGCAGTGCTTGGTCTTCTGAGATGTTTTGTGCAGCAGCGAGGCGATGTCCCAGTTCTCCTGGAATATTTGCGTCGACCAGGATGCTGTTTCTGCATCGGAACTGGTGTCTTTGTTTACCCTGAGGCGTTATCTTGCTTGTTTACCTAAATCTTTAACTCTCCTTAGGTGAGTGACTTCACTGATACCAAGAGTGATTGAAATAATGTGATATATGGAGTCAACTTAGGCAATACATTTACCTGTACACCACATGTCCAATATTTATTCAGAATGATTTTTTTCAGATATGTAATAAGAATGAATAATTGAATGTACTATAGCCTTCTTACTTTGCCCTGCGATCCCATAAGACCTTTAAAGCTAAAACTAGTTTGGGCCCTTGAGGGGCTTACAGAAATTAGGTATGTCTGAGTATGGAAATGGCTGGCATGGTGAAAGAATTGAGTCCTTAAGTAATTTGCTATTCCCAGTGATAATTAGAAGAAACCCCTGTTCTAGCTCCATTTTCTCATTTTTTTTTAACGTTTTAGGGGAGATTTCTTTAGGTATTAGTGGCTGATCTTTTTTTTCTTACCGTGTACTCCTGCTGTAAAGTAAGTGGTTTTGGCATATTGTGTTGCCTTGATGGGTTATTAAATTGTCACTTCTAAGAGATGAATGTGGGTTATAGAGTATGTTGTGCCATATATCATCTTAGTCATCAGGAATGTTTCAGAAAACAATAAGAGTAAATTTTTTTAAATTTATGATTGAAATTAGCAATTTTATTAGGTCCTTTAAAAAAAACCTGCAAACTTTTAAAGTCTTTCTCAAAATGTACATCTTTGTTCTCAGAAGAGGTCTGCAGACTGCCCTAATTTGTCTTTTGAAAGGACACAGAATTTTAGCAGAATACTTATGCTGCAGAAATAGACAAATGCAGGTGCTATTCCTTGGATGGTCGGCATAGAAGGTTGATGTGCTCTAAGATTTACTGTGCATCACCTTAGCCATCATTCCCATAAGTATTAATTTTAACTCCACTAATAAGAAACTGAACAAAAGTGGAATTATGAGTTCAGTAGTATTCTATGAAAGGTCAGTTGTTAAAAAGGCAGAGTCTGACATTCTGTGAAAAAGGTGCCTTCATTAATCATTCTGATGGGAGAGCACGGGGCGTTCTTGACCAATACCAGTGAACCTTGCAATGCAAAGTTTCAGGGCCTGCTGTGCAAGTTTTTATATAAAAACAAGGATCGTTTAAATATATGTTGAGATCATTCAAGGAATTGCTTTACCTTTGCTGTTTAAAAGTGCGTGTATGATATAGAACATGTTATTAAATACGCATTACTGTTTTGAAAAAGGAAAAACACCTGTTAATTTTATAGACAAATTATGGAAATCTATGGTAGACACGGCTCCAGGCAGTAATGCATTTCCAAGCGAATGAATGGACATTTCCTATATGGATCATCTACAGATATTGGTAAGGTTTCTTTAAGTCCCTTTTGTACTCTGCATTCATGGCTAAACCTATGCACTTTGACCCTGTTCTGCAAAACAAACCATAGCCTACTTTCAGACTCTCCTTCGTTCTTTTTCTGTTGGTTACAGTGGCAGAGTGCCTACTGTGTACACAGAACCTAGACATTTCACATTGAATTATCTGACTATTTATGTGCGCTGACAATTCAGCGTTAAAGTTCAATACAAATATATAAATTATTAAGCAGTTAACCAGTGACACATTCATCAGCTGAACATCTTTTATTGTGGCCTGTTGACAGATTATTTTCATTCAGCCATTAAAGCACAATATTGTCAGGCGAAAGTCTGTTTCTGGATTTTCTTTGTCTCTGTTGCTGCTACAGAATTTCATTGAAAGCATCGAAATATGAGACTAACACAGAATACTGAGTGTTTCTTCTCAAAAACGGGAACTTTCAGACATTTTCTCTCCAGCTGAATTCAGTAAAGAGCATTTTGTGTGTGTGTGTTCCTTTCCCAGCCAGCAGTGTTGTGTCTGAAGGGAAGGGTGGGGATGAGCTGTGGTGCCGCCCTTCACGCCATTGAGATGGGCTGGGAAGGTGCCCTTTCACCCTCTACCTCCAGTTGGCGCCTAGTATTTTTAAAGATTCAGAAATGTCTCGCACTGTGATTCTCACTATTAACCAATCTCACGTATCTAACTTTCCTTACTATATTATTAATTACTACTTTCTATACAAGAGAGAGGTGGAGCCTGGCGGTGTCATGATGGGGAAGGCCCTTGGGATTCGCTCTGTGGGTGCGGGCAGAGACGGGGTGGGTCAGGGTGCAGGCGGTGAGACGGCGAGTGAGGAGGTCGAGAAGGAGCCTCCACACCCCAGCAGGGCCCATTCCACACAAGATCCCAAACGAGGGGAGCAGAAGCTGCCGGTGCCTCTCTGTTCTTTCCAGACGCTACCGTTGTCTGTGGCCACACTTGCTTCTTCGGGTGTGGAAATAGAAGCTCAGAGAAGTTAAACAATGTGCCAAATGTTACACCTTCCCATTCTAATGATTTTTGTCAATTTCAGTGTCAAGGTGGTATCTTGTCTGATGGCAGAGGTCATATTGTCTGTGAGGACATGGTATCCACCCTCAAGCATGTAATTATGCATGGAGAGGGCTCAGTTCAGTTTTACCAAGACACAGTTTATTGGAGTCTACAAATAGCATAAACTGCTATGTCTGCAATGTTACAATTCTCTTTCCTTATTGTCATAATTTTTGCTTAATGGCTGTTTGTGCTACATTGACCAGGTCCATGGGTTGCTTAACATAAATGATTACATTTGCTTATGATTAAAAACTTCCTCCATTAGAAGCACAGCACCCAGGACTTGTAAATGATTTGTTGTTAAAGCTTTATACTTCATTAGCCACGTCGTTGACTCCAGAGTCATTGTCTAAGAGTTAGGAACACTTGTAATGAGCTGTATAATACGGACCCTCTAACGAAATTTAAAAAGAGACCAAGCCTTCTAGGAACAGCTTAGCATGCAGATAAAAGGCTAGGAAAACGTGTGAACAGCGCCAGGCTGTAGGCTGAGGCACGTTCCATTCTGACTCAGAATGGCATGGGTGAATAAAGTCTTTTATGACTGGAGCAAGACTTGTTGTAAAAAATTATATACCATTCATGACCAAAATCCTTCAAAACACTCCGTCACCATTCCCCTCTGAACCCCATAGCTTAAGTTCTAAGCATCTTGTGAGTCTCTTGATAGAGTGTTGAAAACTCCATGCAATGGTCTTTGGGACGCCATTCGAGCCTGGCCTGCCCCTTGCTGGCACCTTGTTCGTCTTTGGCGCCATCCGGGGATTTGATTGTCAGTGACCCACCTGATTACAGTGGGCTGCCACAGCCCTGGCCTCGTGGTATAATAACATGGACGATTTTGTGATTTATTATCGGAGGACAGCTAGCAAAGAGAACTTCCTGGAATAACTGCATTAAATGTGATGGGCATTTTTGTGACAGATGTAAAATCTTCATCTTGAAAGCAGTTGCCTGTGTCAGGCAGGCTGGGTGTTAATTTTCTGACAGCAGTGGGAGGAGCTTTTTTCCCCATTATAGATGGAATTAGGTCTACTTTGTACACAGTACTTCGTGACAGTGACTCTGGCCAGGGTAGGGGATATGCTGGTTCTGGAGTCTGAGAAGATGGGGCTGAGCCAGCTGTGACTCGGCCACACGTGGCTGAGGGACTTTGCACTGACTACGCAGCCTCTGCCGGGTTTCTTTGTAAAAGTGAAGTTAACACCGATCTCACAGTATCTGGGGAGGAATAAATAGGAACACACATGCTGGGTTAAAGTCCTCAGTTATTTTGTCTTCAGCGACAGATGATCCCCGACTTACCGTGGTTCAGCGTTTGAGTTTTCGAGCTTTATGATGGTGCAGAAGCAGCCTACGTGCGGTGGAAACTGTGCTGCAAGTGCCCGTGCCACCATTCTGCGTCTCAGTACAGTATTGAATAAGGGACATGACACAGTCACCACCTTATTATAAAATAGGCTTGTGTTCACTGATGCTGCCCAACTTAGCTAATTCAAGTGTTGTGAGCACGTTTAAGGCAGGCTGGGTGGAGCCATGGCGTTTGGTGTATTGAATGTGTTTTCAGGGTCGACGTTTTTAACTTTTGCTGAGTGTATCAGGATGTAGCCCCATCATAAGTCGAAGCACATCTCTGTTTGAGTGCCTGTTACCTGCTGGCCATTGTCCCAGGCCTGCGGGATGCAGAGGCGAGGACGGTGTTTGAGTTTCTAGCGTGCTCACTGTGTGTGGGTGGGATGACCCTGCCGGTCTGTGCCCTGGCTTGGTGAACCAGATCTCGTTGGTGTCCTGAGGCCGAGTCTTCTGTGGTTTCTCTGGAGAGTGTGGCTCTCTCTGGTCAGTATTGTGACCTCAGTTACCACTTTCTGTCTGCTGCATTCATGTATTCCCATTCATGCATTTAACAATTCTTTACTACTGTAAGATAAATGGTTTTCAATTATGAGTTTTGTCATGAAAATGTAATTTTTTTAAATAAATCAAAAGACGTGGATGTGGTGTGAGCACGCGGAGCTCCCCTTTCTGCCCAGGACTTTACCTTCCTGCTCAGAGGCAAGGTCAGCCCAGGGACAGTGCCGGGAGAGAGCGGAGTTCTGTCATTCATGGGTTGCTAATTTTTGGAGTACTGCAATACAATTAAATATACTTAACCTTAAAATTACCCAGAATGTGATTGAATCTGTGATTCACAGGCCCCTTCTGGTTCTTCCGCGCCTCGGTGTGATCGTTAGGAGGATAGATCATCCTGGTGCTGTTGGGAACGCACTGCGTTAATGGCCTCAGTGCCCAGCAATGGAAAACTTTCCACTGACTGTCTGCACGCAGTGTGCCCGGCGGAAGGTGAAAGCTTCACCCTTTGTCTCCCTTGCCATCCTTTGGCCTTGTGTGTTTGGAAGTAGCCAGAGGTGGTGGAACAGTGGTGGGCTGGTTTGGGTCTTGTTGGCAGTGCCAAAGGGACAAAGGCTGGATGTGGGCATGACCTCAGCCTTGTGATGGGCAAGACAGGTGGGGGTGACTTTCTGTTCTGAAAATGACCTCCTCCCCTTCTTCCTCCCCTCCAGCTTCCTCCCTTTCCTCCTCCTCCCCTTCCTCCTC
>NW_026652278.1:3855481-3936606 GCF_009828535.3 Hylobates moloch | reverse complement strand
CCTTCCTCCCCCTCCTCTCCTTCCTCCCCCTCCTCTCCTTCCTTCCCCTTCCTCCTCCTCCTGCCCCTCTTTTCCTCTCTCTTCCTGCTCTGCCTGTTTTTCTTCCCTTTCCCCTGCTGTATTCCTTCCTCACAAGCCCCCCTCAGCCTCTTTTCTGGGGCCTGGCTCTTCTAGGAAGCCTGCCTCAAGGCCCTCAGGCCAGTTCCCAGGGCAGTCCCTGAGCAGAACCACCCCTCCCAGCACCCACCTATGGCCACTGCCCTCGGGGTCCCTTCCTCCAGCACAGTGCTGGCGGATGGCGCCATAAACAGGCTGTCACTCATCTGCAGGCTGCCTTGTCTTTCCCACAGCAGATTAAAGCCTTCATAAAAAAGATGGAGGGCCCTTTACTTTGTGACACGCACATTCTGCTGTCTTGGGAAGGGGGAAAGAGAGGCATCTAGCTGTGGGCTCTGCATGTAGCCTGGGAGGCGGGGCTGGGGTGTGGCAGGACCGAAGCCTGCTCCTCATGTGGGGCCCAGTGCGAAAACAGCTTGTGCAGCCACCGAGTGACTGAGGACCGTTTCCCAGTGTAGTGTCATTTCCTTGTACATATGGAATTTAAAGAATTACAGGTACTTTGACCTACTGGCAGGTAAAAGACAGTAAAAAAAAAAAAAAAAAAAAGTGAAAGACACAATCTACCCTCTGAACTGATCTACAAGGCTATGAAAGCATCACTTTGAATAATATGCAGTAGATATGTTAGAAAAATGTAATATTGGTGCGTGGACCCCTCAGCCTCTTTGACGAGTGTTATAATATATCTTGCTGAATGATGAATATGCTACCGTATGTTTCAACTGTTCCTGTCTTGTGGCTGAAAGAAAAATATATTGAAAATGAAGTAAAATATTGAAATTTAGTAGTTGTTATGCTCCACTATAATTTCTCGTTGCTTTGGATGTGGTAGACATCTCACTAATTACACAGCGTGTACACACGCACCTGTAACAGGAGCCACATGAGAGTCTGATCGGAATTCTGACTTGATCAGCCCGTGTTCTTCTGCCACAGCCATGGGAGCATCTGAAAGTGGTGATGGAAGAGGACCCTGGTGCCCCCTCTCCCCGTGGATTAGCGGACCTACTGTGGGATCCTGGCGAACTTGATCGAGGTTATTTGTAGCAGTTCATTTTGTGCTGCAGATCATTGAAATGCCACCACCCAGAAGACCCCTGAGTTCCCAGAGGGCCTGGTGCTTTTTTGCTGGGGCTTGGAGCGGAGTGTCTTTAGAGTGACCACTGCCGGGGGAGACACAGCGGTCGGGGCCTGTGATTCCTGCCGGGGCCCCAGGCAGGCTGGAGCCACAGGTCTGAGTTCCGTCCCAGCTCAGGTTCGTAGGCCACTCTGCAACTCTGTTTCTCCTTCAGCTCCTCTGTTCATTCACACGTGGCCTGGCCGCTTGCCTGTTGGACCAGCTTTCCAGGGCTGGGGGGTTGCTAGAGCAGGGTTCCCAGATCCCCCAGGCTCCACTTTGCTCTGCCTGGTCTCAGGGTGTAGGGGATGGAGAGCTGGACTCCCAGCCTGCTTCTTGGCTGTCTGGGTGCCAGGGGCTCGGGACACAGAGCTCCTGGCGGTCGAGCACAAGCCTTGGGCAGAGGCAAGGCAGAGCTCTGACTGTTTCATTCGACCACGTTGCCAAGGGGATGCTCGCTCGGAGCGGTTGCTCTGGCTCTGGGATTCCAAACCAAGCTGCCTTCTCTGATGTGGCCTTAGTGCTCTGGGCGGATGTACCTTGGCTCTGCCTGGACCCTCTCTCTCTTCCAGGCCTCAGTGTCCCACAAAGATGATGCCTACCCAGAGCTCATTGTTCTCTCCCACTTCCTCCCCCAGCTTCCCGTTCTCTGTCTCTCTGGAGGGCCCATCGTCATCCTGGTGGAGGTGTTGCACTGAGGACCACAGCAGCCCTCGCATTCCTGCACATACCCCTTTGCCCGTGGGATTTTTGCTGTTTCCCTTGTCCCTCTGTTGCTCATTGGCTGGATCTTGTTGAAGGCCTGCAGAGATTCAGGTGCTGTAGGGAGGGTCTGGGAGTTTTCTCTCGGAGGCCCCATGAAGTTGGTATTCCTCAGCTCTGCCCCAGGGTCCCTCCGATTGCACGGGGGAACTGCGGAAAGTCCATATTTGTGCAGAGCTGCAGGCTGGGGAGCCCCTGTGCCAAACAGAGGCTCTAAGAGGGGTCTTTGTTTTGCGGCAGTGAGGTTGAGTGGCCAGTGAGCAATCTGTCATCAATGGAGATCAGTACCCAGGAGGTGCCATCTCTCTTCTTGGTGGGTGACACGTAACTGTTACAAATGGGTGCCTGTCCTTGTCACGTCACCGGACTGTGCGTCTTGATGCCCTGGCTCCCCGAGGCAGCTCGTGTTTTTGAGTGTTTCCATTTTAGAGACCCGGAAAAGGGATCCTTAGGGCTACTTTGTTTTCCTTTTTCACCAGAAACAAATGCCCTTGTGCTTCTCCCGCCTGTGGACCCCTACCACATTCAGCCCACGCGGGTGGTCATCGGCCAGACCCATCCAGCCTGTGGCCTGTCCCCTCCACCTCTCACAGCCACCTAGGAAAGTAGTTCTCAGCTCTAAGGGGCATTGTCTGTTCCCAGAAGAATGACTGCTCCCCGCCGCCTCCCACCCCGTAATATCCCTTGTCACCATCATAGACCCAGCAGGACAGACCCCCCCACAGAGAGCCAGTGGCCTTCTTGCCCATAACTCGTTGGTGCTGGAGAGCTGTGGGTAGCGTGGCAAGTGCCACTGAGCATCCTGGAAACCCTGGGAGGGGTCCCGGCGAGAAAGAGCCATCACCCTAAGAAGATCCAGGAACGGGATGATCATGGGGTTCAGGGTGCCCCAACAGTGGGTTGAAAATCCTGTCTCCGGCCAGGAAGCAGGGAAGTAGCAATCTTATTCAAGGGGAAAAAAACCCTCCCGGAGTCTAGATACAGTATCTTAGTAGTAATAAAAGCACTGGTACAGATTTACTGGTGTCGGAGTTTTAACTGTAATACTGTGGAATGGTAGGTTATTTTGTGTTCAAGAGCTACATTTATCACAAAAATGATGATATACAAATCACTTCCATATCACAAAATGTTCTTGGTCAAAATTGGCTTGAGGCAAGTGATATCTTCGGGTAAACAGTATATGAAGACCATATCTTAAAATGATAGATCACCTAATTTTGTTCTGACAGAGGTTTTTGCCGCAACAAACATCTGTCATTGAAATACCAATTCAGAGATATGGAAGCCAAATTGTAGAGGTTTTCCTGGATTTGTCACTCCTAACTTAAGAATGCTACTGTTCCCATCGTAGCTTTTATAAGATATTAGGCAATGTTGCACTTCAAGGGACATTAAAACAAAATAAACAATTCAGAGAAATACGCTTTAAATGCAAACCAACCATTAAAAAGTATAGAAGTCAGGAATGGGCCCAGACAGCCTGGCTGTTTTGATGTGTGGACATCGCATTAAGCTCGCTTTACTTGGAGATTTTGAACTGTAGAGGCCTCCAGGCCTCCTGCCTTCACTGGAGGGTTTTGGTGCTTTTTAAAGGACTGTGATTATGATGTTATTCCCAAGATGTGAAGGACCATCCTGGTGCTGTCCTGACAGGGGAGCAGGTTTACAGCTCAGGACAATGGGGTGCCACGGGGACGTGGGGATCTCCTTGTGCCTGGGATTCCTCCTCGTCAGGAGCCCTCACTCAGGAAGCCCTGCACGGGGGCACATGTCCTGGGATTGGAAAGGCAAGGATGAATCAGACATTTCCAAAGAGGACACCGAAGAACGTCTGCTGTACTCCAAGTTAAAAAAAAATTGATATTGGTCCAAAACTTGATCATATAGTTAAAAAAAAAAAAAACACACACACACAATAGAATTTCTGAGGTGCTTGGGAGACATTTTAGAAATATGTCATTGGTGACCACTTTTTATAGGCTGAATTAAGAAAAAAAAAAAAAGGTAAAATATCTTTTAAAGTCTCCAGTTTCTGAGACCCCTCTGGGAGATGATTTCATTGAGTTGCTCCCTTTGACAGCTCCTATGGACCTAGAGGGCTCTGGTTTCTGGAGTAGGATGGTGGAGCTGGCCCTGGTCCTGGCTCTCCTGCCCACCTCTGCCCCCTTTTCCCTGCCCCTTCCTGACTGCAGCCACCAGTGCCCACCATTTCTTCCAGCGCTGCAGCAGCTCTGGCCAGTCCCCTCCTTATTCTGTAGGTTGAAGTACGTTCCTGGAATCCAGGTTTTCAAAGCATTCTCTGCTGTTTCTTGCATGAAAATACAGGAGCAGACTTTCCTGGGCCGCCTCACACATTGGGCTTTTGTATTCCTTTATGACAGTGTGAGGCAAGCCTGGCTAATGTCTTCCAGCCCATTCATCTCCCCACAGGGTATGAGATGATGGGCTTTCACGTCAGGCCGCCGGGCCCACACTCCGGCTCGGCCACTTAGGGGCTCTGGCAGGTTACCTCAGCTGTTGAACTCGTGAGCTGCGGCTTCCTCCTCTGCTAATGCGGCACTCTCATGCCTGCCTCGCAGGTTCAGATGTGACAATAGACATAAAACACCTGGCCCGGCTCCGGCCCACAGATGCTGAAGTCAGTTTTCTGAGGTCGTGGTGGGGGCAGGGGTGAGGGTGGCAATGGAAATAGTGATCATGGTGGTTGGCGTTGTCATCCTGTTTACTGCTAGCCTGCAAGTGGCTTAGGTGAATCCAGCACAGCCTTGTCCTCGGGTGAGCTGCCCTCTCAGAGCTTCACATCATAACTAGTTCATTTGTCATCCACGCTAGAGACTGGTCTTCCAGAGGGTATTCCTACCTCAGAGCCCCTTCCTCCCGACGTGCTGGGACGGCTGCTGCTGTTGCCTGGCTTTGCCTGGTATTACAAGGGACCTCAGCCTCCTGTGCTCTTACCCGGGCCTGACTTGGGTGATGCCCAGAATCCCAGTCATGAGGGGACCATGGCTGTGGGCCAGTTGCTAACAACCTCGGTGGGTTGTAGACTCATTAAAGAAACACTCCTTTGCCTCCTGACCTTGTGTCCTGTACATCGGGGAGGACGCAGGAGGAACGGAAGATGGAGCCCGGGAAGTGCCGTCTCGGCAGTGCCGCTTCAGACACGGGAGTGTCCCTTTGTGGTACGTGTTCTCAACAGGCACACGTGACCTTATAGGTATTGGGATGATGGGGGTGTGCCTGCAGGTTGTAAATTACTTTTTGCCTTCAGAGCCACCAACACGTTCACACAAACATTTGTTTTCCTTTTGATTTTATCAGAAGAATTTTGTGTCTTTGCCCGCCTAAACATTGCTTGCCCTCCATAATTGAGTGTAGACGAACTCAGCAGCCTAAGCTAAAATACATCTTTTGTCTGTGCAAAGAGAAAGTTCCATTTCCCCTTACCAAGTTATCTCCACAGACCCTCACGTGCGTGGCCGCAGCAGGCTGCCCACACATTTGAACACTGGCATTGGTCTTATTTTCATCAACTAATAATTAAACCAGAATCCAAGTAAGTGCAAGGGTCAAAGGCTTTGAGTAGGAACCAAAGGCTATGTTACTAGGAATTTTGTTGTTCGAGAAAACCAGGGCTTTTGTTGGTGAAGCTCTGCAAGTCAGCAGCACCCGGGTTCGGCCTGGTGCTCACAGGTCACGAGTCCAATGATGCTGACTGAGGTGTGTCACCAAATATGCCACAGATCCGGGGCCAGCCCACCTGGGCCTCCTGCCACGGTCCGTGCCCACGTGTCACGAGGCATATCCCAGGTCATCAGGACAGGGACCTACAGTCTATTTCAAACCAAGTTATTTTGTGAAATATTGTAGTGAACTTACCAAAACTGGTGAAGCTGATGAAGTGAAATAAAAATACTGAGGTGAAAATTATTTTAGTGCAACATAATGAGTTCTGTTTTTCATATCTGGCAGATATTACCTACTAAATCTAATCTGCAGTGCTGAGAATTATGCCATTTTTTATGATTTGTTTAATTTTGACTGAAAAAAATTGACTATTCATCGATTCTTGACCTGCGAGTATTGAGGGAAAAATTTAGTTAATAAGAATTTTCATGAGGTGTAAATTTAAATGTATGAGGATTCTGCCTATCCTTTAATACTATAGACATTAATTTAAAAATTCTATAAGGGCCTGAGGGCCTGGGGTGTCTGAAGAACGGAAAGTGGAGGCAGTTATGGTTGTGAACTGGTAGACAAGGTCTGTCAAGATAATATAGGAATATTTTGGTGTTTTCCCCTACATCCTTGCTTATATGTGGCTGAGCATAATCAGAAGTTAAATTTGTTTTAGATAATCTCTTTGGCTGTGAAATGGCATCAGTACACTTAAGAGTAACAAGTCGAATAGAAATCAGGGCCCTGCTGTTAGTGTATGAGCACGCACCACACAAAGTTTCTTCTTGGTTCCCTATTTCCACAGTTCAAAGGGGGTTTTAAAGAAGTCATAAAAAATGAAGGATCCTAATATTGCAGTTGGAGACTGTGAGTGAATGACATATTCTTTACACACCTCAACTGTCAACATTTCTAATCAAATTACCCAGCCTTCTTACTTCTTAAATGATACAGGCGATATTTCCTGTAATAAACACCCCTAAGTCTAATGAGAGGCCCTAAGGCAACTTGAAATATATGAATTCATTATAATTGAACACCATAATCTGCAGGGCAAAGATGCCTGCTACCCAGCTCTGAACTTCACAGAGCTTGGGTGTTTCATGAAAAATGTTATACATTTTGTTTACAACGTATGGCTGCTGTTTGAAGTATTGTATGTTCCTGTAGTACATAAGACGGGGCCGCATAATGGAGGAAAAATCAAGGAGGCAATCTTTCATTTTGTTCTGGTATGAAAAATTCAAAAGACTGAAAACTCACCCAGAGAAATTTTGCAAGCATATTATTTTCCAATGTTTCGATCAATTTGTCTGTCAACCATGCTGAGAGGTGGAAGGGGCCAGCAAAAGCAATTTAGCTTGTGAGGTCCAAAATAGAAATGTTTTAGGGAACCTTGTCACATGTTATTTCTTTATATTACAACCACCGTGTGTTTTATTTGGTGGTCATATTATGAAGAGGAATTGATATCAATCATCTAAGTAAGCTATGAATATCTGATATAAATACGACTTTTATATGCATGCATCAGAATACAATATAAATTAACCTCTTAATGCATGCAAGAACCTTTAGTGCGACAGCGGGCCCCCTGTTTTGGATTTTTCCTTTTAACAATTCACGGCGCATTTTAATTGATTGTACCCAAGTGACATTCCGTGGAAGCATCTTGCATGTGAACGTAACTGACCCTGCCAGGGCTTTAATTAAGCTATAATCTTCCTTCAGTCAGTGCATCTGGGATTGATAAACATATGTAAACCATGCTGACCATCTAAGTGTTGCTTTAAAGAAAAAACATGGTGCAGATAAGGGAGTTTTAAATAAACGGCTTTGATGTTACCTCCAGTTGAATTTTTAGTTGGGATTTGTTAAGATCAAGTTATCTTAGGAGTAGTTAATTCTAAGGTGAATATACAATTTCGGTGAAACTTGTCCTGGAAAACCTGTAATTCTGTGATTAGTCTATGTGCACCCCAACACTTTTTCTTCAAATCTTAGATTAACACTTAATACATTAAGGTTATTTTTCAGACAGGGTATATTTCAGAGAAATTAATTTAAATCAGTTGGCTTCCAGAAGACCCAGTTTAGTTTTAATTTGCCTTAACAGCCAGGATCTTCCTGCTCTACTTACTTAGATGTCCTCAGAGTGTCTTCTGAGTAGTTGGCTACCATTTGCATGGCATGATTCCACTCTCGGAGCTTGATATCTTTCCAGATTTTCAGAATTTAGAATTAAGTGTGGAAGTCGAGCATACTGAAAATTTATTATAGTATGGATGCTGATAAATAGAAATAAATTGTGACAAATTAATTCGGAAATCTTTCCACTCAGTGTAGATATTAAGTTGTGTTCATATGGAAAAAGTCTTGAAACACAATTTACAGTAAATTATGATAATTTGGGATAGAGACTGTGCCATTAAGAATAGTTAAACAGCATGATTTGGACAGCTTTGTTTTTTCCAGCAACTGCGTATTCCTTTATATGTGTACCCAAGTGATGCTGTCACATTTATCTTGTCTCTATTATTAATATGCATTAAAGTCTCCCGAGGTTTTGTTTGGTTTGTTTTGGTCCTTTCTTGGAGTGATTTGAAGCAAAGTTAATTGTGGAACCTATATAGAGACATCTTTCTATACTTGTGCAAGTCTGTGTATAATCAATTCTGAGAAGTATAATTTAAAATTTAGTGCTTTGAAAATTGTCCTCATTTTAATTTTTTGGATTTTAGTTGGGTGAGGTTGAACATTTTTCCTTAGGTTTCACTGATCGTTTGGGGTTCCTTGGTAAAACGCTTGCTTTTGTTTCCTGTTGGGTTATTTTGTCTTTTTCTTATTGATATGTGAGAACTTTTTGCATATTAAAGAAGGACCATCATTTCTATTTTGATTTTGCCCAGGGAACTTTTTTTCAGAATAAGAAATTCAACTAGATTTTTAAAAAACTTTTAAATGGGCAATAATTTCAGATTTACAGAAAAGTCACAAAGATTGTACAGATCCTTCACCCAGGATCTCCCAGTGTTAACAGCTTACATAACCATAGTTTATGGTTTGTCAAAACTGGGAGATTAACATTGGTACCATTGTGGTCAGATTTTTAAGTCCCTTCCTATGGCTTCCAAATACTATGAGGTGCTTACACAAAGGTCTTTTTAACCTTAAGATTTTTTTTTGTTTTGCTTTTGTTAATCATATATGTTTATTTCCTTCCACTTTTTAAATGTTGGTTTTCATATTTTCATCTCTATTTATTTATTTGAAATGTGTTTTCATTTAAAGAGTCTTGGTTGGAACCTATCTTTATTTTCATCTAAATGCTAACCAAGTTTTTCAGTATCTTTTGAGTTACTTGACTTTGTGTTTACACACATTTTACAAGGACAACAAAAAAGTGCCTGCTGATTGACTTTGTAGTCCATCATAACCCTTGACCATATTTTTTTTGGTGGTACTTCATATATGAAAGAGTATAAAATCTAGGTTATTTAATGTTTTTATTAAAATTATCCTAAGATCACTGAATGGAGAATAGTTTACTTAGATTCCAAATAAGTGACTTTGTAAGAATTGAATTTTTATATCATTAACCAATTCTAAGACATTTTAAAGAAGGCAGAACGATCTAACCCAATACTTCATATACTTAGTTTTACAGTGGAATCCCAAGGGCAACATGTCCCCCGACCCAATGACAAAATAACGTATATTCCTATTAAGTTTAGGGATTGATGGAGCTTGTAATTGTTAATTTGTCACAGATGATACTGTTATTTATGCGCAGTTACTATCTCCCTTTAGAGAGTTTCATGTGCTAAATTTTCAGCAAATAGTTTGAGCCTCACCTACAGCTTCTTGACCTTTTGGGGAAAAAAATATCACTTTAAAAGACCTTTTACGAGTGAGCAAATATATGCTTTTCTATTTTCACAGTAACTTTCAGAGAAACCCACTGGTCTCAGCGTGGCCTGTGCCTCGGCAGCCCTTTCCACCCTTAACAGGTTGTTCTTTACCTTTCATTTTTAAGGTGGCTTCCAGTTCATACCAAGCTCACATACTGTGGTGAAGAGTTTTCTGAGAAACTTTATAAACTTTTGCTAAGATATTAACGAATAATTTAGTATATTCATGCATATATGACTGAGGATCACATTTCAGTAATATTTACTATCTTTAAATATAGGTACATAAATCCTAGCTTGGGGTAAAAGGCATTAACATTTTCTCAGTAATAGTTCTTTGTAGACAGACCTGGGTTCAATCTTAGCTCTGCCACCCCTCGAGCTGTGTCACCGGAAGCAGGTTGTCCTGTACGTCTAACTTCAGTTTGTCTATTAAAGGGGATCGCACCACTGACGGCTTGATCAGAGTTAAACACTCCAGCATTCCTTGGAAAACACACTTCTGCGAGCATTGTCGCAGACTTCTATGATGTAGCAACTATTTTCCCGAAGTTTCCCACTTTAGAAATTATTAAAAATATTGGTGCCTTCATAGCTTTTTCAAAGGTTTTCTCTTATTTCTTTCAGATCTCTTACATCTAATATTCTCATTCCCAACAGATAATTAATCTATTAAGAGGCAGGCTGTGGGCCCCTCTGATACCTGGGAAAGTGAAAGGTACCAGGGCAAGAGTTCTGATTCTAGCAACTGCCTGGCCACTGTGTGATCTCCGCACAGCATCAAACCTTGCAGAGTTCTAACAGAAGTGAATAGAAGATTAGACTCCCACAAAATAATAATGGGAGACTTTAACACCCCACTGTCAACATTAGACAGATCAACGAGACAGAAAGTTAACAAGGATATCCAGGAATTGAACTCAGCTCTGCACCAAGTGGATCTAGTAGACATCTACAGAACTCTCCACCCCAAATCAACAGAATATACATTCTTTTCAGCACCACACCACACCTATTCCAAAATTGACCACATAGTTGGAAGTAAATCACTCCTCAGCAAATGTAAAAGAACAGAAATTATAACAAACTGTCTCTCAGACCACAGTGCAATCAAACTAGAACTCAGGATTAAGAAACTCAAAACCGCTCAACTACATGGAAACTGAACAACCTGCTCCTGAGTGACTACTGGGTACATAACAAAATGAAGGCAGAAATAAAGATGTTCTTTGAAACCAATGAGAACAAAGACACAACATACCAGAATCTCTGGGACACATTCAAAGCAGTGTGTAGAGGGAAATTTATAGCACTAAATGCCCACAAGAGAAAGCAGGAAAGATCTAAAATTGACACATTAACATCACAATTAAAAGAACTAGAGAAGCAAGAGCAAACACATTCAAAAGCTAGCAGAAGGCTAGAAATAACTAAGATCAGAGCAGAACTGAAGGAAATAGAGACACAAAAAACCCTTCAAAAAATCAGTGAATCCAGGAGCTGGTTTTTTGAAAAGATCAACAAAACTGATAGACTGCTAGCGAGACTAATAAGGAAGAAAAGAGAGAAGAATCAAATAGACGCAATAAACAATGACAAAGGGGATATCACCACCAATCCCACAGAAATACAAACTACCATCAGAGAATACTGTAAACACCTCTGTGCAAATAAACTAGAAAATCTAGAAGAAATGGATAAATTCCTCGACAAATACACCCTCCCAGGACTAAACCAGGAAGAAGTTGAATCTCTGAATAGACCAATAACAGGCTCTGAAATTGAGGGAATAATTAATAGCTTACCAACCAAAAAAAGTCCAGGACCAGATGGATTCACAGCTGAATTCTACCAGAGGTACAAAAAGGAGCTGGTACCATTCCTTCTGAAACTATTCCAATCAATAGAAAAAGAGGGAATCCTCCCTAACTCATTTTATGAGGCCAGCATCATCCTGATACCAAAGCCTGGCAGAGACACAACCAAAAAAGAGAATTTTAGACCAATATCCTTGATGAACATTGAAGCAAAAATCCTCAATAAAATACTGGCAAACCGAATCCAGCAACACATCAAAAAGCTTATCCACCATGATCAAGTGGGCTTCATCCCTGGGATGCAAGGCTTGTTCAACATACGAAAATCAATAAACGTAATCCAGCATATAAACAGAACCAAAGACAAAAACCACATGATTATCTCAATAGATGCAGAAAAGGCCTTTGACAAAATTCAACAACCCTTCATGCTAAAATCTCTCAATAAATTAGGTATTGATGGGACGTATCTCAAAATAATAAGAGCTATCTATGACAAACTCACAGCCAATATCATACTGAATGGACAAAAACTGGAAGCATTCCCTTTGAAAACTGGCACAAGACAGGGATGCCCTCTCTCACCACTCCTATTCAACATAGTGTTGGAAGTTCTTTCTGGCCAGGGCAATCAGGCAGGAGAAGGAAATAAAGGATATTCAATTAGGAAAAGAGGAAGTCAAATTGTCCCTGTTTGCAGATGACATGATTGTATATCTAGAAAACCCCACTGTCTCAGCCCAAAATCTCCTTAAGCTGATAAGCAACTTCAGCAAAATCTCAGGATACAAAATCAATGTGCAAAAATCACAAGCATTCTTATACAACAATAACAGACAAACAGAGTCAAATCATGAGTGAACTCCCATTCACAATTGCTTCAAAGAGAATAAAATACCTAGGAATCCAACTTAACAAGGGACGTGAAGGACCTCTTCAAGGAGAACTACAAACCACTGCTCAATGAAATAAAAGAGGATACAAACAAATGAAAGAACATTCCATGCTCATGGGTAGGAAGAATCAGTATTGTGAAAATGGCCATACTGCCCAAGGTAATTTATAGATTCAATGCCATCCCCATCAAGCTACCAATGACTTTCTTCACAGAATTGGAAAAAACTACTTTAAAGTTCATATGGAACCAAAAAAGAGCCGCATTGCCAAGTCAATCCTAAGCCAAAATAACAAAGCTGGAGGTAACACGCTACCTGACTTCAAACTATACTACAAGGCTACAGTAACCAAAACAGCATGGTACTGGTACCAAAACAGAGATATAGACCAACGGAACAGAACAGAGCCCTCAGAAATAATGTCGCATATCTACAACTATCTGATCTTTGACAAACCTGACAAAAAGAAGAAATGGGGAAAGGATTCTCTATTTAATAAATGGTGCTGGGAAAACTGGCTAACCATACATAGAAAGCTGAAACTGGATCTCTTCCTTACACCTTATACAAAAATTAATTCAAGATGGATTAAAGACTTACATGTTAGACCTAAAACCAGAAAAACCCTAGAAGAAAACCTAGGCAATACCATTCAGGACATAGGCATGGGCAAGGACTTCATGTCTAAAACACCAAAAGCAATGGCAACAAAAGCCAAAATTGACAAATGGGATCTAATTAAACTAAAGAGCTTCTGCACAGCAAAAGAAACCACCATCAGAGTGAACAGGCAACCTACAGAATGGGAGAAAATTTTTGCAACCTACTCATCTGACAAAGGGCTAATATCCAGAATCTACAATGAACTCAAACAAATTTACAAGAAAAAAAACAAACGATCCCATCAAAAGTGGGCGAAGGATATGAACAGACACTTCTCAAAAGAAGACATTTATGCAGCCAGAAAACACATGGAAAAAATGCTCATCATCACTGGCCATCAGAGAAATGCAAATCAAAACCACAGTGAGATACCATCTCACACCAGTTAGAATGGCCATCATTAAAAAGTCAGGAAACAACAGGTGCTGGAGAGGATGTGGAGAAATAGGAACACCTTTACACTGTTGGTGGGACTGTAAACTAGTTCAACCATTGTGGAAGACAGTGTGGCGATTCCTCAAGGATCTAGAACTAGAAATAACATTTGACCCAGCCATCCCATTACTGGGTATATACCCAAAGGAATATAAATCATGCTGCTATAAAGACACATGCACACGTATGTTTATTGTGACACTATTCACAATGGCAAAGACTTGGAACCAACTCAAATGTCCAACAATGATAGACTGGATTAAGAAAATGTGGCACATATACACCATGGAATACTATGCAGCCATAAAAAATGATGAGTTCATGTCCTTTGTAGGGACGTGGATGAAACTGGAAACCATCATTCTCAGTAAACTATCGCAAGGACAAAAAAACCAAACACTGCACATTCTCACTCATAGGTGGGAATTGAACAATGAGGACACATGGACACAGGAAGGGGAACATCACACACCGGGGACTGTTGTGGGGTGGGATGAGCGGGGAGGGATAGCATTAGGAGATACACCTAATGCTAAATGATGAGTTAATGGGTGCAGCACACCAACGTGGCACATGTATACATATGTAACAAAGCTGCACATTGTGCACATGTACCCTAAAACTTAAAAGTATAATAATAAATAAGAAGATGAGCTTGTGGACTGCCTTTCACATCCCAGGAACTTACAGAAAGGTAGCTAGGATTATTAAGCAACTAAAACATTTTCCTTTATTTTTCCTTCCCTACCACTACCTCTCCCAAGTTGTAATAATTTAATAGTTACAACTATTAGTACAAATAGTTTTGAAAATCTCTTTGAGTTGCCACCCTGGAGTGTGTATCTCCTAATGGGATAATACTTAAGGCATTTTATAAACTTTAAAGTGCCATGGACATCAGTCATGTGTGCATTTGTGAGCACTGCCTCCTTTAAGCATGCCATCACCTTAATGTACTGTGTACATTAGATACGACTTCAGTTCTCTTATCCCAGGAGGGCTGAAACTTGCTGGGATTTCTGTTATATTGACCTAACAGATTAGGATGATTTTAAAATTTTACTCATTTTCTATATTGAATCAAAACAAGAGATTAGCTGAGCATTTTCCAAGATGGAAGGAAAAATGGCCGTTGTTTTGATTTCTAGTTATGTAACCCATTCCAAAAATTCAAACATGAGATTACACGGAGTGCTGTGTTAAACAGACGAGTGCATCCTTACTGGTTGCTTCCTTTCACACAGTCGCCTGGCACTGCAGCCACACCCGTGCTCACCTGTACCTGCCCACCTGTGCCTGGGCCAGGCCCCAGGAGTCCCGTGGGTCAGGAGCATGGCATGGGGGGTGGGCAGAGCTTTCTGCTCATCCCCGGATCATGGCAGCGTCAGATGGAACTCGGCTTGCCCTGTTTCTGTGCAGCTCTCAGGAGCTGTGGGGTTCTCCCATGCTCCCTGCCTCCATGCGTGCGGCACTTTGGAAGGACGTTAAGGCAGGATATCTTTAGGAGAATGTCTGTATTGACTTTGTCTTTATTTACCTTGGGCCTGGCACTGTTATCTCAGTTGAGTGTCCATGTTTAAAGGCGACACATGGAACGAGCATGGCTCGTAATTTTGAGTTTCTTCTTCCAGAGCCTTACTGTTATGTGCTCAGAAACCATGTCTGTCTGGGTGGTATCTCCCCTCTGGCAGTGCAGTAGGTCGCACATCGTTGAGGTTATGAGCTTTGGAGACTCTTAGACATCAGCTCTCATGTTAACTCTGTGATTTTGGGAAAGTTGACCTATATGTTTTTGTTTTCTTTAGTGCGAAACAGGAATGCCTTCTGTATAACGAGGCTGTCACAAAAGCCCTTGACACTTTCTGGTCCCGGAGAGGGCACCGCAGCCACCCAGGCCTGCCCGTGAGAGGTGGCAGTTCTGGGAGGAACACTCCTTAGGTCGGCGTGTGGTACCGTCAGGTGCTTATTTTCGTTTCACAAACTTGGTATCTATTAGGTGTTCCAGGCTTTGTTCGACCCGGGTGGGAGGGAGGATTGTTGTTGGAGGACTCTCACTTTCTAATCGCTGGTTTTTGTTCTGAAGCCATGGGGTGTGTTGCTGTCTCAGCAGGGAGGAGTCCTCCCCATTAATGGGCAGGTGGCATCGTGGGTGAAGCACCTGCTACTGTGCCCGGGGGCGGGACTGCGCAGGACCAGGGGGATGCGCGGGAGCCAGCGGTGCTAACACTGCTTACCATGTGTCAGGAGCCTTGGAAGTCAGCTTAAATGGTTTAATCTGATTTAATCTTCACAAAAACCTTGAGGGGTAGGCGTTACGATTAGGCACCACAGGAGAAACTGAGGCATGGAGCGGTGCAACAGTTTGCCTGAGGTCACACAGCTCTTCAGAGAGGGAGACAGGACTTGAACGCGAGGAGGTTGGCTCCAGGGCCCATGGGCTTTGAGCGAGGAAGGCCTTCTAGGTCCTCTAGGCCTTCTAGGTCTAGACATTCCTAGGCTGGGGCTCAGTGATACCCTAAAGCCCATGCACTAAAGTCCATGCATACCCTAAAGTCCATGCACACCTCCCCAGACCTGGCTTCCGAGAGGCGGGTCCTCCAGAGTGGCCTCTTTGCTGAGACTGTGAGCCTGGGCTTCTGTCTCTACCCACTAGCTACAAAAGGATGCTGGACAGACATCCTGTACCTAGGGATACCCTATGATGGCTTGTCCCCCGACCACAGACACCCCATGACTGGGGACACCCCCTGACCATGGATGCCCCATAGCCACAGACACCCCACAACTGGGCAGCTCAAGGCAGCAAGTGCCTTCCTTGTGTGCTTCCGTTCTGTTGAGATCTTTGTTGCAAACATCGTTTGTTGAGGGCTGCCTTACCCTTAGAAGACGTAGTACCATTTCTGGGAACCATGGTTGCTGTTGAGAAATGTGTCCTTACGTGCACAGATCCAGCTGCTGTCTGGTCCCACTGACATGGCACCGGAATCAAAGCAGGTGCTTGGAGGATGTCAACAGTTGAATTTGGATTCCTCATAAAGCAATGTTAGCACATGACACTCTGAGGAAATAATGATGCTACTTTGTAAGATAAGAAAGGGGAAACGGCTGCATTGGTGGATAATTTTTAACCGTGCAGCTGCAGTGTGAGTTACACACTGGATGGTGTTGGCCGTGACGGGTCGCGGGCTGAGCTTTTCCGTAGCCTGGCACTGTGGTGGATGCTTTTCATTCCATCCATTGTGGCCCGAGTTCTGCTCTCCTGCCCTTGGTCCTGCAGCGGCGTGACCAGGCTGCTCACAGGTCCTGTCTTTCCAAGGCACCATTTAATTGGGGAGGGCTACTGACATGGCACCATTGAGCTTGAGACCTGTCATTCCTCCAGGTGGCAGTCCTTGGAGAACAGAGCCCCAGGTCTTTATGACCGCACATCATTGGCATAGTCTTGCAGCTGAGTAGGTTATGTTTTCTAAGGAAATCATCATGTCATTCCCATCTACTGTTCATTTAAAAAAAGCTGTCATTCCTGATGAAATAAACTGGAGATGACGCAGGCACTCTGGATCTAAATGGTCAGTCGGTATTTTCTGCAGCTTGCTGGAGTGCAGACATGTCTCAGAATAAGATATTCTCAGACTAGTCAGAACATTGTTCCTTTAAAAAAACAAAACAAAACACCATTGAGCCTGGCGTTCAAGGCCTCCTGAAGAGGAAGAGGGCTTTTGCTACCTGCAGATAAGAAAGGCTTTGGTGGTAATGCTCAAGTGTGAGTTAGGTGCGGGCGTGAGCATGCCCAGTGGCCGTGCCGTCCTCCTGGAAACAAAACCATTTCCGGGGTATCCCCTGGCTAAGCATTTGAAAGCAGCAATTTATTTTCAACATTTTCTATCCTTAATATTTAAAAAATAGGAAAGTGTACTCGATCAGCTTTCTGTTGACTTTCTGCTGCCTGGCCAGCGTCTTGTAGGAGGCGCTCTGCCCGTCTGTGCAGGAGGCTGTCTGGGATGTGTAAGCCACGTGGGCCAGCCTCTGTGGGTGGACTGTCCCAGGTGAGCGGTGGTGAGGGGGTGAATTCCTCCTTCACATTTTTACAAGTACTCCTCTTTGGAGTGTTGGGAGCACATCTGAGTATGAAGGACATCATTCGGACGCTTTCCAGGTGATGAGAAGCAGCCTCCCTTGGCCCGGCTACGTCTCGTGAATGCGCGTGGACCCCGCCTGGCCTTCTGCCCGACGTGTACTCCGCCTCGCCTTCTACCAGGAGCCAAGGCTGTGACCGTTGTGATCTGAACAAGCCGTTGAGAGTGTGCTCTGTTGTCAGTGAATTAGTTCAGAGAGTCCCTACTCGTGTTATAATTCTCATGACCACTGTGCAAAGCGTTGCTGTGCTCTGCCTCTGACGGGTGGCTGCCAGGCCTTTAAAAAATTACACGTAAGTTCTTACTGCTAACACTGACTTTTAAAAACATTTAATTGTGTGCCTTTTAAACTTTTGTTCTCCATACAATGTCTTCCTGATATTTAGATTTTAACTTTTAAAAGAAAGTTACAAATTATTTCTAAAGCATAAAGTCTGTTTTGTTTTGTTTTGTTTTTTTTGATGGAGCCGTGAGGAGGAAAAAAAATGAGATATAGAATTTTAGCGTAGGTGATCTTGTGCTTTAGGATAAAAACCATTTTTTTGTTACTGCTTTTTTGGTATCTAAATCCCCAGCAGTTTCCTTCAGATAAAGCATCATGGAGGTTTCAGCACACCAGCGGGTTCCTGGCTTTTTAGTGAAACGGTGGCTCCGATGATTGCCCCGTGCCCGCCATGGCCATCCTGGTGGCTTGGTGACTTCATATCGACTGCAGGCCCTGTGGACCGAAAGAATTATTTCTTTTTTAGAGGAAAGATATTTATGACCGAAAACAGTGCTAAAAACATGAGAATATTGATCATGGTTTTGAGAGATGCTTGCACTGAATCACTTGATATACCTAAATATCGGCTTTATTCTATCTTTCCTAAAAGACAGATTGCCAACACAAAAGATGAACAATCTTGAGGGAAAAAATCTTATATCTTTCTGATAGGCTGTCTTGCTTCCTTCCATAACAATGGGGAGAAAATAAGTCTGTGGTTTCCTGAAATAAGCAACAAATATAATAAATGGTGTATCGGAAGCTTCTGTAAAACTGCCTTGGGTGTACTTTATTTAACTTGTAGTAATAAGTTAAATTAACATCAAATGGAAATTCAAATAGCTAAACATTTAACCAATCTAACAGTAAACAATTATTCTATAATCAACATAAAAATAAAGACCCATTATCATCAGAAGACCTAATTCATTGTTTTTAAAGGTAATCTTTTGGGGTTCCGTGGAAATTTATAAAGGAATGAGTGAGGCTAATTATTTACTCATCATATTTTTTTTAAGGCAAATACTTTTCTGTTATTCTTAAATTTTAGACCAATTTTAGATCAAGATGGTGTGTTGCTTTTGTAGTTTAAGGTAGAAGATAGTGAGGCTGACTTCCTTACCCTGGGTAGAAAGCATGACTTTTTCTGGATAGACTGCAGCCTAGGGATTGCAGTTTTGGTCCTGTTCTGCCCTTTTCCCGAATTCTTCTTCACTCCATCTGATACATCCCCCTGCCTGCAGGGCAGGGCCCTGTCTCTGTGGCACACATAGCAGGACCGTTTAAATTTCCTCTGCTCACAGGTGCCGCCCGCACCTTGATTCCTGTTTCATGTCCTCCTCCTCTCAATAGTTGAGGGAAGAGTATTCCATCCAACAGATGGAAACACAATTGCGTCTAACTGCCATGTCTTTGAAACCTGCCAGACCAAGTCCTGACTTTCGTTTTGTTTTTTTTGTTGTTGTTTTGGTGGAGCTGGGAGGAGAAAGATGGGCCATACAGTCTATGTGTGGGTTCCTTGGTGTGGGACACAAGAAAGTGAGGCAGGATGTGGAGCACCAGGTCATCAGAGCTGGCAGAAGGTGCTCCACGATGCCCCGAAGACTTGGCATGTCAGTGGAGCCAGGAAGCCTCCGATGCAGAAGCGGAAGTCAATGTGGCCACAGGAGCGAGGTGGCAAAGTGCTGGCTGGCCTTGGAGGAAAAGAGAGGTCAGAGAGTAAACAGAGGGTGAGGCCTGGATCATCATCAGGTGAGCAGACATGAAAGCCGCTCTCCATAGGGTTAGAAAACACAGTTCCTAGGGGGTTCTTACAGGGAAACAGACATGGAGGGGTACCATTTGGTTTATAAAAGGATGGTATAGCCCTGAAGTTGGCAAGCTCTTGGCCTGCTGGCCTGATGCAGCAGGCAGCTGAGGATTGCTTGGCCTGTCCATGGGGGCTTGACAGGTATTTCAAATTTTAATTGCCAGCACACACAAATCAGGAGATTTCGTATTTCAAAAAGCATGTATGGCTGCTGATTCTTTTTTGTATAAGGCTTAATTTGTTTTTTCATGTTATAGCTTTCCTGAGATATATTTTACATACTCTAAAATTTACCCATTTAAAGTGTACAGCATGCTGGTTTTTCATGATAATGTGTGTCCATCATCACAGTGTAATTTTAGAAGATTTAAATCTCCCTCTTCCCCACTGCCCCTGCCAAAAAAGGGACCTCGGACCTACTAGCAGTCATTTCCCATCCCCCTCCCTCTGGTACCAGCCTACCACTAGTCTGTTTCTGTCTGTGGTCTTCCCTGTTCTGGACGTTTTGCATCAACGGAATCCTGCACCATGTGACCTTTTGTGCCTGGTTCCTTTCCCTTCGCGTGGTGTTTTCAAGGTTGCTCCACGCTCCAGCATGTGTCAGAACTTAATTGCCTATGGCCAAACAATATTCCACCATGTGGATGGACCACATTTTGTTGATCCATACATCAGTTAAGTCAGTTTCGCCTTTTGGCTGTTGTGAATAAGGCTGCAGTGAACATTTGTGTATATATGTGTTCATTTCTCTTGTATATATCTATACACACACACACACACACACACACACACACACACACACACACACACATAGGCCTAGAAGTAGGATTCCTGGGTCCGATGGCAATTGCATGTTTAGCATTTTGAAAAACTTACAGTTTTCTAATACAGCTGCCCCATTTTACATTCCTGCCAGCAATGTATGAAGGCTCCAATTTCTTCATATACTCACCAACACTTTCCATGTTGTCTTTTTTATTTTAGTCATCCTAAAGGGCGAGAAAAATATCTTCTTGTGTAAAACAGGCAAATAATCAAGCTGGGAATGGTAAGCAGGGTTTTTATTCACAATAGGGCTGATTGATGGGATTCACAATTACAGAAGGCCACAGAGGGAGGACACACTTGGTGTACTATTTCTTTTTGTCAAACAATAGCATTATTGAGATGTAAATGACATACAGAGTATGCATACAGTAGTTCCCCCTTAGTCATGGGGAATATGTTACAAGAACCCCAGCAGATGCCAGAAACCGTAGAAAGCATCAAACCCTTGGTATCCATGAGGGGTTGGCTCCCGGACTCCTCTCAGATGCTAACATCCACAGGTGCTCAAGCCTCTTATATAATATGGCATACTATTCTTATATAGCCCAGAGACACCCTCCCATAGTTTTTCAGTCATCTCTAGATTACTTATGATACCTAATGCCTGGATATCACTTCATTCTTGTGAATTCAACATAGTCCTCAACATATAGCAAATTCAAGTTTTGCCTTTTTGAACTTTGTAGAGTTTTTTTCCAAATATTTTTGATCTGTGGTTGGTTGAGTCCTTGAGTCCATGGCTGTGGAACCCATGGATATGGGGGGCTGGCTGTGCAATATCTTTTCCTACACATACATCCCCATAATAAAGTTTACTTTGTAAACTAGCCCAGTGAG
The DNA here is from genome assembly GCF_009828535.3 of Hylobates moloch. NCBI lineage: Eukaryota > Metazoa > Chordata > Mammalia > Primates > Hylobatidae > Hylobates > Hylobates moloch. The sequence continues at coordinate 3,915,331 of NW_026652278.1, read as the reverse complement.
ATTAACAGCAGCAGTCTATGGAACCATTATAACAACGTGCCAGCATCACTATTCTTGCATTTCAGGGCCATTATTAAGCAAAATGTGGGTGACTTGAACACAAGCACTGCAATGACCTTGATAGTCTATCTGATAGATACCAAGATAGATGGCTACTAAGCGACGGAAGGGTGGGGGTGTGTACAGTGTGGATGCACCGGACAGAGGGATGATTCGTGTCTCAGGCGGGATGGGGTGAGATTTCATCTCACGACTCAGAATGGTGCGCAATTTAGAATATATGGATTATTTATTTCTGGAATTTTCCAGTTAATATTTTTGGACCATGGTTGACCTCAAATAATTGGAACCATGGAAAGTAAAACTGTGGATAAGGGGGGGCTACTGTTACTCACATATACAGTTGATAAAATTTGCATAGGGATGACCCCAATCAAAATCGCAAATATTCTCATCACCTCAAAGTTTCCTCCTGCACCTCTGTGATTCCGCTCCTCGCCTCAACCCGCTCTCCTTTCTCATCCCCAGGCAATCACTGATCTGCTGTCCCTGTACATTAGTTTGATTTTCTAGAATTTTGTGATGCACATATATACATATATATTGTATTTTACACAAATTTTCTCATTTTATGAATGGAATTATAACGTATAGTCTCTTCGTGTCTGAGTTCTTCCAGCATATTGAGTTTGACATTCACACATGTTGTTGCGTGTGTCAGCGGTTGATTACTCTTTTTGCCGAGTGGTATTGCATTGTATGGGGATACCACAGTTTATCATTCGTCTGTCATTGTACATTGAATATTGTTCTTTCTGCTTTCGGCTATTGCAGACACTGCTATGAATATTTATATGAAAGACTTGGTAAGGACATATGCTTCTACTTCTCTTAGGTAAACACCTAGGAGTGGGTCCTATGGGCAATGGGTGTTTAGCACTTTAATAAGTTGCCAAACTGTTTTCCAGAGTGGCTGCATCCCTCTGCCTTTTTTACAAACAGTGGGTGGGAATGCTAGTTCTTACATATAGTCTCTGATTTCATATCATTTTCCTTTTGCCTGGAAGACTTAGCATTTCTTCTGTGGGGTCTGATGGTGATAGCGTCTTTTAGTGTTTTTAGTGTCTGAAAAAGTATTTTCATATTTAAAATATATTTTTGCTGTACAAAGAATTTTGAGTTTTCTCTTTTCCTTTTCTTAAAGATCTTGTTCCACTGTCTCTGACTTGCATTGTTTCTGACCAGAAATATGCTGTCATCCTTATTTTCCTTCATGTATGTGGAGCATTTTCCCCCCTCTAGGGGTTTTTAAGATACGTTCTTTATCACTGGCTTTGAACATCTGGCTCATTTTATGTGTTGGTGTACTTGTCTTCATGTGTCTAGTGCTTGGGCTTCATTGAGTTTCTTGGTGCCACCAATTACATCTATATTTGTCTGTTTTAAGTTATCCCACAGTTCTCTAATATTGTGATTTTTTTTTTTTTTGCAGTGCTTTATTTCAGTAGTTGCTATTATGTTTTTGAGTTTACTGATCTTTTCTTCTGCAATGCCTAATCTGCTTTGAATGTCATCTACTATATTTTTCTTCTCAGGCATGGTAATTTTAATCCATAAAATTTTGTGTCATTTTTATATCTTAATTTTTCTTTTTCTTTTTTTTTCTTTTTTTTCTTTTTGAGATGGAGTCTTGTTCTGTCACCAGGCTGGAGGGCAGTGGCATGATCTCGGCTCACTGCAACCTCCTCCTCCCAGGTTCAAGTGATTCTCCTGTCTCAGCCTCCCCAGTAGCTGAGACTACAGGCACACCCCACCATGCCCAGCTAATTTTTATATTTTTATCATGATCCACCCACCTTGGTTTCCCAAAGTGCTGGGATTACAGGTGTGAGCCACTGCACCCGACCTGTATTTTTCTTTTTCTGCTCACCTTTTTTTTTTTTTTTTTAATTATACTTTAGGTTTTAGGGTACATGTGCACAATGTGCAGGTTTGTTACATATGTATCCATGTGCCATGTTGATTTCCTGCACCCATTAGCTCGTCATTTAGCATTAGGTATATCTCCTAATGCTGTCCCCGCCCCCCCCCACCCCCCACCCCACAACAGTACCCGGAATGTGATGTTCCCCTTCCTGTGTCCATGAGTTCTCATTGTTCAATTCCCACCTATGAGTGAGAATATGCGGTGTTTGGTTTTTTGTCCTTGCGATAGGCAGGTGCTGGAGAGGATGTGGAGAAATAGGAACACTTTTACACTGTTGGTGGGACTGTAAACTAGTTCAACCATTGTGGAAGTCAGTGTGGCGATTCCTCAGGGATCTAGAAGTAGAAATACCATTTGACCCAGCCATCCCATTACTGGGTATATACCCAAAGGAGTATAAATCATGCTGCTATAAAGACACATGCACACGTATGTTTATTGCAGCACTATTCACAATAGCAAAGACTTGGAACCAACCCAAATGTCCAACAACGATAGACTTGATTAAGAAACTGTGGCACATATACACCATGGAATACTATGCAGCCATAAAAAATGATGAGTTCGTGTCCTTTGTAGGGACATGGATGAAACTGGAAAACATCATTCTCAGTAAACTATCGCAAGGACAAAAAACCAAACACCGCATATTCTGCTCACCTTTTTGACATGTGAAATACAGTTATAACAACTATTTTAATATCCTTGTCTGTTAATTCTAATATCTGTGTCAGTTTTGGGTTGGTTTTTATTTTTTTTCTCCTAGCAGTTGTATTTTTATTCTTTTATGCTTTTCTTGTAATTTTTGAATGGATGCTTTATATGCGAATGTTACCTGGCTGGGTGCTAGGTTTTTTATTCAATAAATATCCTTTAGCTTTGCCCTGGGAGGCAGGTAAGTTACATGGAAACAGTTTGAGTCTTTTGGATCATGCTTTGAAGATTCACTAGTTGCAACTACAGTGGTATTTAGTTTCAGGCTAATTATTCCCACAACCAAGGCAGGATTGTAAGAGGAGAGATCATGGCCAGGGACCCATGGCTAGACAAAAAACAGGACCTCAGTCCTATCAGTGCAAGGAAGTGATTCTGCCAATACATAGTGAGCTTGAAAGAGACTCGGAACCTCAGCCCTGGGAGTCTCAGTGGCAGCTGACACTTTGGTTTCCCCCGGAGACACCCTTAGCAGAGGACTGAGTCCGCCCGTGCCTGGACTGCTGACCCCTGGGACGGATGAGACAGTAGATGTGTGGTGGTTAAACCACTGAATCTGTGGTTATTTGTGGTGATTTGTTATGCAGCAGTAAGAGGTAATACCATATGCATCTTCTTGCATCATTTACCAGCCTTTTTTTTTTTTTTTTTTAGGTTTTAGGGTACATGTGCACCCTAAATGTGCAGGTTTGTTACATAGGTATCCATGTGCCATGTTGTTTTGCTGCACCCATTAACTCGGCATTTACCAGCTTTTTCTATGTGAAAGTCTTATGCCTTTCCTCCATTTTTTATTGCCCTCTGAGTACCTTCTTATCCCTTCCTGTGTCATATTCTTCCCACTCACATGCATGCATCCAGGAATAAGAGCACTGTGGCTCGGTGTGGCCAAGACCCACTGTGCACCTTCCATTAAAGATGTCTGTAAATAGCATGGGCCCCCGAACCCTGGGTCCAGTCCTGCCTGTACTGCGAGCCAGCACTGTCATCATGGATAGTGCCCTCAGCCCTCACTCTCCTCTGTGAAGTGTGCGTGCCAGCATACTGACATCACAGGGTGCCTGCAGCATTTGGAAAACATGCAGCATCATGCAAACTGCCTGGGAGTGCTCAACAGTTTGGAGCTGGTATCTTTACACTTACCACGTTGAATATCGCATGCAGACTACATATTTGCAGAGCTGAATGAACAGAGAGACGTTTTAGGACAACTAGGAGAAACTCGTACAGATTCCCCGCAGGGGGAGGGAAGCTGTTTTGTAGGTGTCTCTGGCAGTAGCCTGATGCAGTTGCTTGTAGACTCTGCTGGTCTGGATGCTGCTTCACTGTAGGCTTTAATTGCATTGCTCCAGGTCTGTGGAAGGCTGGAAGAGGCTGGTGTTTTTGTGTCACTTTTGCTACCCCCTCCTCTCTCTAGTTGACAGGCCATTTGGAGCACCAGAGAGTACAGTCTGGCTGAAGAAGCAGTATCCAAGGAGGATGTCATGGTGTCTGTTCTCGCAGTCATGGAGCCTAGTGCCAACAGGCCTTAATTCTGTGTTCTGGTGTCTCGTGAGTGGCTCTACAGTGGGACGTCAGAGCAGCCAGGCCTCAAGCCGCCTGGCTGGGGTGGGGACAAAGTGCATGTTGTCCCTTCATCACTGGAGTGTGGGGCCTGGCACACGCCCTGCCAGGGCCTCACTTGGGTCATGCCTCAGAGCACGGGTGCTACTCACCTCTGACCTCTTGAGTTTTGCAGGCAAACTCAGGTCGAATTTGGATTCTTAGTCACATTATGGCTCACATGACATGAAATAAAATGTTGACATTTATTTGCTTCTTTTGGCCTCTACTAAATATATAAGATAATCAAAACTGAAACTTTCCATTATTCTTAGCAGGAGTGAAACATCTTGACTTTGGAAATTTTTCCTAGTGATTTAACCCAAGTTGGATATCGGCAGCACCACCTTCAATAGTGACCCCCTGTGGCCTACGGCGGGGCTGCCTAACGCTCATCTGGGTGGTCACCAAGGAAGGGCTGCTGTACAGGCAGACACCCAGAGCAGTGGCTATTTACAAATCCAGCTTCCAGCAGGGAGACCACTAAAGGGCTGCTTCCACCTCCAGGGCGGGCAGTGAAGCCTCCAGCTGGGAGCTGCATGAAAATCAGAGCCAATGGGAGCTGGCAGCCCGTTCACCACGAGGGGCCAGAAGACAGAGGCAGACGACATGGGATCTGGAACCCAAGGGAGGGGACCCAGGTGGGTCGAGGCTGGAGATGCCCCAGGAAGCCCTGGTTTGGGGTGAGGGTGGGCGAGACTGAAAGGCTGCTCAGACAGGATGGGTGGTTGAATGGAGTACGGATCATGAGATCATCACAGGGCCACAGCATATCAGGCCACGGGTTCCCTGTTAATTCCCCTCCCACATCGAGGACCGGAGCTTGTTAGGCAGGCAGGGGCTCTGCCGCAGGCCCACATTCTCTGCTAATTCCCTTCTCTCCTAAAGGTTTCAGATCTGCCTGTGGTCTTTTGCTTTACTTGGAAACACATCTTTAATATATCTTATAAAATACGTTTAATATAAAAATATAGTTCACTTTATAGTTCAGTTGCTTTGAGCACATTTAGTAAACCAAGATGTGCTTATATGAACTTTTCCCCGAAAAGCACCTGGATCCCAGAGTTCTATATGGATTGAATACTTATGTTTTGATTTTAATTCCTTAGATGGCTAACTCAGCATTATTTAAATTTTAATAAAGAGACTGGATACAATGTGTGCGAATTTCTCTCTATATTTTGTGAATCTATATCAGAGCAAAATAAAACTCTGTTTCTGTTTTGCAATGAATAGTTTCTAGCCATGGAATTGCTGGTCGAGGCAAGAAAGTATGAATCTTATTTTTGTGGATCTAGCCAAGAAAAAGAACGTAAACTTTGAAAAGTGTGTCATTTGCCATTCACAGTCTAATGAAAAACTCAGAGAGGCTAGAAACTCTCAATAAAAATTCTGATATCAGCATTTAAGATCCAGCAAGATAGGGTATACGGGCATTTAAGGGATTCAAAATCCACAGTTTACTGGCACTCTAAATGCTATGAATCTTGTACTAGCAATCACAATCTTGATTTTATTACCGAGAGGGACCCCTCGTGAGGAATACGTCGGTGCAGTGTGCAGGTTAAACTGTGAGCTGCTCCAGCCTCTCTCCTGCCGGCTGACGGAAAGGTGGTCAAATTACCTTCGCAAATCTGAAGGGTGCTTGGCTCCAGCAAATTGGCCATTTAGTCAAAAAGTGTCTGAAAATGACGTAGTCGTTGGAAATGTTTGGGAATAAGCGATGAGTTGGCCAAGTGCAGTGTGTTTTCTGTAGGCAAGCACCTGTGGCAGCTGGCAGGGGTGGGCAGGCCTGCAGAGATGGCTTCCTGGGAGCGCGGCGTGGTCAGGGTTGAGGGTGGTGACAGTGCCCCCAGGAGAAGGCGAGACCGGCCAGAACTGGGACGGGCATGATGAGTGGCCGTGTTTCAAATATTGTCCATTTTTAACTTTCGAAAATGCCAAAAGCAAGTATGCTGCCTTGTGGAATCTGTGCAAGCAGTTCTTTCCAGGCTGACCTTGAATAGCCTGACAGCAGAGCGAGGAGTGAAATGAGCACGCCTCAGGCTGTGGTCCACTCATGCGGGCAGATGTGGACCTGCTGGCTGCTCCCTGACCTCTGTCTCCCCAGGAAAGGAGCGTTCTAGCTCAGAGGTTCTCAAACTGGGTCTTCCTAAGGCCGCACAGGTGCTGCGTCAGGTCAGAGATACCTCCATAACAACTCCAAGACCTCGTGTGTCCAAGAGTGATGCTGGGGGAGGCTGCTCTAGCTGGGCCTAGATCCAGGCCAGGCCCCAGGCCTCTGCAGCTGTCCACCTGCTCCTCACCGCCATGCATTTGCAGGTGGTGGACAGTGTTTTAAGAATGTCCTTGTTGGCCGGGCGCGGTGGCTCACACCTGTAATCCCAGCACTTTGGGAGGCCGAGGTGGGCAGATCATGAGGTCAGGAGTTCGAGACCAGCCTGGCCAACATAGTGAAACCCTGTCTCTTCTAAAAATACAAAAAATTAGCCGGGCGTGGTGGTGGGCACCTGTAATCCCAGCTACTTGGGAGACTGAGGCAGGAGAATGGCTTGAACCCGGGAGGCAGACGTCGCAGTGAGCCGAGATTGCGCCATTGCACTCCAGCCTGGGTGACAGAGCGAGACTCCATCTCAAAAAATAAATAAGAATGTCCTTGTTGAAGCAATAAATGCTAATTGTACTACAAACGGACCCTGGAGCGCCTCTCTTTTTAGTAGACACCGGGGTGAAATGAAGCGTGCGTAAAGCACTTCTGCCATGGACTAAAGCAAGGACGTTTTTGGAGGAAGGGTGTGCGTGTGACTCAGGCTGGCAGGAGTGGCCACTTTTTTCCTGGAATACCATTTTCACCATTGAAGGTATCGCTGACCAGCCAACCATATTTACCCACACTTGGGTTTTTGGCAGAAATTTTCAAGGAAAATAGCTGACAGTATTTGTTGCTAGTACTGAATGATGAAATCTGAGTTTCAAGTGAAAATCATAATTTTGAGAAACTTGCACCTACTGCCATGAGCTTAATAGCATTTCAGTGTTTGAACAACGTTTTGCTGATACCAGTGTTGCATTAACTAATGTGAATTTCGGTAGTGTACTGTTGCTGAAATGTCTAACGTAGATTTGCATACCTCAGTGAACCAGTATTTTCCAAATGATGGATAATGTTATAAAATTATGCCTGGGTAAAAATCCAAAATGCAGGCTAGGTGAATGGATTTTAATGGAACCGTGCAGACAGTTGATTTGGAAGGCTTCAGGGTCCACATGGAAACTGTGGTTTGGGAGCTGCCCCTTGCTGAGAGTTCTGTTGTGGTATCAAAGGAGAGTATCCACAGTGGCCCAAGGTGGATATTCTTCCTGCACATCAGCCAGAGCCCTGTATGGAAACAGACTGAAGGCAGAAGCAGCAGCGAGAGTCCACCTGCCTTCTGTTAAGCCAGCTGTGGAAGAGAGTCTCAAAAATGTGAACCAGTGCCACTTTAATTCATCTTTTTTTTTTTGAATAATGGTTATATGTGATAACATGAAATCAGTTCATAACTATTTTGAAATGAAATATTTTTACATGTTCTCAGATTTCGTTTCAAACACAGTACCAATAGAAATAACTTGCATGAGGAAAAAAATAGCTCTTTAGAGTCCTCACAATGCATAAGGGTGAGACTGAAAAGTCTGACACCCACTGCCCCAGACAAACACCTTGGTGGCCTCGGGGATGCTGCGAGGTCGGAGAACCTGCACTCTGCTTCCTTCTTGTGTGGGTGTGAAGGAGAAGCCCCAAGCCCCTGCTTCTCGGGGCTCAGGTGTCTCTTATCAGTGTAGGGAGGATCTTCGGGCATCCTACCCCCTGCGCATTCCCTCGATGGTATCCGGACAGGAGATTCCAGCTCCTGCGCAGTGGGTGCTGTTGGGATTCCCAGGCCTCCGAGTCATGACGGTGGGTGAAATGGAGCTGGTATTGGAGAAGGCTCGGAAGCCTGCCCTTAGAAAGATGGGTCCTGATCAGCAATTTGGGATGCCTTGTGTTTTCTTCCATTCGGGATGGGCGGTCCTCCCTCCTGCCTCCCCAACTCTCTTGAGCACAGTGTGGCCAGAGTCTGGTCAGGACTTCAGAGTGGCCAGCCCCATATTGCTGACGAATCTAAGAGGGAGCCCCTGGCTTCTTATTTTTCTTTGAACTACATCAACGGAATTGCTTTGGATCCTTAGCCGTTTTAAAAAACACAGTCATATCATATCCCCTTCTGACATTCTCTTAAGCTTTAGGAAATAACAGAAATTTCGGTCCCACTGTGCCTTGTTCAGAGGTGACAACAACAATGGGTGGCTGAGGCGTAAGTCTCAATCATCCAGACTCCTTAAAGCAGCTTTTGGGCGTGTCTGGGGAAAGTACGCCGCAGACACCCAGGGCTGTGCTTTCGAAGAGGTTTTCAGGAGGTTGAGTATTGACACCTTTCCTTAAGGTGGTGGGGAGGCCTGGAGGACAGGCAGTGAGGCAAACAGTGCTCAGTGAATCCACCCTCCAGGTGAGGGGAGGCGAACACCGGCAGAGAAGATGGGATCAGAGAAGTTCCTTATGCAGAGGTCTCTGGGCAGGCAGAGGAAATGAGCCTTGACCTTGCTCTGCCTTGGGAAGGGAAGCTTGTGGTCCACATTATATCAGTGTGGGGTTTTAGGAGCTAGACTGAGATGGTCGATCTAAAGTCACCTTTGGCAAGTCCCTGTTTATGCGAGGCCAGCAAAGAGTTCACCTCTGAGTGATCTGTGGGGGCAGCCCTGTGTTGGTGCCTGAGGCCTCTGCCTCTCTGTGGAGGTCTGGCTGATGCATGAGGCTAGAAACGGCCATTCATTTGGAAGAGGGCGTTGCAATGACTCAGCCTCCGGGCTTAAGCTTTCCTTTTGCATAAGAAGTCTGAGGGGTCCTCAGATGTTTTATCTTCCTTTACAAAGTTGTATTGTCAACACCAAGGAAACAGTCTTGATTCTGAACAAGGAGGTAGCTTGGGTACTGAAGGTAAAAAGAGCTCAGATGAGAAGTGTCTTAGAAATAGATTTAAAGATTTTTTAAAAATCAGATTACTAAGGCGTATTAAAATATGTTCAGTCTTACACTGTGTTCTTTGAAACCTGGAATTACTCTAGTAAAAGGCTCAGAGGGTACTGCCTTGGGAAGCTGGATCTTGGACAGCTCTTTAAAATGCCTCGGTACCTTTCAAAGGGCTTTGGATGGAATGAAGGGACACCATTGGGTCTCACAGCTTTCTCCTGCCTAACATACCACAGCAGTGTATGAAATTGTTCCTGTCAGCTCTAGTGCGTGAAAGACAATACGAACAGTAACACCCCCAAAGGAACAGTGGGGCTGGAGACAGCAGAATCCTTGGAGGGTTCTCTGGCTGCAGAAATCTCTCTCCTACCACAGATCCTGGGCACAGAGAAAGGGCACCTCCAATGCCCTCCATCCTCAGTTGACAAGGATCCGAAAAGTTCGTTGGTGACGCCGACATGTAATATTCCCCTGCGAGTTACACACATCCAGGTGACCTTCGGACCAGCACTGCCGGCACACCCCCTGCACCATCCCCCTGCCAGGCTGGAGAAGACCGCTCGGAGCTTTTCCTTGATGGGAGAGAGGGGAGCCGGAGCAGCGCCCCACCTCTCATGGTTCACCCCTGCCCTCTCTCGGGGCCTTCCTTCAGGCTTTCCCTGTATCCTCAGATCTTTGCCAGGGCCCTGTGATCCAGTGTTAGTTCATTCCACGTGTCATATGTGAATGATGTCATCTGAACCATTTCAAGTCCTTTTGTAGGAAAACTAAGGCAGAAAGGCCAGCACCACAAAGAGGCATCCAGAATTCTCCTCGGCACAGGAGGGCACAGCCATGGTACCTTTGAGGAGACGGACATGCTTAGTTCCCCCTGCCAGCGGTGGGCATCTCAGTGTTAACCAGATCTTAGAAACTGCTCTGCCCAGGCTGGACTCATAAGTGTAGTCTTAGATGCATTCTTCCATGGTTTTGGAATTTCCTAGAGAAAACATCTTCTTTGTTCATGCCGGTGACACACGTTCCTCCCTGTGGTGACCAGGTGTCCATCCTGAGCTTTTGTGATGTCCACCCATGAAAGCAAAGATGTCTAATCCCCTGTGCCACAGACATACTCTCAACCAGAAACTCCCAACCTGGGGTCCATGGTGGTCTTCAGTGGTGGTGGGGGTGGGGGGCGGTCTGAAACTCCCCAGGGTCAGATGAAAAGTGTTGACTGGATGCGTGGATGTGGGCACTGCAATACTCTTCTTGGAGCGGGGTCCAGAGAGTTCCTGAAATTCTCGAAAGTGTCTGTGTCCCTCCTTGTGAGCGCGAGTCACTGTTTCAGATGCTCAGCTTTCCAGGTGATTTTTCAAATCCCTGGCACAGGCTTTCAAGGTGACTTAAGATTGTCTAATCCTCCTGCAGGTAGAAATGGGAGTCATCAGGCTGATGGTCACAAGCCGTTGGGGAGTTCCTCCTGTCTTGCACTCAAGCAGAGGAGTAAGGAGACCCCTTTAGAATGTAATTCTAATTGTTGAAAAGCACCTAACAAGTTTTCTATGGGGGAGATTATACAGGGACTGGGTAGAGACAATCACGTAAGACATACCTGTTTATAGAAAGAGCTGGATGTAGAATTACAGGCAGGTTCAGCTGCACAAAGAGTCAGACTACGGAGCCTTGAAGGAGCTGTGAATACACTGGGCATCTGACATCCTTGTTTACTTCCCCCCTCTCCCCCTGCCCTGCCCTGCCCCTCCCTGCCCCAGGGTATCGGTAGCATGTGTCCTAATTAAATTTTGACATTATGTGAGTGTTAGCATGGTATTTTCTGCGTTGGGCTATCCCTATGATGTTATGGAGTGGTGACATAAATAATGCTAGACTTTTCCAATTTATCTACCATCCCAGCCCCCTCCCCAACTCAGTCATATGTGGAAAGTCAGTTTCTTTTTCCACTTACTATAGTTGTTAACTAAAGATTAAGATTTTACATTTCATTGCACTATTCATAAATTGTTTATAAATACAGTGAAATCTAAGCAAACCAAGATGATCTTGGAAAGAAGTGTTCTGTATGGAATTTCTCTGTTTAGACCCAGCACACACACCCTTCCTTCGGGATGTATCACCAAGATGAAGCCGGGCAGATCTCACGGGCATGAGCTTGCGTGCACCGAAGAAGCTCCTGCCAGCAGTCCTGCTGCACCTGGGCGGGGGACACCCCGTGGAGAACCACGGTGCTTGGGTGGAAGGAGTCTGTGTCTGTTATTCAGAATGCCTTCTTGCCTTCACAACTAATATGCAACAAAAATAATAGGATTGCACCTGCTTTTGATGACTCAGGATATGCAGAAATACATTTCCGTCACTTGGGCACGTCTCTGGATATACTAGGACAGCTAGGTCGTGCTTGCGTTTCAGGCCACGGCCCTACTCAGGAGTCATGTTGATCTTCTTGCGTTGGGTCTTACCTGCCACAGCCCAACTTTAACAGTCCAGGAAAGAGAGGGTAGCATTTTTGGAGCTGGTTGTAGTTTTAATGAGGCATATACATACACTGCTTTAGTGGATGTAGGAGTGAGGGGGGTGGGGTGTAGTGGTTGAGGAAGGGTCTTAGTGGGCTGGGCTGAAGGTGTCTGCTGGAGATCTTGGAGTTTTCCCTAAACCCTAATCTGATTTTCCTCTCCTGTAGACTTTTAGGATAAATGAGCAAGAAGATTCTGCACAACAGACTGATACCTTGATTTCTTTTGTGAGCAGCAGAGCTGGGGCATGGAGAGGGGATGTCCAGTGTTGGATGTCAGGAAGTTCACGTCCCAGGGTATCCAGTACATCTGAGCTCCAAGCCTGCAAAGGAACCTTCTTTACAAATTGCACCATTGTTATGGTTGGCATTCTGGTTAAAAGTTCATCTGGATCTCAACCTTGTGTGAAATTGCAGAGCTACGACTGGAAAACTCGGCATCAGTTGAGAACCTTTGGGGACTTCTCAGACATTACAGTTAGAATTGAGCAAAACACGCTGGGTTCCATTCACTCACATTTTGGTGAGTGGGGGAAAAAAAAACAGTTTAGTTTCATCATTTTTATTACCTACTTTTCAGACAGATCCAGAATAATAAAAAAACAAAAAACAAAGACAAGCATCATTGTCATGTTTAGGAAATCTTTGAGAAGAAATATGTATGAAATCTGGCATACTGGCTAGCCATTCCCTTACCCCCTTATTTTTCATTATCCAAAAGCTCAAGGTGACTTTACTCTTCCCCTCTGTGACTGGGGTTAGCAAAGACAGCCGTGGGCTGGATCTTGTCCACCAGCTGTTTTTGTATGATCAGGATGCTGAGTGTGGCTTTTCCATTTTTAAAGGGTTGTAGGAAATAAAGAGGCTGTTAAGTAGAGACCTCACAGGGCTTCGAAAGTGTGACATGCTTCCTATCTCCTCTACAGAAGTGGCTGCTCACTCCTGCTCTGTGGGGTCGAAACACAAAGACTGAATAATGATGTGGTATTTTTGTATTTAAAAAATGGCATAGGGCATTTTTAGGGAGGTTGTGGCATTGACGTATTCTGTGTTGCTTCAGAGAGATGTCGTTCGGTGGGTAGAGGCTGTGCAGTGACCCACTGTGATCAGCATGGCAGTGGCTCTCGGCCCCTGGGCCTGCTCTGCAGTCAGGTCCGCCATGTGGAAGCGCTCTGAAACTCAGTGCATGCATTGAATGTTTAGTGTGTGCCAGCTGCGTTCTAGGTACTGTGGATGTGGCCAGCAAGGAAGATGAGGACCCTGTTCTCATGCCCAGCCTCAGGGTGGGTGCATGGAGCATCCCTGGTTGAGTGTGTGCTCAGGATTCCTTTAGATGTCATGAATCCATCGTGTTTCTCAGAGCAGCCTGAGGAGCCAGGCTCCCTGAGATTGAACCTTGTGTGGGCCACTTCTTTGCTGTGGAACCGTGGGCAAGTCTCTTGTTCTTTCTGGCAGCTTCCACCTGTTCAAGGGGATGATAGTGCCGTTCTCTTAGTGTAGGTGACAGATTTCCAAGTAAAGGGCTTGTCAAGTAGGCCTGTGGTGGGCCTGGCACATCCTGGGTGCTGCCTGAGGGTCAGATATCATCTTGGTGGCCGACACTCCCGTGCAGTGGTGCTGCTGGTTCAGGAAGTTAAAGTGGAAAACTGCGCTCTGGAATAAACACAATTGGAAGAACCTAAAACCACACACAAGAAAGCAAACTGTGCTGCCCGATTACTAAGCATGGAGTTAAACTCCATTTGGTGTTTTTGTTCTGAATTGTTAGGGAGTAGGAATATTTATGGTTGGAATCCTTGGCCAATCCTGAATTTTCTTCTTAACTAGTAGATAATTAAGTGCCCGCTTCTAGAGGATGTAGATGTGCTTGTCTTGTATATTATAAAGTAAAGAGAGTTGACTTACCCACACCCCCTCCTGGGCTCACACTCCATGGGGATGGCGTCAGTGGCTTCTGAGCCTCTTCAGGTGGTGAACACATGCCCTGAGCTGCCTGTTTTGACAGGGACGTCATTTTTAAAGAGTCCTTTATTACCCCAGTTTACTCACCTCTTGTTTCCTCCGGCCCTTCCCTTTTTTATGTTCTTCTCTCCCTTTTCCCTTAACAATTGCTAATACCCTAGTTGTTATTGATAAAAGAAAAACTTCAGCTGAATTGAATTTAAAGGAGTTTAGTTGAGCAACGAACAATTTGCAAATCGAGCAGCCTTCCGAGCCAGAGTAGGCTCAGATGGACAGAAAAAGGAAAGTGACGGAGATGAGGCACAGAAACAGCCGGATTGGTTACAGTGTTTGCCTTATTTGAACATGGTTTGAATAGTCGGCTACATTGGATTGGCCAAAACTCAGTGATTGGCACAAGAGTAGGCTACGGTCTGTTTATACCTCCACTTACTATAGTTCATGATGTACAGAAAAACCTTGAGGCCGCACTTAAAACATGGAAGGAGGCAGCTTTAGGCTAAACTTGATTCAGCAGGTTGCTCTTGTCACTAGGAAGTGGTCATGTACAAATGCAAATGTGCTTGAAGTTTCAACCTAGTTTTTAGAATGTGGGATTCTGATGAGTATTCCTCTCATCTTGTTTCTTCTTGCCTTGTTCATTTATCATCCCTTCGAATCAGTGGTTTCAGATCTTAATCCTTTTTCCTAGTCACCTAATATTCTAAGATATGGCTATACAAAGTATTTCCAACCATTGTCCTTCCCCCCTCAAAAATTATGGTAATAAGCATCCTTCCCACCCCATAGATAATACTGCAGTCAGTGCAGAGATACGCTTGTGCATGCATTCACAACACGTGATTCACTGAGGCTGGGAAGTCTGTGGGAGGGAATTCTATAACTGAATGTTTACACAGGCATGCATATCTTTCTCTTTGAACAGGTTGTTTCTATACTGTTTGTCATGAAAACTCAGACCATTCCCATTTTACCGTCCTTTCCTCACCAGGGAAATAGAGTGACAGAGTGACTTAATTGTTGCCCATCTGATGCGGATCAAGTGTCATATTACTGTGCATATCCCTGGAAAGTTTGCACACTAATGTACATTTGTCTTTCTGGATGCCTGTTGTTACCTGTAGGTAAGTAGATAGGTAGGTAGGTAGATAGATGTCTGCTAGCAATTTGATGGGTCATTTCTTTTTGAAGTTTGCATGAACACATTTGAAACCTGTGGCACAGCCTGGGACCTAAGTCTGTGTGGTTCAGGGAGTCTAACTTCTGTCTAAGTCAGTAGTATCTCCAGGGATACAGCCTCACATCCACTGCTGGCTGCGGCTTCTCTGAGCGACCTATCTCTGCGTCTGCCCATCCATGGCTGCCATCTCGCACAAAATTATTTTCCTGGGATGATCCCTTGAGTTGGTGCGTGGTTAGGGGTAGCTCTCACCTCAGTCCCTACAAACCCACCTGAATTTCCTTTGTCTCGGAGCCACATGGGAAGGAAACTGTGCAAAATAAACCAAGAGATTCTCTAGTAGGTAGAGCTAGAGGCAACAGGTTAAAATCACATCTTTATAGGAGAATGTTTGGGGAATGCATTCAGCAGTCACCCATTCTCATTACTAGACCCAGCAAACAATTAAATAATACACATTGCGTGATTTGGGCTGGGCAGACATGCCGACTGTGGAGCCATTTCTTAAGAGAGGGAGGTTGGCAGGTAGCTGGTGAGCCTATTTCTTTGCTCATTGAGCTAGCAAGAGCAATACCCATTACTTTCATTGGATTACTTGTTTGAAAATTAAATTAATCAAGTGAGGTAAACATCCGTATTGCCTCTTAGCACCCCCGTAGGCTGCCCTCAAAATGGCCTGCGTGGGTGTCCTAAGAGCAGGAATTGGCTATGACCTGCCGAGGTGGCCAACTCCAGATGTGGCCAGTTTTCCATAAAAGTATGAAGTTCCTGAATTAATGGGAAACCTAGCTGCATTGTCTGATGGCTTACTGGCAAGCAGTAATTAGAAAACATTTTTCATAGTGGAACCTCAGGTTTAGCTATCCAGAGAAATTGGATATTTCAAAATACTCCTAGTTGGTTAGTGAAACATTAGTATTAATGACAAATTAATATTAATACCAATATCAGAGTTGAGTATGTAGCCTTTGGGAAGAGAAGGGAAAGATTTTAAGGGACCAGATTTAAGTAGCCTCCATATGCCTTTCCTTCTTGGTGGCATTTTTCATCTGAAAGCATTTTTTTTTTTTTTTAGCTCAAAAACTTAGATGTGAAAAATTCAACGCGTTGGGAAGAGGCGTCAACATTTGAACCGCAAATGATTAAACCTTTATGACTAAAGTAATAGGTTTGGCTTCAGTCTTCCCAGTGGAGTAGCAAGCAGAGCTCCTTTTCAGTTTGCAAACAGTAATATACAAACTTGGTCCATATCAAATACTGTTTCTCTTCCAGGGCTTGTGCGTGCCCTGGGAACAGCAACAAAAGTTGAATAGCAACTGGGTGGGGTTTCTTTATGTCTTCTGTTTAATCAGAGTTTCCTGATGGTTTGGCCACTTCGTTCTCCTTTGGCTTAAGGGGTTCTAAGCCATGGGGCGGACCTTGGGTGGCTCACACTGCTCTTGGAAGGAGGGTGTCCAGCCTTCCTGGCAGTGTGGAGATGAGTAAGGGAAACACCGCAGGGACTTCTGGCTTCCTGGATCCTGCCCCTCACGTGGGAACTTTGTCTAAGTCCTCATCCTAGCACCACCTCGAGATCCATTCAGGCCTCCCCAGCAGTGGCAAAAATCCACCCATGGGAGCTAGTGGGTTCCATTACTGTGGAGTAGGGAAGAGGACATATGTCCCTTCTAAGTCACTTTAATTTGGTCCAAAATAAATAACCAAAGTCCTTGGGGAGACCATCAGGGAAATATCTTCCCACATCACATTCGGTCTTTGCAAGAAGTGCTGGTGGGCATCCAGGGCTTCTTGACACTTCGCAGCAACGTAAGGATGTGGTAGTAGAGTGCTTGCTGTTCCAGTGGCCACTGCAATAAAAACAGAGTGAGTATTGTCGCCATGGTACATTACAGCCATAGAAATTCCCCGTAGTTCATTGGTCCGTGACCAACAAAAATCCCCCTAGACTAACAATTAATCAGGCTCTGCTGAGCCTTTGACTGGCGACAGTTGCAGATGTCACATCATGCGAAAAGTTAAATCTCAGCTTTCCCCAAGAAGGAAAAAAAGTTTTAGTTTATGGAACTAGTTTTCCTTTTGATTAAATGACCTGGTCTTTAGGGGAGAAATATTTTCATTTTTATATTAGCAAGTGTGATACAGAATCATATACATTTAAAATCTTCGTTTTTATTGCTCTTTTTTTAAAGTACAAAATTTTAATATTGTAATAGTGACTTCAAGAAAATGTTGTGACTGTCACTTTACTAGTCAGGCATGTTGAAGAGGAACGCGCTTTCTGAAATCTCCAAGCTAGGTTGGCATTTGAGACTTTTGGGTACATGAGCTTAAAATTGATATAAGTACCTCAGCTTAGAGCCCAGTAGGTTTAGAAAGACTCAGAGATGAGCTTAAAGATAAGTGGTATGCTCCTCTTGTGAGAGTGGATTCACCAAAATGAAGTTAAAATTTGGGAAGTTTCTTGTACTGTGCCTTGTGAACTTACAAATCTGTGTCACAATCCAAAGCGTTGAGAGCCATACAAAGCAAAACATGGGCTGGGTGTCGTAGGATTTCCCCCTCTCTTTTCGGCTTCCAGGTAACTAGGACTTGTGAAGCACAAGATACATTGGGAGGCAAATCTGAAAAGGAATAGTGAGTGCGCCCCACGTGCCCGGGGAATACCTGAGTGCTTCCAGCATTACCTGGAGGCTGCCATCCTCCCTCCCGCTCCTTCCTCCTCCTTCCCCCTCCTTCCTTTCCAGCTGAACATTGAGGTGAACTTTTTAGCATGATTGATGTAGCTTTCTGGTGCCTACACAGATTTCTGGATGGCCTCAGAAATGTCACATATTGCTTCAGGAATGTCTGCAAATATATTTCATACATTTTACCTGGCAATTAAAAAAAAGTCATCTTTAAGATATTAGCATGTGGATACCGAGGTTCCACACAAAGCAAACAAAGAGGTCATTCTTAGAAGCTAATTTTAAATCTTCAGGCAACTATACGAACCTATGTCACAGTTTCTCCCAAAATTTATTATAATGCCCTTGTTAATAAATTTAGAATATTTTTGCAAACTCATATAAACAGGTAATTGATGCGACTAAAATTCTTGTCACATATTTATTGCACTATCAGCTAAAATTTTTAAGTGACAAGAACCAAAATAACCATTAATTTTTATAGGGCAAGGATCTGGCTTTTTGTCTGACACAAAGCTGTATAAAAAACTGCTTCTGATTTTATGCACATTGTTTTTAGTTAATGATTTTCAGCTGTTTGTTGTTCCTCTGATAGCATGAAAATGTACCATATGCTCAGCCCAAAGACAAATGATTAGCAAATGAAATTCCGGACAGCTGTCTGACTGAGCGCGTTGGGTTGATAGCATTCTGCTATCATAATTAGCTTAAGCTTTGGGTTAATTAACTTTCTACCTGGATATGCATAATAATAGCAAACTGCAAAAAGCAAGAAGCTTTCAGTACATCAACAACATTGCTGTCTTTTTTATTTGGTATTTCAAGAGCATATTAGAATTTCAAGAGTGATTAATCCTGGGAATATTGTCATCTACTGTAGATTTTATTTGCAAGCCAGATAATACTGAAACAATTGGAATCTATTATAGAGCAGAAATAGCATTTTAAAATTGTAATTAAAGTTTCTAAAAGCAATTGCTAATTTCAAATGCCTTTGTTGGCAAGAATATTAGGCACACTGCTTCTTGTATGGGCAGCTTGTCGGGCACAAAAAATACCAGCACTTACGCTGTGAAGAATAAAACTTTCTTTTATTTAAGGGCTGTATTGAAAATAATCAATTATTTTTATGTAATTTGAAAGTAAGATTACTCTGTAGTTTGCAGAGGTGCTGTTCAGACTCCTAGATTGAAGATATTAACCCTGTGCCCTCTTGAAGGTCCTCACCTTTGTTACCTCCTGAGCAGTGGAGTGCTGGAGGCCTGGGTAGGAGTGCCTGGTGCCCTCTTAGAAGATTTGATGTGTGCATGTGTCTGCAGGTGCCGGAGGTCAGATTTTTCAAAAGTCAGTGCTATACATTTGTAGCTTGATACTTGTTTTCTACCCCAAGCAGTTTCTAAATCAATTTACTGATGGTATGAAATGGGGAGAGGGATGGCTTTGTCTCCATCCTCCTCCTTGTTTGCATGATTTACCAAAGCACTCTCTAAGACGCTCATCATCTGAAGGGGCTGCTGGGGCCTTTGGAGAGCACAAGCCAGTGAAGTGGATGGTGGATTTGGAGTAAAAATTGTAGTTTACATTTCCCAAAGCACCAGAGAGCCTAGCACTTAATTCTGAAATAAGTCATGCCTGTTGTTACACTCAGAAAAATATTTTATCTTCTGAAAAAAAAATTCTTTACATATGCAGTGGACGGTGAAGATTTGGTGGCGGTGAATTTGCCCTGGCTCCAGAGGACTTTACTTACAGAATCAACAGTCGTGAAAACGTGCTTTCTCAGATGTATGACTTGTGGTCAGTCTGTGGGCTCACGGGCACCCATTTGGTCAATCCATGCAAGTTTTATGGGGCTGTCAGAAGCCATTTTTCAAAATTGGCTTCACTTGAGGACACGTGGAGGAGCCACTCTGTTGGTGTGGTTAGTGAAAGGAGTGGCCCCCTGTGGCTCTGTCTGTGGGAGGTGGGGGCTGCAGTGGTTCACTGGGAGGAGGGGGTGCCCCTGCAGGCCCCACCTGTACCCCACCTCCCCCCCCCCCCCCCCACCGGCTTTCAGGCTGTGACCTCAAGGCCTTTTATCATTTTCACAATGTCTCCAACAGACCTTTACCCCAGGCCAAAGCCTTCATTTGCTTTTTGTTTAGTCTGCTTCGGGCTGCATAAATAAAGATAGCAAAGGGGTCAAGAGAAAAGAAGTGAACAGAATCACAATTTTGGTGTTGAACCCTTAAATTGGGGCCCCACTGTCTCTGCTGTGTAGCAGGCACAGGATTATCTGTCTGCTTTCTGAGATTTCTTTTAATGTTTTGCCAAATTAAACACGAACAATTTCAGGATGCAAGAACTTGACTGCATCTTGTTGTTTCTTAAATAAGAGCACTTTAAGAAGGCAATATGTGGAGATTCTTTTGAGGGAAAGATGTTTCAAATGGGTTATTACTGGCCATTGAAAGAAAGAAAAAGAGGAAATGCATCGAGGCCTCATTTTTTGGCCTGCACGTTTGATTATTTTATTTTAAATGCCATTTCAAACATAGTGTAAGCTAATGAAATTATTTTTTAAAAAACTTACTCTACTATTTGCAGTCCTTGATGTTTAATTTCTTTTAATGTCAAAATTATTTATTTGGCCTGTTCCATTCCAGATGTGACTGTTGAGGGCACATTAATTTCTATTCTGTTTTCATGGGCCCCTGTCCCCATCTGTACATCATTTCTGAATTTCGTGTGCTCCCTAAGGAGTTCACCTATTCATATTGTAGGTTTCATTTGCTGTGTAAACAGAATAAACAGACAATGCAAAAATCCCCACAATACCAGAAAATAATTCTTTTCGACAACATAGTGGATCATATTTAAAAAAAAAAAAAACATGGAAAATGCAATACATGTGAAGCCACATTTTTTCCACTTTATTGTCCTCCCGAGGAAAGGCTTGTATTACCAGTACATTTCCCTTGCATTTGATAAGTTCATTTTTATTAAAAATCCATCCCAAACAGCATTTTACGATAATTCTCAAACACGTGTTGTGGACATTTCTTTGTTTTGCGTATTAGCTTGGTCTTGCAGGTTAATTCAGAACGTGTTACTCAACTGGTATGTGCTTGCGTGGCTAGAAACACCCGTTCTGCTATGTGTGTGTGAAAAGCAACATTAAAGAACGGCGATTTTTTTTTTGACATTTACAAATAAAGAGGGACATGAGTTATTTATGCTCCAATGTTGCTGCAAAGTCCTTATCTCCATTTGGCACTAAACAAGGATTTGTTGTGGGATTTGCGAGGGCTGTGCAGTGCCTCTGTGCTAAGCACCCAAAACTCTAGGGGACTGGCACTAATTTCCTCTCTCTCGTAAAACAACATAGTATTCATAACAACTCAAGAGGCTTGACATAAGTAATGATGGCATGTGCAGGCGAAGATTACCACCCAACAGTGTAATCAAGGTGCTAGGTACTAATGCAAGTTAAATTGAGACAATAATGCCGAAACTTGCATTGTGGGATTAGGAGGGCACTTGAAATGCTGACGTGAGCACATCCTGCCTGCCTGCCTGTCTGGCGCTCCGTTCCTGTTTATACTTAATGACCTCAAAATTTGTATGTCGTTAACACCATGTACTGAAGTGGGAGAGAACACGGTTTGGGAGGGAGAAGACTCCCTGTCTTCGTTGACTTTTGTCTCTTTTGGTAATTGGTGGCTTTTCCTGCCGTATTAGGGAGCAAAGCGTGCAGCAGGGAGGACCCTGAGGTCTCTGTAAACATGCTGTGGGCACTGAGGGCCTCCGCGCCCGGCGCTAGGCAGTAATTTACATACTTTGAATGAAAAGTCATTTGTGCCTGCAAAATTGTTATTGCTGGAAGAAATTTAAATACTAGTCATGGAAATTTGAAATAAAGTCATATTAAATTTTGATGCTCAGATCAATATTGTGGAGCCCAGGTAATTAAAGTGGGTTTGTTTATTTGGCTCCTTATAAATAAAAAGGGCTTAATACAGACTAATTACACAGACTCTTTCGTCTACGGTAGGATAATAATGGCAGCAATTTAAAGTGATATTAAATGAGAATTAATAAAGGAATATTGAGCCACTTTGACTGTATTAAGCTGTGAAATGATTCCTCATCTCAATTTAACTTTCTGTCTTGAGCATAATGATTGATAAGCAATGAATTTTTGTAGGGATAATCTATAACAGTATTTGATTGCAATATTTAATAACAACTAGACTTGTGACTTTATGTTGTTTTTAAATGGGCTGGGAAAGCCCGTTTTTTCTCTGCAAATTTATAGGACAACTTAGAGGGCTCATGCCCTATAGTAGCTTCACAACAGTTCTGAGTTGGCACCCTCCAGTCTGGGAGGTAGGTGGAGATGGCTTTGACTTTTGTTCAACTTACAAAGGAGTAACTTCTTGGAAGTGCAGTCTGGGCCAGCAGAAACGGTCATAGTAGGCCGTGGTGGAAGGAGAATCAGAACCACGCTTAAATCCTCAGAAGGAAGAGGGCAGTCATTTTTTTTTTTCTCTTGGAGGAATATGTCAGGAAGAATTACCTGGAAGAAATCAGAGTGGTTTTGGAAAATGGATTGTCGGGTAACATTTTAACTTAAGGGCTGAAGTTCCTTTCTACCTAAGTACCATTGAAGAAGTATCTTCCTGATCTTAAACATTTTTAATAGCAGTCTAGGCCAATTGACTCTGTGACCATTAAGTAATTTTCAAGTGGACTGGCTGCTGCCAGGGTGTTTGTGTTTTGCTTTGTTTTGTTTGCAGAGTAACTTGTGTGTAATTTCTTTCCACTGTGCCGCACAACATGTCATGTCCACGTTAGCGTTTCTGCCCTTTTAAAGGGTCCTGCTGAAGGTCAG
Source organism: Hylobates moloch (assembly GCF_009828535.3). NCBI lineage: Eukaryota > Metazoa > Chordata > Mammalia > Primates > Hylobatidae > Hylobates > Hylobates moloch. Next base: position 3,892,767 of record NW_026652278.1, on the reverse strand, counting down.
AACCTCACACTGAACACCCTTTTTATATATATTACAAATTGCTGGAATTGTTCATTAATTTCTGTCTTTGAAATGCCATGTCAACCCTCTAAAGGAATTCGCAGTGCCAGTGTCCCTTGGACAGCTGCTCACCATGGTCCAGTGCGAATTTCTGATGAAATTATAGGTGCAGGGAAATGCAGAATTAGAAATATATCTGATGTTGCAATACTTGTGAAGCTATAGCTTTGTTGATGACAGGACAATTCCATTTTTGACAGTTTAATTTACTGTTGCCAGTGGACAAGAGCAAGAGGAGGACGTGGGGTTAGCCACCTGCCCCCTCGTACCGTGTTTCACATGCGAGGTTGCAAAATCATGACTCCCTCAACCTGTCGGGCTCAAATGAGAAGGTTTTCAGCTGGGAAAATGGAATATATCAGTGCATGTAATATTGCCTGACCTCATAAAACAAAAGGGAAAATTGCAGATTCTGACAGCCATTATGAATCTTGTATCAGCATCCAAAACGACTTGGAGCCAGGGTATAGTACATGTTTATAATAGAAAAAAAACGGGGTTGCCACGTTGACTTGCAATATGGAGCAAAAAATGACTTGTCAGTAATTCGTTCTCAGATGTTAAAGAGGCTGTTGAATTTACTAGTATATACACAGAAGAATGTTTAGCCCGGAGCAGAGTGTGGAAACAGTCCCTACACAGAGGGGTCTGCTGAAGTTAGTCATCGAGTTAGATTAGAATGGAAGGCAGGAGGGGAGGAACTCCGGGCTCGCGCCGCAGCTGCGTCGGTGGGGCCAGATTTCTCATTACGAGATGTACTGAACCTTTCCACTCTCACCCACTGTAAATCTATAAGTAATCAGGCTTCTAAAATAAAGCAAATAATCTTGTTTTGAAATTATGAGAATCATTTGAATTGAATGTATTCTGTTGGAAAACTGGTGTATTGAGGCATGGCTTTTTATCTTATGCTTAAAAAGTTTTATTTATATTAAAATAAGGCATAATCTCTCTGCATATAATTATATACTCTTCGATTTAGTTTTTCTATTTAATAGTCTATTCCTTCACCTTCTTGCCCATTTCTTTATGTTATTCCATAAAAAAAAATTTCTAAGTACAATAATTGTCTCAGCTACTTTTGGTGATTTCTTTCATAGGGGAGATGTGGAGTGACAGTCCAGGAACTTTCCGCCCAGGGGCAGGAGGCCCAGTGCGTGCTCCCCAGCTGAGGCCCCGTCCGCTGTGGCCACTCCCTTTCATCTCCCGGGCTGAATGTGGAGTGTGGTGACTTTTATTTTTTCCTTTGCTGTTGGTTTAGAATGAGATGTAGCAGTTGATTTAAGTGAACTAAAGCATGCTTAACCAGTACACTGTGTCCCTGTCGGGGCCTGCTCTTTCATGTCACCTGCCGGCGCTGGCACGGAGACAAAGCCTTCTCTCCTCTCTTACTGCTGCTGGGCCTCTCCTGGGCAGGTCCGGGCTCAGTGGCTTGAACAGGTGATGCAGGGCGGGGCAGTGCCTGTGGCCACAGTGATGGCACAGGTGGACATGATCCTGAGAGTCCAGTTGGGGGCTGTAGCACAGGAAAGGAGGTTGTCTACAGCCTTTCTCACCACACCTTTCCCAATCAGTGGAATCTCTGCCCCATCCGGAGTCCCTGGAGGCTGGATGGTGGAGGTGGAATCTCTGGCCCCATCTGGAGTCCCTGGAGGCTGGATGGTAGAAGTGGAATCTCTGGCCCCATCTGGAGTCCCTGGAGGCTGGACGGTAGAGGTTTGCTAGGGTAACCCTAGGCAGTAGGTATTGCTACCCAAGGTGAAGAGGAACTCAACAGCAGCGCTGGCTTAGCAGCCCTGTGGGGCATAACCCACTTCTTTGCAAACTCTGGTGCTGGGAGATGATGAAATGAGCACCTGGTACATTAGGTTTGAGACTTTAAGCTGATACTTCCATTCAGGAGTAGGATGAGTAAGACCTGGTCCTTCTTTGCTCAGAGCTCTCTGAGGCGGGAGGCTGGAAGCACTTCCCTGAACACTGTAGGAAGTGTTGCAGGAGAGCAGAAGAGGAGGAGGAGGAGGAGGAGCAGTGCGGAGGTTTCACCTGGGGGGACACCACCACGGGATGCAAGCAGCAATGGTGGAGGCACTGGCTGAACAGGGCCTTTAAAAAAGGCCCAGGAACTTGGCAGCAGAAAGGAGGGGGTGGAAGTACAGAAGCATCGAGATGCCCAGTGACGTCTGTGTAGTTTGGATTTTGCTGTTGAAAAGCAAAGGAGGTGAATAGAAAGCTTTAGGCAGACACTGAGAGTTTTTGCTTTGGAGGTATTTTGATATATGGTAAACTATTGTTTGGATTATTTTGGAGTATGCTCTGGTCGATTAGTAAATATCCCAGTCAAAGATAGCATATATTCAATATTTGAATTAGGATTTTTCAAAGACAGAATATTTGAAAATATTTTTGTCATTAGAATATATTGATTTTTGAGACACTATCATAGTCTAACAATTGCGCCTTATTCTTTGGCGGTATCACTATCATTGTATTAATGGCAAAGGCTTCAAAATAGCCTGTCAGGTCCATGTCATCTGCAAGTCAACCCTCAACCCTTTCTCTCTAAACTCCTCTCCTCCAGTTTGCCAAACCACTCTGCTCCACGCATGCTGCCCTCCTTGCTGTTCTGGAACTTGCCAAGTATGCCCCACCCCAGGGCCTTGGCTTGTGCCTGGAACACTTGAGCCCCCACCCTGCACATGGCTGGCGCCTTGTTTTCTTCAGCTCTCCGTCCATGTGCAATAGCGATTCCTCATGCCCCTCATAGCACTTCTAGACTTTTTCCTTGCTCTGTTTTTTACCAACTAAAACGGGTTGGCCAACCATAGCTCTCAGGCTGGCCACCTGTTTTGCAAATACAATTTTATTGGAACACACTTACAAAGACTTGATTTCGTATGGCTGTTTTCCCTATGATGGCAGAGTTGAATAGTTGCAACAAAGTCTGACCTGCAAATCTAAAATATGTGTAATATCTGACTCTTTAGGCAAAAGTTTGCAAAGCCCGCGTCTAGCATATAGTGCATTCATTTGCCTGTCTCTGTCCCTCACTGGAATGCACCCTCCCTTAAGACAGAGCCTATCTCTGTTTGGCCCACTGCTGTATCCCTAGGGCCTACAACAGTGTCTGGCACAAAGTATGTTCCCATGAGATACTTGAATGGATAAATGAACAAAAGTGAAAGTTCCAGCCAACAGGATGATGGGCAGTAGTTAACTATGCCTCTAATTCTGGCTTAAACTTTGGTATTTCAGCCTTTACATATGTTCTATTTTGCAGTTTTTACAGTGCACAGGATGAAAGAACACATCAACTCCTAGGGAGTAGAGGAGGCCTGGAAATAGACTCAGATGCAGAATTGTGTGCAGGTGGCTGTTGGGGAGTGTATTCATCCATTCTCACACTGCTATTGGCATCTGAGACTGGGTAATTTTTTAAGGAAAGAGGTTTAATAACTCAGAGTTCTCTGGGCTGGACAGACTTCTGCTTCTGGAGAGCCCTCAGGAAACTTACAATCATGGCCGAAGGCAAAGGGGGAAGCAAGCACGTCCTCATGACTGGAGCAGGAAGAAGAGAGAGAGTGAAGGGGGAGGTGCCACACACTTTCAAACAACCAGATCTCTTGAGAACTCACCCACTGTCATGAGAATAGCAAGGGGGAAATCTGCCCCTGTGATCCAGTCACCTTCCACCAGGACCCTTCTCCAAGACTGAAGATCACAAGTCAACATGCAATTTGGGTGTGGACACAGAGCCAAACCATATCAGGGAGTATTCCCAAGATACACTCTGTAAGGAAGTGCATACTGCAGGATCGGGCAAGGGAGAAGCAGGGGCGTACATTGTGATCTGGTTGCAGTTGAGGTCTCATCCTGTCCTGCAGGGAACTCTGGAGAGAGAATGACCTGTAGAGTCATCCCAAATTGAGGCCAGGGCGCCTAGGTCTTGGCTTCTGGCTGCGCTCTGGGAGGGCCATAACCTTGAATGAGATGCTCCTCCCTCAAGAGCAGTGGTGAAGGTGCAGCTGCCTCTGAGTCCCTGGAGCTGGGTTGTGATGCACAGGTCCTGAAACAAGGCCTGGGCAAGTACCCAGAATTTCAGTTGTCAATGAAAAGAGTTGAACTCTGTAAAATATTTAAAGGGATTTATTCTAAGCCAAATATGAGTGACCATGGCAAGTGACACAGCCCTCAGGAGATCCTGAGAACATGTGTCCAAGGTGGTCAGGGTGCAGCTTGGTTTTATACATTTAGGGAGACATGAGACATCAATCAAATACATTAAGAAATACATTGGTTTGGTCCAGAGAGGCGGGACACCTTGAAGCCCAGGGGACTTCCTGCTTATAGGTAGATTTAAAAATCTTCTGGTTAATAATTGGTTGAGTTTCTCTAAAGACCTGAGATCAATAGAAAGGAATGTCTGGGTTAAGATAAAGGACTGTGGAGATGCAAGTTCTTATTTGTGGAGGAAGCCTTCAGGTAGCAGGCTTCGGAGAGAATAACTTGTAAAATGTTTCTTATCAGACTTCAAGTCTGTGTGGATGTTAGTGCTGGAGGGGTATAGTGAAGCATATCCAACCCCCACTTCCCGTCATGCCTGAAACAGTCTCAGGTTACATGTTCAAAGAGCCCTGGCTGTGGAGGAAGTCCATCTGATGGCTGGGGCTGGGGGGTGGGGATAGAATTTTATATTTGGTTTACAAAGTCTTGAATTAAAATATTTTATCATCACCTAGTTTTATACCCGGGAATGTTAGTTGTTGCACGTGAGGACGTGAAGTGAGTTAATGTGGGGCTCGGGCCGTCCAGTGTCTTCTTTCCCCACAGCCTTGCTGGCAGTGATCCCATATAAATAGGAGCAATTGCCGGAAGAAACCGTGCCCCTCCGAAAGCCGAGCTAGTGACTTCCACCTCGGAACCGCAGGCGAGGCAGCACTTAACCAGGGCGCTGTTCGGTAGGATGTTACAGGTGGTGCCAGAGAAAAACAAAACACGCCATCTGGTTAAGGGAGGTCTTCGTTTCAGCATCTCTGTAAAATATTTAAAGAGATATTTTTATTTATTTAAACGGGCTCTGCCTGTTCCGTCCCCCTCGCCCAATGTGGACTCTGCCTATCCTTCCTGAGCAGTGAGACTGTCCCCACGTGCTTCTGGTCACAGCTGCGGTGACATCCTGTAACGTTGTTTGGTCCTTGCTGAAAACATTACTCACCATGTTATAACCAAGTTCAGACCCACTACGCAGACCTCCTAAGGTGCTGGCCGGTCTAAAACATTGTTATTTCCATTTTTCAATCCTGTTCACTCTGGGATAGGGAAGCCATGCTCCAAGCTGTTTTGGAATATCAGGTCCAGGGTAATTAGCCAGGGCCTAAAGGGTCTGTTTTGGAAAATTCAAGTACAAGTAGAATCTTCTTTAGTATCTTGGGTCTGCCAGGGAAGAGATGGCCTCTGAGGCCTGCTATGCAGAATAAAACCAAGAGAGTCATTGTGAAGGAATCCAAGAGATGCAAGTGCTCTTTGCTGCCTAGTGATTAAAATGAAAGCAAAGCCAGGGGAAGTATCCTTGATCCACATTTTGCCTGTGATTTGAACATCACATGCTTGGTCTGGGCACTTAGGTGGGCTTCAGTGATTTGGGCCGGAAGGAAATGGTGCCCCTTTCCTCGAGTTTCTAGATTGCTTTGTCACGGACAGGGGAAGCCCTCATCTGACTTGCCCTGTAGGTCCCTAGTCTCTCAGGAGGTCTCTGTCCCCACCCCTCCCTGGAGTCTGGGGTGTAGTTGGGCTGACCCTCAAAATATGCTGTGTCATCAAAGGGTCATCATCTATCTGGTCTATTTTTTAATGCAACTTGATAAAATACCAGTGTTTTAATAAAAAGGTCTAAAACATTGACCATTTACATGAACCTCCCTTCCTGTGGATGCACACAAGAGTCTTGGCGGGAGGCTGGTGGCGCAGGCTGATGGGTCCTGCCCCTCCATGCCTTGGGCACCTTTGCCCAGCATCACGCAGTGTCATGAGACCCCTCAGTGCAAGCGCAGGTCTGCCTGAGTCCCCCCTCCCACCCGCAACCTGGATGCCTTTTGTTTTTATGGAACACAACTGAAAGGGCTGGTCAGTGCCATGGCTTGGCTAATTCATGGTGGACATGCACTTTGGTTTTTAAAATTATAGTAAAATATACATAAAATTTCCCACCTTCACCATTTTTAAGAGTCCAGCTCAGCAGCTGTCAGCTCATTCACACCGTCGTGCAGCCGTCACCACCCATCCTCAGAGCCCCTCATCTTCCCACAGGGAAGCTCCATCCCCGCTGAGCACAGACTCCCGCTTCCTGGCCCTGGCACCCACCCTTCTACTGTCTGTCTGCATCACATAAGTGGTAAAGTCACTGTCTTTTGTGACTGGCTTATTTCACGGAGTATCACGTCCTCAAGGTCCATCCATGTTGTAGCACGTGTCAAAAGGTCCTTCCTTCCTCAGGCTGGATATGGGCTCTTTAAAAGCGTATTTTCTTAGAGCAAAACCCCTGTTTCCCCCACACCTGATCGTCACGTGCCATCTAGGACGCGTGCTCTAGGGTTTGCTAGTGATCATCTGGGGGCTTTCCGAGCCTGCGCTGGTTTTGCTGCCAGAACCTGAGGTCCCGCGGACATCCCTGTGGCTCGCTATGGCGTCTTTGTGTGAGACTGTCAGAGTGTGATCCTGGCCCTGACACGTGCTTGGCGGCTGGTTTTTCTCCTTCAGATCAGCGGCCTTGGACAGCTTTCGCTTCTTTGGCAGCTGTTTCAGGCTGCTCCGTCTTGTCATTTTAGAGTTCAATATCTGCTGCTCTGAAGGAAGAAACGGGGATGGGCTGGACCATTGCACTTGGTCTCTTGACCTCGATGTTGCCCATGAGCAGTGAAGGATGACTTTTGACGAGCCGTGTCAGATGTGACAGGCAATCTAGTTGGCTTGAGTGGAAATGTGCTGTACAAGTTTGAAGCCTTGGTTGGGGGCATTTTTCTGGTGTTCAATGCATTTAAATTGACACCAGACTTCAGTATGTTGTTCATTTCAGGCCCGGCACTGTAGACTCCCGTCTTTAAAACGTGTGGGTTCCGAGAGCTCCCTCGTCAGCTTCTGCAAATCGTTTTGCATATTCCCAGTACTGTATTTATATTCCTGGCTCACATTGGTTTTTGTTTTTTTGTTTTTCCTATCTTAAAGCTTATTTTTGAAGTGAATTTTTAATGCTTTCAGTTGAGTAGGGACTTGTGGAATTTTGGGGGGTGAGGAGGTGCAGTGGAGAAAAGGGAGAAAATGGTTGTTTCTTGGCTCTCAGCATAAGCTGTTTTCCATCATATGAAATGAAACGCCTATATGGGGCAGCTGTGATTTTAAGTGAAAGTCATTTCCCAGTTGTTTCTAACGTCTAGAAATTAGGTTTGTTTTGATTTTAATTGTCAAAGGTAGACACTGTGGGTGAGGAAGAGCCCCTGCCGCCGCCTCCCCTGACGTGCCCCTGCTTGGGCAGATGCCTCCCCAGCAAAGTGGGGGCTGCGCTGGACAGCACCCTTGACCATGGCCTTGTTCTTTTCCTTCTCACTGTGTTTTCCTCTCGGGTAGGGGTGAGGGTGGTTATTTTACTCAGATCTCTGAGCCTTAAAGTGGATCTTCTGCAAATCATCTCCAGAGTCATCTGAGGGCGCCGGGCTGAAGTCTCTATGTTGGGAGCCGTCCCCAGCTCCTCTCCTTAGGACTTCTGATTCTGCTTCAACCAAGCATATTCCTGCCTCATCCGGAACATTCCTCACCCTCTGCCCCAGTGCAGGCGGTGTCCACATCTCAGGGATGCAGCATGGTGGCTTTTTAAAGTTTTGGTTGGCGTGGATGAGAGCATCTCTGCTGAGGCTGCTGTGCGGGTGTGGGCTGGGTGCATCTGTGCCTCTGGGCACCGTACACCAAATGGCACTCATCCCAGTGAGAACATGGCCTGGGCATTAGATAGGATCCTTAGTGTGAGGGAGGCCTCAACCATAAAGGGACTGAGGGGAGAGACAGGAAGGGTCCAGGTATAAGAAGAGCTGCCCACGACAGGGGGTGTGGCAGTGGGACCAGGAAGAATGGGTCTCAATAATGTGGCCCCTTCCCCAAGCTGGGGAGCGATGGGGGCTTCTGCTGTTCGGTGTTGAAGAGGAATCTTTGGTTTGCAGATGAGGGTGGGGCAGGTCTTTGCCCATCCTCTGATCGTATGTGTAGAAGTTTGCAACATGAAGGGCAGACTGTGGTGGAGTTCTTTGGCAGTTAGGAAAGCAAGCCAGGGCACAGATGTGTTCCCTGAAAGGCAGGGTGTGGGCACCACAGGGTCTGCCCCTGATTGGCATGTCAGCCCTGCAAACAAGAGCACCGAGCAGAGGGAGCGGCGATTGGATTGGAGAGCAGAGGCTCCCACCTGGCTCGCATACTCCTACATACATGCCACACGCATGCCACGGTGCTTAGGAATCATGAAAGCTGCAGGCTCAGGGAAGCTGCGATGCTCATCGTGAAGATGCAAAGCCAGAGAGGCCACCCAGGCAGGAAGGCCAGAGCTGGTCGCCTCCAGGTGGTCTCAGGATCCCAGGGCAGGAGGCAGCCATGTGGTGCTGAAGGGGAAACGAGGGCATAGAGGCCGTGCCCTGGAGCTGGAATGGCAGAGAGGGCTTTCTTAGTGCCAGGGCCTGCAAATTCCCAACAAGGGCTCACTGGGATCTTCCTCCCGCCATCCTCCCAGGCCCCCCATTGGCCGGCCAGGCCCCTGGAATTACCTCTCTGGTGCCCTGTCCTCCTCCATGCTCTCCTCTAAGGGCCCTCCCTGGCACTTTTGCCCTCCTTAACCAGGTAGCACTAAACCAGGAGACATCTAGAATCCTGTCTGAGACATCTTCGAGAGTCACCTTGTTAACTAGACAGAAGTGGGTCTCTACAGGTTAGAGTCTGAGGAACCTCTGTTTTCTTTGTGATATTCTCTAGTGAGTGTTCCAGGAAAGAGCATGCCCCACCATCTCCCGTCTGCTTGCAGATAGCGATGAGGTGGGAGAGGGGCCTGGGAGTGTGCTCTTCATTCTCCACCTGCTCCCCCGAGGAGGTGGTCATGGTCACTCACCTGACGAGCCCAAGCTCTGAGCTTCTGCCCCTTTACTGAGCAAATGCATGAAGTCAACCGTGCTCTTTTATTATGTAACTTGTTTTTTAGGTTCAGGGGTACATGTGCATGTTTGCTGTATAGGTAACTTGCCTGTCACAGGGGTTTTGTGTGCGGATTACTTCATCATCCACATGATAAGCATAGTACCCAATAGGTAGGTCTTCAATCCTCACCCTCCTCCTACCCTCAAGTAGGCACCATTGTCTGTTGTTCCCTTCTTTGCGGCCATGTGTACTCAGTGATTAGCACCCACTTCTAAGTGAGAACACATCCGTGTTGCTGCAAAGGACAACATGGATGTAAATGATCTCATTCTTTTATTATGGCTGCATAGTATTCTGTGGGGTATATTTACCACATTTTCTTTATCCAATCTCCTATTGATGGGCATTTAGGTTCAGTCCATGTCTTTACTATTGTGAATAATGCTGCAGTGAACATACGCGTGCACGTATCTTTGTGGTAGAACTATTTATATTCCTTTGGGTGTGTACCCAATAATAGGATTGTGGATTGAATGGTAATTGTGTTTTAAGTTCTTTGAGAAGTCACCAAACTGCTTTCTACAGTGGATGAACTAATTTACATTCCCACCAAGAGCATATAAGCATTCCCTTTTCTCTACAGCCTCACCGGCATCTGTTATTTTTTGACTTTTTAATAAAAGCCATTCTGACTGGTGTGAGATGGTGTCTCATTGTGGTTTTGATTTGCATTTCTCTAATGATTAGTGACGTTGAGTATTTTTTTCATATGCTTGTTGGCCATGTGTATGTCTTCTTTTGAAAAGTGTTTGTTCATGTCCTTTGCCCACTTTTTTTTACAGGGTTGATTGTTTTTTGCTTGTTAATTTGTTTAGATTCTTTATGGTTTCTGGATATTAGACCTTTGGGGGTCACATAGTCTGCAAAGTGTGCTTCTTATGCAAGCACCCAGCCTTCTGCACTGGGATGGGCCACGTGGGAGGAGCCAGAGCATGGGAGAGTTTACCCCCTCCAGACCCTGAACTTGCTGCTGTGAGGATCCCTCCTGCCATGTACCCTCCTGGGTGTCAAGAGGCCTCCTGTGTGAGCTGCACCACTGTCTCAAGGATTCCTGGCCTGGAGGCATCTCTGAAATTTCTCAGAATGCCCAATTTGCACCAGAGATAGAGCCAGGCCCCTTGGGATGGAAAAGGAAAAGAAACTAGATTTACTTATTAAAGTTTCTAGAACTTCCTTGGTATCCCTAGAAAACTTTTTTTAAAAGGGGCTTTCTTTTTAAGTTGGATTTCTATCCATTATTTACCTGAGACGTAATTTCAGCTGATCAAAGTTTAGAGTGCTGGCAAGTGCCAAGCCTTATGACAGATGTAGTGCCTTTTGACAAATGACCATATATGCACAGCTCTGTTTCTGGACTCTGTTCTATCCATTTTTCTGCTTGTCCTCATGCCAACATGGCCCCAGCTTCATTGCTGTGGCTCTGTAGTAAGTCTTGGTGTCTTGTAGAAGTTCTCCAAATTTTGTTTTTTTTCCACAATTGTTTTGGCTCTTCTTAGTCCTTTGCATTTCCATGTAGAATAAGTGGATTAATTAGTATAGAAAAACCTGTGATTTTCATTGAACTGCATTCAATCTATAGATCTATTTGCAGAGATATTTCACAATTTTGAGTCTCGATCTTTGATTGTGGCGTTTAGCTCCATATTTGTTTTCTTTGATACATCTCAACATGGTTTTGTCATTTTTTTAGTATACAAATCTTTTAAATATATTCCACATAAATTTATCCATAAGTTTTTCATGTGTTTTTTTTTTTGTCCTTTAAAAATGCTGTATTTTTAGTTTCAATTCCCAGTATTTATTTGCTAGTGATGAGAATTACAGGAGCTTTCTGTAAATTTGTCTAGTATGCTGTGAGTTGCCGAACAAATTTATTCTAGTTCTAGTTGCCCAAGGATTCTTTAGTATCTTCCATGTACGTGAATTTCTTGTTTGAGAATGAAGACAGTTTTGTTTCTTCCTTTACACTATGTATGCTGTTAGTTTCTTTTTCTTACTTTATTGTACTGGCTAGGGTCTCCATACTGCGTTCAACAGGAGTTGGAAAAGTAAACATCCTCTGTTCCTGATCTTAGGGGTAAAGCACTCAGTATTTTACTGTTAAATATAAATACACATTCTTGTAAATTCCCATTGAAGTTCTATTCTTGTAGGCTGAGAGTTTTATTATGGAAGGGTGTGTCATTTTGTCAGGTGCCTTTTTGCATCTGTTGTAATGTTTATGTGGTTTCTGTCTTTTATTCTGATCATATGGAGAAATGCAGTAATTGATTTTCTAATGCTCAACAAACCTTGCTTGTCTTTGATAAGTGCCGCTTCCTTTGAGAAATGCATGCATACGTCTCTCTCTGTATACGTATGTGTATAATTCCAGCATTATTTCTATATACATAGAAATAATAAATATACAAATAATGCTGATTATATATTTGCTAATATTTTACGAATTACAGGATACTGGTCTGCAGTTTTCACATTTTGTCTTTTTTAGGCTTTATTATCAGGGTAATGCTGGCTTCATAAAGTGAATTGATGTATTCTCTCTTTTTCCGCTTTTTAAAATTGTTTAGGATTGGTATTTTTTTTATTTAAATGTTTGAAAACATCTGGGCCTGGAATTTTCTTTGCAGGAAGGTTATTAATTTTAAATATATATACAATACTGTTCAGATTTTCAATTTCCTCATGACTCAGTTTTGGTTATCTATCTTTCAAAGAGTTTGTTTGTTTTATCTAAGTGGTTGAGTTTACTGGCATTAATTGTTCATAATCTTCTCTTATCCAGTTATCCCTCTTAGGTCTCTAGGGCGCGCCATGATGATGCTGTTCCACTGTCCTTTTTTTCCATTCCTGGAATGGTACTTCCCACCGTCCAAATCAGTCTTGTTACAGGTTTATTCATTTTCTCAGTTCTGTATTTTATTTTTATTTTTGTTATTTTACTCTCTTTCTAACTTTCTAAGATAGAAGCAGTGGGTCCCACTGAAGAAAAGCAGATAGCAGGCACTAAATTTCCCTGTAGGGTTAACTGTGTCAGTCTGACAGACCCCAGGCTGTGTGTCTTTGGAGGACAGAGACATTGGAGACCATTCATGATCCTTTCTAAGATTGGTCATTGATAGGAAACTTTGTTTGTTAAGTAATGTAAGTATTCAAAACTAGGCATTAACTTCTAAGCAGTGCTTAAGCAGCATTCTACATGTTTTGATAGGGACCGTTTTTTAATATCTCTCAGTTTTAAATATTTATGTACTTTAATTTTTGTAAATGGTGATTACACTGTTCCATGTGCATTTGCGAGAATATACCCTGCCATTGTGTGCAGTCTTCTATAAATGTACGTTGGGTCAGGTTGTTTTGGCGTGTTGTGCTGGTCTTCCCTATCTTCTGACTTTGTCTCCCTGTTCAATCAGTTGAGAAAGGAGTGTTGAAGTCTGCAACTCGAATTATAGATTTGTCTCTTTTCCCCTTTGGTTCTGTCACCTCTTGCCTTGTGCCTTCTGTACGTTTGCTAGTAGGTGCCTAATCACATGAGATCATGGCATCCTCCTGACGCACTGGCCCCTTAACAGTATGAAATGTACTCTTTATCTCCGGCCATTTTTCTTACTCTGAAGTTACTTTGATATTAATATTGCTAGCTTTCTTGTGATTTGCCTATGCATGTGTTATACTCTTTTCCATCATTTTGCTTTTGATCTATTTCTTTATATTTATAGTGTGTTTCTTGGAACCAGGATATAGTGGTCCAGTATGCAAGTCTGTACTTTTTATTTGAAATGTTTTAGTTAATGATGGAATGTGCTGTATCCACACTGTCCAGTATGGCAGGCACTGGCCACGTGTAGCTGTTGAGCACTTGACATGTGACTCGGGCAACTGAAGGAACTGGGTATGCAATTACTTTTAATTTTAAATAATTTAAATATAAATAGCCACTTGGGGATACCTGCTACCACACTGGGCAGGGTGACCGTAGGGTTTCTAATCTTATTGTTAACTTCTCATGATCCACATTGAAAATGGTGTTCTGTGACGTCACGTGTAATGCAAGACCTTCACCACAGTGAACTTCCATTTGCCCCTTGAAGTCCCATGTACACGGCCATTGATCTTACTTCTACATGTTATAGACTGTCGAATACGTGGTTGTGACTTTTTCCTTTAAACAGTCAGTTGTCGAGAAATAATCATTTAGAATAGAAATTGAAAGTGAGAAAGTACTCTTTTCATGTATGCATTTTGATGTTCTAAATATGTTGAAAGGGCACATGGGGGTTTAATGCCCTTCATCAGATGCATGGCTGCCTTGTGTACAGTGATTGGAAAGGATGAGGAACAGGGACGCACGAGTGGGTAGGTAAATGCGAGGCTGTTGAAATGATTCCATGGTGAGCAGTGCATGGTTGCTTGGAACAGGAAGGAGTGGAGGTGTTAAGAAGTGGTTGAATTTGGGATCTCTTTGGAAGTATGATGCTCCAGCTGTTATCAGCAGAGCTGTACGTGAAACGTACTTTGATTGTTTGTTGAACATCCTTACCCCCTTTCCTATCGAATTTGCTTTTCAAAAATAGTGTGGACATTAAAAAGCCATCCCCATGTGCCTAATTTCAATTAGAAAATGTTGAATCACTATGAATTTGGTGAGTCATCCTGCACATAAGTAGAGCTATCCATCTAACTCTTAGAATTTGTTAACTATTAAGAGAGGAAGACGGAAGATAATATAGAGATGACTATGAGTCATTTTATTTATTCATTATCCAACTAAAGAGTAGCAATTGATTGTATCACAGAACGGTGTTTGTTTTACATCTTTTGATTAGGAGCAGTGGTTTATGGCATAGACTTGCTTAATTTCCTCCTGTTTCTTCGTCTGGAGTGGATAACTCTTTCACAACAGAAGGCGATAAAAGATTTCTGGTTTATTCATTAATTTTGCTTTGAGAGGGAAGACCTGATCTCAAGGATAAGATGCTGGTTGGTATGATCTGAATCGAATGATTAGCAGTATGTTGCCCTTACTCTGATCTCCCCACAGTGTGAGAGATTTTCTCATCTTTGCGTCGGTTTTTAGCCATGTTTTGGTGTTTAAGCAGAGATAAGGTTCCACCTTGAAAGCTCTGGAAGTAATTCTCAGATCACATATATTCATCTCAAATTTGAAATCTGGAGTGTTTGCCTTGAAATTAAATTGTAGTATTGTAAGCTATCAGTGGAATGATCCATGCTGGAACCTGATGCGGTCTAGTTTACACGGTATTGAATCATATAAGTATCTCATCTTTCCTCTTTGAATTCAGTATGACTTCACATAGGTGAGGTTAGCTTTTAAGTGTACACAGAGGTATGGTTAACTATCAGCAGACTTCAATTATCAATTGCTGATCTCAGAAAGCTAATTTATCTTTAGTGTCCAATAACATTACATGGCTTTCTTTGTTTTATGTTTTGTGTATATGTGCTTAACTGTTTAAATAAGTTCTGGATTGCATCCAAATAAGGTTTGATATGGTCTCATTAAGAATATGATATTGTGAATAAATGTAATCCTGACTTTCAATAAATGGCCTGTAAAAAAAAAAAAAAAAGTATTTAGAGCTAGTGAGTTGAGGGGCTTCGTCACACGGCTAAAGGAGATTTGAGTAGCCCCTGGAATGTTGAGTGACTTCTGAGTTGTGGAAGTGCATGGAGCCCCGTTTTGTTGGCTGGCAGGATCTACGTGGGCCGAGCATACAGCCCTAGACAAGTGACTTGTTTCTCTGAATTCTGTTCCTAATCTCTGCTGCTCAATCTGTGGCCACATGCAGAGGAGCCGGCTGGATGGCGTCGTCCTTACCGAGCTCGCTGGGTGTCAGATCCTTCACTACTCCTTAGTGGCTGATTACTCTGTGTAGTGTAGGGTGCTGTAGGGTACGTAACTGATTAGTGCTTTGCAGATATAAGCAAAGTTTACAATGAAGCCCTTGCCCTTAGGAGCATACAGTCTAGTTATGAAGAGAAGACACAAGACACCCAGTCACATCACTGTGAACAGACAAGTTTGCCAGGAGTCTGTTCAGACCTGGTGCTCCCTGAGCTGCGCTGAGCAGCAGTTCAGCGGGGATACCAAGTTGGGGAAGGTGCCAAGTGGTAGGAAGGAAGCTGGGGCTCTGGTCTGCATATGCCAGCTGATGGAGTTCGGAGCTGGGGGGATATGGCCAATTCCCAATGCACTGGACCAGCCACCATCCAGAATTAGGAAGTAGATCAGCCCGTGCCTGGCATGCCTCGCTTTCTTTTCAGTTTCTAACATATATATAACCTTTTTGTGTGTGTGTGTATATATATATATAAAACTTTAGTTTATAGAGTCTCGCTGTTTTGCCCAGGATGGAGTACAGTGGTGCAATCATAGCTTGCTGTAGCCTCAAGTGATCCCTCCCACCTCAGCCTCCCAAGTAGCTGGGACTACATACGTGCACCACCACGTCTGGCTAATTTTTTTGAAAGGACAAGTCTTGCTATGTTGCCCAGACTGGTCACCAACTCCTGGTCTCAAGCAGTCTTCCTGCCTTGGCCTGCAAAGGAGCTAGGATTACAGGCATAAGCCACTGTGCCCAGACTAATCTATATAGCCTCTCAAACAGGTATCTGCATTTGTATACTAGGGGAGAATGTAGACCGCACACCCTCTTCCTCAAGAAACAACTTGAACGCATGCCATTCTGCCATCTCAGCCAAGGCGATCGCCCGTGCCCTTCCTAGGGGCTTGGAGACCCCCTCTCCCTGCTAGCCCCATGCAGGGGTCTTCCCATGTGTACCCTGCAGCACTGCCCACCTGTCTGAGTTTGATGGGGCCTCCAGGCCCCCTGCCTTGGTGAGGCAGCACGCTCAGCGCCTGCAAGAATCTTCTTGCCCACCAGTTCCTTTTCCTTTTACCAAGGATTTCACACACTGGGACATTTTGTGCCAACAATTATTAATCAATGTTAAGATTGACTGGGTTTGTGGACTGTGCCCAGGGTTTCTGCACCTCACGGCAGATTTCCTGGCAGCCCTGGGGATAGTCCTGCTCCCCCGGGACAGCTTCCATCTCGTGGTGTAGCTTTGGGAGTGGGGCCCACTGAAGAAAAGCAGATAGCAGGCACTGAAGTTCCTGCAGCCTGATGGACCCCAGGCCGTGTGTCTTTGGAGGACAGAGACATTGGTCTACAGTAAAATAAAATCAGATGAGAAAGGGTGGGGAGGCTCTCCTGCTGTAAAGGGATTATGTATTCATACTCGAAATAGGGATACATTAGGGGTATAGATTGTAATCTCTACATCCCCAATCCATGAAAACAAAACAGAAATGGAGGGCCAAGAAACCCACACAGGGAAGACACGAAATAACAAACATACCTGATTTATCCAAGAGAAGGCAGAGGAGGGAAACAAAAGGATGAATAACAGTTGAGGCAAGCAGGACGTAACTCGCAGGATGGTCAGCGTGCCCGGTGCGGGAGCGAGGACTTCGGAAGTCAGTGGACCCAGTGGAGACCCAGATGAAAGTCAGAGATGGTCTCACTGTAGGAACACGGTGTGCAACCGTAGACTAAGGCAGCACACCTTAAACATAGCCTAAGAGATGCACCGTGCAGGGCAGGCACCCACATGAAACAGCTGTGTAAATATGCGACGAAGTAGATATTAAGAAAAGTAGGAAGGAACAGTAAAAATAAGATCAGATATCAGCAAAGCAGAAAATGGTATTACAGAGATGTTAACAAAGGCAAAAATTATGTCCGTGGAAAGATTCGTAAAAATTTTCAAAATTCCCAGCCAAGCTGATGAAGAAAAACGAAATGACAAATAATATAAATGAAAAGGAAAGATCACTACGGAATCTACAAACGTTCAAAGATAATGAGGATGTTATTTAAAACTTTATGCTGACAAATTTGACAGTTTAGATAAAATGAGCTAAGTTTTTTTCAGAGCTTACCAATTTAGAGAAATTGAAAATTGAAAATTAAAAATCTTCCCTCAAAGAAAAATCTAGGCCCATACAACTTCACTGTTCAGTTTTATCAAATAGTTAAGGAAGAAGTAATTCCAATCTTATGTTAGCCCTTTCAAGGAATAGCAGAGGAGAGAATAATTGCTAGCTTGTTTCATAAGACCAACACAACCATGACACCAAGATGCCAAGATCTGGCAAGGATGTTTGAGAAGTGATGACCACAGACCAATGTCTCTCATGAACCCAAATTTTAAAATCCTATTAAAATATTAGAAAGTCAATTTTACAATATAGAAAAATATGTATATTTCCACTGGGGTTTATTCCATTCAAAAATCAATCGGTGTAATTCTCCACATTCACAGAGGAAAAGAGAATAACTTTATGATGATAATGATCATAGTAACCAAAAAAAGTATTTGACAAATTTCAACATCCATTCACGATGAAAATTCACTGCAAAGTAAGAATATAAAGGAATTTGTCTTACATGACAACGTGTATACAAGTGTGCACATGTGTGTGCGCATGTGTGTGCATGCATGTATGTGTGTGTACACGTGTGCACCTGTGGTTTTCTCTCTGTGTTTCTTCCAGTACTGATCAGGGTTGCTTGTTTTCAGTAGTTTTCAAGTGCTCTACCTTCAGGTTTTCCCCAGCTAAATCTTTCCCATTTCTTTCTCTAAATCCCTTTTTGATATCTGCAGTTAATTTCAACTCATCACCAACATTTTAGTCTTGATTAGAATCTTCCCAGAAAAGACAAGTTTTCCTTCTGATTCCCACGTGTCCCTTCAGCTCGTGATGGCGCAGAATAGGTTTGCTTGCAAGTTAGTGAAACCTGAGGCTGCCTTCCTGGGCAGAGTGGCGATTTGTATTGGGCCGACAGGGCAGCCGCTGTTACTTATGGACAGGTGGACTAGGCTGTTTTTCACCCTGAGGAACCGCTCCGCACTCCGGAAGAGCCACTGGAGTTTATCAGCCTGCGCGTAAGCATGCGGGGAGGGGGTCAGGAACATTTAGTAGAATAGTCCGTGCTCCAGGTGATCAGTCCCCCCCCCCCCCACCCACATGCCTCTCCTTCTCCATCCCACCCGCATTTTGAGTCATTGGGGGATTAATTTATTCGTGTCTCGTAAGCACTGGCAGAGACCACCGGTGTGAACCGCATTGGTAAAGACTGAGGAGTTCTTTTTGAGACTTCCTTGAGCTTCCGGCAGCACGTGTGAGTTTCGGGGGTGATTGGAATGTTTCTCCCTGGAGGGAGGCCTGATGCCCTGGAGCTGGCCCCAGTCTGGGCCCCGCGGTGTGTTCTGCCTGCTGCCATCTACCTGCAGGGAGATGCCTGAGCTGGGAAGGTTCTGAGGGTTGGCAGGGTGCTCTGCCGTGCTCTTTGGGAGGGTCCCCTTGGCTGTTCTGCATGCCCAGGGCTGTGCTCTCCGTGGAAAGCTACGTTGGAGACGACAGGCTCCGGTTCTGGCTACACCAGCCTGACTTCTGCTGGACAGTGCCATTTTCTGCCTCTGATAACACTGTGGTGAAGCGCCTTGGGTAAAGCAACAGATTTTTTTTTTCAATATGCACTATAATTACTTTTTTCAGAACTAATAATATTAACCCAGTGAAGTCAAAACTGAATTGTTTTATAAACTATGGAGCTGGTGTAAGGAGATGCAGGGAGGGCTTCTCATCTGAGTCAGTAGCAGAGCACATAGTGCAAGAAGCGTGGGTAGGCTCCTAGCACACCCAGAGATCAAGGAGAGTGATGGGTGCTGCCCGCCTCTGAGGAGACAGAGGCGACTGCCACCCGCCGTGTCCCTCACACTGGCTTTCAGAAGGCTGCACGCAATCCGGCTCACAGGCAGGAAGAAAAGCTGTGGGCCGTGTGTCTCCCTTGGTTATGGCTCAGTTTTAATGTAATTAGAAGCTCAACTTAAAAGTGAGATATCAAAGGAAGCCTTCAGTTGCTGAAGATGTGTGTGCTGGGGGATGAGGGCGTGGGTTGAAAAGTATCCAGTGACTGTTTTTCTCACGTGGATCAGTCTAACATGTGTGACTCTGGTAATTGAAGATGGTGACAGGCTAAACTAAGCTGGGATTCCCCAGGGAGAGACTAGGATTTCTGGAACCAGTCTAACAAAAACAGAAACTTGAAGGAGAAAACAGAATATGCCCCCCTCTCTTCTCTGCCTCCCTCCTCTACTCAAAAAAAAAAAAAAAAAAGAAAAAAAGAAAAAAAAAGGAGCTTTTGCAATGAAGAATTCAGTTTTTCACCCCCGAGTATATGATAGTAGTGACTTTGGTGTTCCTGGTACAGACCTGTATTTTTTTGTGATGTCTTCATCTGGCCCCTGGCCCTCCACTCTTCATGATGAGTATGAGACCTGTGCACTGAGAGTCCTCACCAGTACTTCCTTCCTCACAGCCATGTGATTTCATCCGGAAGCAGACTCTAAAAATAAACACCCTCATGTTAGCCTTTTTCTACCATGCTTCATATTTTGCTCTTGTATAAATATCTGCCACGTTTCCACTGGGAATTATTGCTGTTATATATTTTACAGACACTTGACTGTCATCTAAGTGGCTTATTTTATTCCCATAGCTAGAAGAAAAATACAAAAATAATTTTGTAACGTGAATGTGATTGTGAGCCAGGCGTTATGTTCTGAGAAGGAGCTGAGAGTAAATTATATTCCTGCTTTATTGTGTTGATGTTGTCTTACCTGTTGCGTCCTGAGTTAGCCTTTGTTGTTCCAAGTTATTAACCAGAGGTGGCTTGATAATGACGCCACTTTGGAAGCATCTGGCTGGTGTTTAAAACTCTAGCTGGTGATAAATATATTTTAGTCCTATTAGCGAAGAATTGTAACATTTTAATCCTATTAATGAAGAATTTTAACATCCATGCAGATGAGCGGCATCCTAAAAGCAGTTTCAGATGCTTTGGGGTGTTTTCTACCGAAGATGCTTTTGTAGAAATACAGCCTTCCTTTTCATTTTTTACACTGGTCTGTTCATCAAAAACCATAACTTCATGGAACTTGCTTCTGTGGAATTAACTAAATGTAAATTATTTTTCCAAAAGCTTTATGAGTTTATCATACATGTTCTGGAAAAAGTAGGAAAACACTAGGAAGAAGTTCCAGTGAGCAAACGTTTCCCGACGTGTTTCACGTTTTGCTCTGGTTTGAAGCAGGGCGTTTTGTGGAAGGTGGGGCTGGTGGATCACTCGGTCGCTGGGCAGTGCTGGTCACTGCCTTTCTCTGGTTGAGCTGGTCTTGAGTCCTGGTGCCTGTGTCTGCTCTGGCATTGACCCCATGGTGCTTTCTGTGCATCTCCGTGCTCACTTTTCTAGAACACAGCCCCTTAACAGAATCATTTGGCAAAACATGCCAGGACAAAAACCAGTGGGTTTTTTACATGGGGAAAGAACTCAAGGAGTCCACAGTTCGTGTCGATGAAGGAGGCACTGCGTGTTGGGCTCAAACGCATCTCGAACTGTGGGTGCCAAGAGACAAGTAGAGCTCAAACTGCTGGGAGCCTTGGCTGGAATAAAGCTGGCCCTCACGGGGCTGTTAAAATACTTGAACTTTGATTCAAAGTAAGATTTAAGCTGACTTCACCACTCTTCCCTTTCTTCTGAAGATTCTGGTTTTTCACGAGACAGAAAGAAGGGTGGAACCAGGAGCTCAACCCCTTCCTTCCTTGCAAGCAGCAGCAGCAGCCATTGAAACCCAAAGACAGCAAAGGCTCCCTTCCTGCCCACTCCTAGCGCCGCTTCCGGGGGACTCATATGGGAAGGGCTCTTCCCGATGCCTCTCCTGCAGCACACAGCACACGTCAACCTTGCCCTGCATGCAGCCTTCCCAGCTGGAGCGCCCTGCCAGGCAGTGATGGTCTACACCGCTGTTTCACCTTCCCCAGGTCTGGCATTAGGTCTTCCCTTGTAAGTGGCTCGTATTCCTTTCAAGATACTGTAAATAATTTGGTGTCATATGGACCACTTGATGTTTCTGTATGAAACATGCCTTATAAACCCTTAGAAGTGCATGATTTCAGATTATGGAAATATCTGCATGAGTATTGGTTGTGATATCTCTGTACCAGAGATTTCAGTGCTACCTCTACACAGACAGACACACTCGGGATGTGCTGTATGTGTTGTATGAGTGTATCATAGAATATTTTATTGTCTATGGTAGTACATTTCACATCGTAGGCTGTCTGTGGCTACTTATAAACCTTAGACATTTGATTTTTCCCTCAAGCCTTCTAGTAAAGCGTGGGATGGGGTCTTAGCTCACTTTGGAAGAACGGAACAGTTAAGCAGAGTACGATTCCACGACCTGGTGACTGGCACTGTGTGTGAGTGATGCCACCTCGGCACTTGCGCGTTGATCATCTTTAGGATCTTCAGGGTCACTGAGAATTAAGCACTTTTTGCATAAACCTGTGTAAAGGTTGCTCCACGCCTCTACCGTTGCTCACAGATAAAACATATTCATGATCTGAACTTAATCCCAAGAGGATGTTTCCCCATCCGTCAAAACCACAGTGCAGGTTTTCACTGATGGGACATAGCGAAGCTATGGCAAGCTGGGTGGAGGTGTGTTTCCTGGACTTTTCCAGAATAACCTGACCCATCCCTCCTTGTGAGCACAGAATTACCCAGAAGGTTGGATAGGAAAACACAGTTTATTGCAACAAATATGCAAAGCAATTTGTTCTTTTCACAGAGAAGGTAAATAGCATGTCAGCCACCAAGGCCCTCACACACATGGATCTGCCCGTGGAGCGATGAACTTGTAAAAGAACGTTGGGTGGAAGCAGTGAGAGGGCCTGGACAGTTGTTCTGCAGCTGTGTTCTTTGTCTGCTTAATCGCGTGCGTCTCCAGTCTGTGGCCGGCCAGCCGTGTCCACCTGCGTGCTCCAGGCACCCAAGGTGCTTGGTTAATATGCAGCGCTCTCAACATTCTCCCCCTTAGGAGCAACAGGTACCTGGTGCTGGTGTTGTCCGTCCAGATGAAAGGGCCTGGCCACTCTGATTGCGCTTCTCTTTGATCTCCCTGTAGAGGGTCGGCTTGTCTGCCTAGAGATTCCTCTGAAGGGCAATTTAAAAGTTGGATTTGAGCAACATCAAGTGAAATGTCTTCCCATCTCACGCCGTGAGGAGCTCTTTGGTGTAGCTCATGGCTGGATGTGAGGAAAGATATTAACCCTTCCTTTGAAACAAACTGTCTCGCAGGCTGAACTTGCCAGCTACCTTTCTCCTCTGCTTTTAGAAAAGAAAATATTTTCGTTCTCATAATGCTCCTAGGCCCTTGAAGATAAACTCATTGCAGTGTTTAAAATTTGTCCTGAGACCCTACTGCCTTTACTTTGTTAGTGTGTGTGAGACTGAAGGCCTGTGGATGGGCACGATGCTTCGAACTGATAGAAAAAGAAAACAGAAGGAAGATTTTTGTGGGCAGAGCTGAGATGCCGTCTCTCAAGGTGTTGTGATCAATAAAAGAATCCATTTTTAATGGTGAACTGGCAAAGGCTACTAAATACCAATTACTGAGTAAAGTGAAGGTAAAGCCACTTTTTGTGAATTATTTCATTGCACTAACGTGCTCGTACTGAAAAACATGGCCAGGCTGCTTCCGATACAGTTCACTTAAAGAAAAATGGCTCACGTTAAAAATAGTTGCTTTATTTTGTAAATGTTTTAGAAAAGTGCATTGCTGTCCAGAAATCTAGATGTACACTTGTTTTGTGTTTAATGAAAAAGGGAAGGAAAAATATCTCGAAATCCCAAATCTCATGGGTGTCAATAGGATGATAAAAGTAAAGGCAGGAAAAGGAATTTGCTGCTCGTGTTTCCCATCCATGTTTCCAGGTTATGTATTTGTTTCTCAACTTTTATTTATGTTAGTGGGACCAGTCTGCTTTTTTTTTTTTGTTATTTTTGATGACTAAGATCCCATTTTCTTAGGAATTTGTAACTCAGCTGTGACAACGTAGCCTGAGATTTACACAGTCCCCGTTAAGGGTACAAAATAGAGGGAGGGCTTAGCTCTTTGTTTTCATAGCTGTGTTAAAGAGCCAAATAGTAATTTGTTGACCGAATGTATTATCTGTCCTGCCATATGTTGTTCAAATGATGAGACAGAAGAATGAAGGACTCTTACAATGTAAACTTCTGGAAATTATACTGTTTCAGGGTTGTTTACATTAATAACAATGATGGCTTATATATATGGTTTTATAATTTTTTGAAATTATAAAAGGTATACACGGTCAGTGTTGAAAATAAAGTATAAAGAAATTAAAAATTTGGACGGCATGGTGGCTCACGCCTGTAATCCCAACACTTTGGTAGGCCAAGGTGGGCAGATCGCTTGAGCTCAGAGTTCAGGACCAGCCTGGGCAACATGGCAAAACCACGTCTCCACCACAAAAATACAAAAAATTGGCTGGGTGGGATGGTGTGTGCCTGTGGTCCCAGCTACTCAGGAGGCTGAGGTAGGAAATCTCTTGAGCCTGGGAGTTGGAGGCTGCAGTGAGCTGAGATCACACCACTGTACCCCAGCCTGGGTGACAGAGTGAGACCCTGTCTCAATTTAATAAATAAATAAAATAAAAAATGTATATTTCTATCGCATGTTTAACTATGATTTATATTTTATCAGTCCTTTTAATTTCTTATTTTTTTAGGAGACAGGGGCTCCCTATGTTGCCCAGATTGGTCTTGAACTCCTGGGCTGTAGCGATCCTCTCACCTTGGCCTCCCAAAGTGCTGGGATTGCAGGTGTGAGCCACTACGCCCAGCTTTCTAGTTTGTTTTTATGCCTACAGCGCACAAATGTTAATAAAGTTTGGATTGCGTCACACTGCATGTGTTGTAATGTGATGTGCCTTTTCATGCAACAGCATATGCATTGTGCCACATCCTTAGACGTGACTTTTATTGGATATGTAGTAGCCTGGCTTATGGATGTTTCATAATTTAACACCCTGTGATTGGTTATTTAGCTTACTTTCATTTTTAACTGTACCAGATTGTGCTGCCGTGCCATCCTGGAAGTGGATTGCTTGTGAGTGCCTTGTATTTAATAGAGCAGTTTCTTAAGCTGTATCTTAGTCGTTAGCACAAGAACTCCATGAGGCAGTGAGGCCGCTGAGTAGTGTGATCTGTGTCACAGGGGAAGAACTGAGGCTCAGAAAGACTGAAGTGTGTATTTTCACATGTGACTTCGCCAGTACGGGGCAAAAGCACATGGTAGAGGATTTTGAAATTATCCTGAATGAAGACCAAGCTGGTTTTTGTTCCAACAATAGTGTTTCCTTCATTTATCCCACAAATATTTAAATACTGCATGTGTGTCAGCCACTGTCTGTGGTTCTGGTGAATGGGGCAGACCCTGCCTGCTGCTCCAGGGGATGCCAGCTCGATTCTTTGGTAATTCTAGAAGGCTTGTGCACGTGCTGGAGTTTGGGGGAGAGAGATAGGGTTGTGGACCCAGTCACATACCACGGTGGGTTCAAAGTCTCATCTTTATTCTGGGAATGACTGGATGTCTTTAAAAGCCAAGTTCAGAAGATTCTCATTTAATGATACCTGATTCCATGTCTCATGCAGAGGAATACTTAGGTATGATGGAATGAGTTAAGTAAAGGGTAAAGTATCATTTAAATATATCATCTGAAATAGCTGCTTCATATCTCTTATATCTTAAAATATTTTCTGGACAAAAATTTTATGTAAATTAAAACAAAATGCTGTTTTTCATCATTGTATTAGGAAAAAATGTAAATACAAAATATTCAGTGTTTTGAAGGATGGCCGGAAATGGGGATGTTTTTGTATGATGCTGCTGATAACAGTAAGTTGCTATCAGTCTTGTGACCATATGCATACAGACATAAAAATGTTAAAACCCTTCTCAGTACTCCCACTTTGTAAAAGTATAGTCTAGAAAAAAATCTAAATTATAGAAAAAACGTTATACATTGCAGCTTCTCTTATCATGGTGAAAAGGGAACCAACCTAGACGTCCAACACTAGTGAGATCATTTAGGTAATACTCACACATGGTCTCACCAAACCGAGTCAACATCTAATGCCTATGAGACTGTGTAGTCAGGGATAAATGCTTCCGTTAAGTGAAAAAGCAGAGTGCTAAACAGTATGCACATTAGAGTTACAACTGTGCCATGTGAGAAAAAGCTTGAAGTGAACACTCTCAAATGATGATAATGGCTGTTTTAGGGGTGAAGATCAAGGAATTTCCTATTTTTTTCTTGTCTGTATTTCAAATTTTTTGTAGTATAGTTATTATATTCCTTTTTAAAACTGGTGACTTCATTTTATAAAATGACTTTTACTTATTTTTAAAATTTAAGCAATACAAGAAAGCAAAAGAAATAACAAATTACCTCCCATCTCACAGCCCCCAGATAAGTAGTGCTGATACTTGGTGAGCCTCCTTCTAAAAGTCACTCTTTGCTTGTATAAACATGTGCGTATATGTATAAAAATAAAGATAGTAACATAAACACAGATAAAAGGACAAATAATTTCAAATGAAAATAGATTTGTTTAATACAAGGTTCATAAACATTGTCTGTAAAGAACCGGATTGTAAATATATTTTACAGTGTCTGTCTCAGTTATTCTGTCGTTTTGTGACAGCAATCATAGACAAAATGGAAATGAATTAATGCAGCCGTGTTCCAATAAAGTTTTATTGCCCTTCATTCTGTTTAGATCCATTTCCACCTGGCATCATTTTCTTCTGCCTGACAGTTACCTTTACCCTTTCTCATTACGCTAGTCTACTGCAAGTGACTTCTTACAGCTTTTTAGTGCCCAGAATGTCTTTATTGCTTCTTGATTTTTAGAAGTTATTTTCACTTGGTGTAGAATTCTAGATTGACAGGTTTTTTTTCCTCCCAATACTTTACAGATCTTGCTACACTGCCCTCTTGCATGCATTGTTTCCATTAAGAATTCTGCTGTCATTCTCATCTTTTTGTGCCTCTGTGTGATATGATTTTTTCCTCTGGTAGGCCGTAAGGCCCCTTATCAATTTTTTGAACAATTTTATTGTGATGCATCTTGGTGCAGTTCTTCATGTGTCGTTTACTTGGTTTCACTGACCATCTTGTATCTGTGCATTTGTAGTTTTCATCAAATTGGAAAATATTTTGGCTATTTCTTCAAATACATTTTTTCCTTTTCCTTTCAGAAACTCCAACTGCAGATGTGTACGATTTCCTGAAGTTTTTCAAAACCTTGCTGATAATCCTTCCTTCCTTTCTTCATTCCTTTTGATTTCCTTTCTCTGTCCTCATTTTGTGTAGTTTCTACAGGAATATATTCACGTTCACTAATCTTTTCTTTTGCAGTGTCTAATCTATTATTTTCATTTGATGTATCTTTCCATTGTAGGTTTTTTTAGTTTTTAATTCTGAAAGTTCTATTTGGATCTTTTAAAAAATATATTCTATAATTCTAATTAACTTGTTGAATGTCTGGAATACAGTTACATTAACTTTTTGCATCCTTGTCTGCTAATCTTAACATCTGAGTTAGTTTTACGTCCATTTCAGTTGACTGGTATATTTCTTCATGATGGATCATATTTTCCTGCTTCTTTGTGTGCCTGGTAATCTTTGATTGCATGTCCAGTATTGTGAATTTTACCTTGTTGGGTTCTGGTTATTTCTGCATTCCGATAGATTTCCTTGAGCTTTGTTCTGGGACACAGTTGCACAGTTAAATTACTTGGAAATAGTTTGACTCTTTTGGGTCTTGCTTTTAAGATTCATTAGGTAGAACCAGAGCAGTGTACTGAGGTCAGCCCCCTTCTCAGCTCCCCCCTGGATGGTCTGTGAATAGGAGGCGTTCCAGTGTGGCTGTCGGGAAAAGTCACTCTCCCAGCCCTGCAAGAACAGCGGTTACCGCCCTGTCATCCTCACAGACAGCTCTTTTCCTGCCTGGAGGAGCTCCCTGACATGGCGGTGCCCATCAGTACTCTGATGAATATGTGAGGGTGACCTGCCGCAGATCTCAGGATTCCTCTTTCTGAGATGTGTCTCTGTCTCTCCAGTTCTGTCCTGCAAACTCTGCCTGTCCTGGTTTCCGGGCGCACAGCTCCATCTCCTCAGTTTGGGAGCTGGCCAGGCCCTTCCTGCACGCCCCTCCAGGTGCTGGGAACTCTCAGGGCAGTCGCAGCCTTTACCTCCTTGGTTTTCTGTCACTCATCTGTCTCTGTACTTTGCTCTCCAGTGTCTTGAAAAGTGTTGTTCTGTTTTATTTTTACTTTTTGGTTCTTTTTGGTGAGAAGGTCAATCTTGTCTCTGTTACTTATTTTATCTTGCCTGGAAACAGAAGTGCTGGGGTGTTTTTTAAAAAATAATTTTAAGGTACATAATTTAAAGCTGTGCTGTTATAGTATTTACATGAAGTTTTAAAAAGAAATTTGCTTCCCCTAAACTTTCTGATCATTGATAGCACTTTTTGAGGCAGGGAGCCACTAGTGGTCACCTATGTCTGTTAGCAATTACCTTACTTCCAAAGGACTCTCACAGTGTGAACTGAGGACCCTCTTACAAGCTGATACGGGAAGACCAGGCCTGCATCTGTCAGAGATGAGAATAAGACAGCTTCTCCTAATCAAGCTGCAAAGAGCTCCTGCTGTAATCACTCCAGAATATATATCAAGAGTGGATGTGTGTTCTCTATGGCAAAAAACAGGCACTGGAAAATTTACATATTTTTAGTTTAAAATATGCATGCTCTTGGCCAATATGTTTGAACTGAAAAAAAGATAGAATGTGGTTTTCTGAGTTATCTTCCTTTTCTTTTTTCTCGAGTTAGTTAAGGTTTATAAGGTTCTTACTCAGAAATTCATGGATGAAGTACAACATTCATCTTCACAACACTTTGCTCTGGTTACAAATTTTTGTGGTGGAGAAACCCCCAAAGTGCCTGGTATTTTCTCGCTGGAGTCCAGCCAGAGATACTGACCTTGGTCTAGATCGTCACCTCTAAACCATTCCTGAAGAAGTGGGTAGACACCCCCTCAGGACCGCTGTAAGAATGGAACACATTCATGTATAACCAGCACAGAGGTTAGTATTCAGTAAGCACTCAATAAATGTTAGCTCCGAAGAGATTCTTCTCGTTTGCATCATTGAAAAGGGGTCTTTGCAATGATGCTTATAGCCCAGTTTGGGGTGAATCATATCTCTAAGCAACTGTCATTGAAAGAAGGCCTTAATGCTGATACTCATTGTTTCAGTTTTACTTTTTATTTCTTTGTCTTGGCTCTCTGGCTAGGCCTTTAATACAGTTTTGAACAGAAGTCATGATAATGGGCATTCTTGTCTTGTTACTAAATTCAGAGGAAAAGCTTTCAGCATTGTTGATTTCCTGTGAGTTCTAGGGATTGTTTTGTGGATACCCATTTTCCCCCAGAATGAAAGATCTTTTTGAAATTATATTATTCTTTCTTTAATGAGGCTATTTTCATATTTGCATTTATGAGAAAATGTTTTAAAAAGTATGTGAACATAAATTATATAGTCTTTTAAGTAAATCAGAATTATACAATTGAAAAATAGTCTACAATTAATGATATTCAAGTATCTTTAGATTTTAAACTCATTAAATGAACATTGAAAGTTCTGTTTTTCTAATTATAGAGCCAAGTTTAAATTGACAAGAGCAGCCACACTCGAGTTGTCTAAGTCAGAGGCTTTATAAACCTGTTGGATTTTCCAAGGGTTGCTTCTCTTGAATAAAAGTGTTTTTGTTTCTCACATATTTTACATTTTCAATGACCTGTTTAGGCAGAAGCACCTTTTGTCACTAATTAGTGTAGTGTGACAAATAACATAATGTGTATCTGAAAAGCTCCGCTGGGTGTAAGTGGAGTTCACACCTCTTAATGAGTGCCTTCAAGAGTGTTTTTGTCATTCCCAGGGAGTACTAGTGCCCCTTGAATAGAAAACTGCTGTAAATGGAAAAAGGATGTGTCTTAGGAGCCTGATGTAAGTGCAGATGGGCCCGCCCTGTCCTCTGACTTTAGGGCCTTCCTCAAAGCCAAGGCCCTCTTGTGCAATGGGGCTCTTTCTCCTTGTTGGAATTCCTGCATCCAGAGTAATGGAGACGACTTGGGATCATGCTTCAGGATATATGTAGGTGTTCAACACAGGCTGGTTTTTTTTTTTAATTTCTGGCAGAATGAACCACTTGAAAATGAATTTTCATTACGATTATAGGAGGGCTGAGAGTAGATGAGGTAAGTGATCTGCCTAAGGGGCAAGATCGAAGGAGGCTGTCACTCATATTCGTGCAAGTGACTTGTGTTCCCCAAATTCACATGTTGGAGCGCTAGCCCTCAGTACATCGGAGCGTGACTGTATTTGGAGATGGGGCCTTTAAGCAGGTACTTAAAGTTAAATTGGGGTTGTTAGAATAGGCCCTAATTCAGCCTGACTAGTGTCCTTATAAGAAGAGGAGATTAGGGCACAGACATACCATAGGCTTCTGTGCACAGAGATGACCATGTGAAGCGGCAGCAAGGGGTGGCCGCCTGCAAGCCAAGAAGAAAGGCGTCGGAGAAAATCAACCCTGCCAACACCTTGAACCTATACTTGCAGCATCCAGAGCTGTGAGAAAATAAATGTCTGTTCTTTAAACCACCCGGTCTATGGTATTTGGTTAGGGCAGCCTGAGCAAATTCATTCAGCAAGTGCCAGCCTTGCACTCGCAGGAGAGTGAGTGCCTCCTGTAGTGCTCACTCTAGTCTCAGGCTGAAATTCTAGGTAGATGCACGTTTTCCCAGTTGGCAGGTGCTGGCTCATGCTGAAGGGGAACATATGCTCAGGATTCCTGCTGTACATACTTCAAAAGGAAACATGTGACATGTTTCACTTATCTTCATCTAAATTTCTTAGACGCACCAATCTGTAATGGTTTAGAACTCAACCCAGTGGTTATACAGCTGTCCTGAAGTGGAGAGGTGGGCTACTTATCTTGTATGAGTCCCATGAGAACTAAAGAACAATGGTTCAAAAAACAGATGGATGTCTCCCATCTCACATTCCCTCCAGGAAGAAATAGTTGAAGAAATAATGGATATAAATTTCCTTGAATTAAGAACACGTGAAAGACTTAAGAATAAGAAGTCCAAGAGAGGACCAAAGAGGCAAAAAAAAAAAAAAAAAAGAAAAGAAAAGAAAAATAACTGGCACCTATCTAGAAGAGTACAGTGAATTTAAGAATAGAGAAAAATCTAAAACATTAGCAAGAACAAAGAACACATATAAAGAACCAGTTGTCATATTGGCTTCAGATTTGTCAACAGCAATATTGAATGTAAGAAGAAAATGGAGGAGTGTTTTCAGCGTATTAAAGGAAAATAACTTAGAACAGAGTTTTATATGCAGCTAAAACTTTAAAATATGAGGGCTTGGCAAAACTATTCTCACAAGGCCTCAAAAGTTACACGTTAACAATTACAATAAATGTAAATGAACTAAACTCACCAGTAAGAAAAAGACTGAAAAATGGAATATAAAATAAAATCCAAATATACACCACTCAAAGGTTATCCAAAGTATAAGGACTTTCAAACTTTGAGGGTAAATGGATGGAAAGAAGCATGTCAGGAAAATACCCAACGAAAACTGGCATAGCTATAATGATATGTAAAATAGATTCTAAGACTAACAGCCCTGTTAGAGATAGAAAAGATGACTACATAATAACAAAACAAGTAAAATAGATTAACAGAGTAAAACATAAATGACAAAAATAATTTGTATTCTTGAAAATATATAGCCATGGAAGTATACATTTTAAGAAGTTAGAAAATGAACAGAATAAATCTTTTAAAAAGCAGAAGAAAAGATAAGTGGAAATTAATGGAAAAAATACAGCAAAGATCCCAAAAAACCATGAATTGGTTGTTTAAGAGAAAAAAATAGATTAAAGGTAAGATATCTGAAATGGCTATATTAGCATTAGATGATGTGTATTCTACAAAAAAA
This sequence comes from Hylobates moloch, assembly GCF_009828535.3. Lineage (NCBI taxonomy): Eukaryota > Metazoa > Chordata > Mammalia > Primates > Hylobatidae > Hylobates > Hylobates moloch. The sequence goes on along the minus strand of NW_026652278.1, from coordinate 3,861,452 downwards.
GTTATTAGGGATTAAGAGAGATGTTGCATAGCGATAAAGTATTCAGTTCACCAAAAAGACATAACAGTCTTAAATGGCTACGTACCTGACAACAGAATTCCAAAATACATGAAGCAAAAACGGAAAGGCGAAATAGATAAGTCCCCAATTATAAATGGAGATTTCACCATTTCTTACTGATCAACAAATCCTAAAATCAGTAAGGATATAGACAATTTGAACAGCATTATCTACTGACTTGATGTAATTAACACTTCTGGAATATACTTAACAAAGGCCAAGATGTGGAAAATCCAGAATATTTGAAAGTTCTTAATAACCCATCATTCAAAGAAGTCACAGGGAAACTTAGAAAATATTTTGAATTAAATGAACATGAAAGCACAACCTATCAAAAGCTGTGGGTTGCAGCTAAAAGTGTGCTTTGAGGGAAATTTATAACATTAAGTTTTTGTAATAGGAAAAGTTCTCAAAATAACGATCTAAGCTGCTGCTTTAAGAAACCAGAAAAATAAGAGCAAGTCAAACCCAAGACAAACAGAAGGAAGGAGATAATAAAGATAAAAACAAAGATGAATAAACATGGAAAACAGAAAAACAGTGGAAAATATCAATGAGTCAAAGAACTGGTTCTTTGGAAAAACATTAATTAAACTGATAAATCGGTGGCCAGACTGACCAAAAAAAAAAAAAAGAGTGAAGCCATATATTAACAATGTTATGATGAGAGGGGCCATTGCTACAAAACATACTGACACTGAAAAAAAAAGTGCATAGCAGGACAGCTTTGCTGCCCATATGTTTGACTGCTTAGATAAATGAATAACTTTTTTTTTTTTGAGACCGAGTCTTGCTCTTTCTCCCAGGCTGGAGTGCAGTGGCACAATCTTAGCTCACTGCATCCTTCTCCTCCCGGGTTCAAGTGATTCTTCTGCCTCAGCCTCCCAAGTAGCTGGGACTACAGGTGCGCACCACCATGCCTGCCTAATTTTTGTATTTTTAGTAGAGACGGGATTTCACCATATTGGCCAGGCTGGTCTCAAACTCCTGGCCTCATGATCCACCGGCCTCGGCCTCCCAAAGTGCTGGGATTACAGGCGTGAGCCACCGTGCCCAGCCTGAATATCTTTTTTGAAAGGCACAGACTACCAAGCTCATTCAAGAAGAAATAGTCTTGTATCTATCATAATAATTGAATTTATAACTTAAGCCTTTCTATAATGAAAATTTCAGACCTAGTTGTCTTCATTGGGGAATTCTACAAAACATTTATGGAAGAAATAATGTCTGTTCTAGAAAACTCTTCCAGAAAATACACGAGGAGGAAATACTTTCCAACTCTTTTTATGATGGCAGCATTACCTTGATACCACAACCAAATAAAGGGATTAGAAGAAAATTACAGACTAATATTCCTAATGTACATAAAATGCAAAAGTCCTCAGGAATATTACCAACTTGAAACCAGGAAATATATAAAGGATGATGGAACATGACCAAGTTGAGTTTATCTTATGAATGTAAGACTGTTCAGTAATTCATAATTAATCAGTTTACCATATCAATAGGAAAAATGAAGATAAACCAGTGCTAATCTCAAAGAAATTTCCTGATTTGATAAAAAGGAATCTATCAAATACTTATTGCTGACATAACACCTAATGATAAAATATTGAATGCTTTCCTCCTAAAATCAGAAATAAGACAAAGATGTCTGTCCACTCTTCCTACACCTATTCAGTGGAAGGTCCTAGCTAGTCCAGTACATCAAGGGAAAAAATGATTTTGGAAAAGGAAGAAATAAAACTTTATTTATAGAAGGCATGATTGTCTATACAGAAAATTCCCAAAAACCAACAAAACTACTCAACATACAAAAACCAATTGCCCTTCTATATACTAGCAATGAATATTGGATACTAAAATTTTAAATATAGTTCCATTTATAATAGGAGACAAAAATGTGCAATAGTTTCTGTCAAATGATATTTGCAGGATATATATACTGAATACAAAACCTTAAAGAAATAAAATAACGTCTAAAGAAATGGCGAGATACACTGTGCTCTTAGATTGGAAGACTCTATATTGTTAAGGTGTCCGTTCTTCCCAGTCAAAATCACAGCAGATCTTTTCCTAGAAACTGATAAGCCATTCTGAAATTTGTGTGGAAAAGTTCCAGTTGTACAAGTCTTCCAAAATTATTTTTGACAACCCATCACTAGAGAATGATAAAGTAACTGATCATATAATTCCTTCAAGAATGGTCATTAAAGTCTGGATTTCACAGTTTCTTTTAGTTCATATTTCATAAGATAGAAGCTTTACATTTTTCAAATTAAGGTAGTTTTCACCTTTGTGCGTGCTACATCTTGGGGAAAATATTAAGGAGACAAAATGACTCACTGGAATTATTTTTGATTTTTTGATACTCAGTTGACAATTATAGTCTATGTTATGACAGTTACAGCCTGTGTCATACGTACTCAGAATTAACTAACATAGTCTTCCTCCAAACTTCCCTGCATATTGGAACATTAGAATTCTTTTGGTTGGTTAAAGAAACATCCTAGAATTTTAAAATATTTTGTATCTAATGTAATGCTGAAAACATGAAATCCACATAATGTATGCAGCATAGCTAATATTAGAAGCATGTTCAAGGAGCAGCCTCTGGGGTTAATAGAGTTTAATTTGCAAGACAAATGAAGGCTTATTTTCTCCTAGGCTCTCTGCTCATAATTCTAGTAGGGCCACTTTTGAAGAACAGTACCTTCAACAGACACACAGAACCCTTGTTGGACAGCAACAGAACTCGCTCACAGCGAGACCCGGCATCCCCTCCGCTCGGTGGGCATTTCCTACAGTGCAGAGTTGTGCATTGAAAAGTGCCTCTTCACTCCCTACGTGAGGTTTCTCACACAACCCTGCACCTGGGCGGGCATAAATGGCTTATCCCTATGAACTTCGTCATTATGAAATGTAAAAATGGACAGTCCTATTGCCCCAGAAACAGTGGGGGAACTTTTAAGTAAATCCAGGTTTGTCTGCATTTGGGAATATTCTTCATTTTTTGAAAATGATCTTCCCAGGAATCTTTATAACCAAGGAGAATTCTTATTGTAAACATTCCACCTGAATTTTTCCAAAAAAAATTAGATCATTAAGAACAATAGACAAAGGAATATGCTTTTAAAAATAGTGATTATCTCTGAAGGTGGGATTGTGGCTAATTTTTAACTACGCTGGTGTGACCTTATGTGACCCTGTGTGAGTCAACATGCCTGGCGTCAGGGGTGTGTGTGGAGGGGCACCCTTTGCCATTGCATTACACAACTCTTTGAACTGACTGTCCTTCTCACTAAATGCTGTTAGCATCTCTTAGTCACTGTGGCAGCCAAAAATGCTTCCACGTTTTCTAAGCATTCCACAGGTGTATGTTCCTGGCCTGATTCAGGATAGACCAGTAACTCCTAGAAGTAATCAAAGAGGCTGGGTATCGTGGCTCATGTCTATAGTCACAGCTACTTGGGAGGCTAAGGCAAGAAGACCACTTGAACCCAGAAGTTCAAGGCTGCAGTGAGCCGTGATCCCGCCAAGGCACTCCAGCCTGGGCTGCAGAGTAAGACCCTGTCTCTTAAGAAAAAAAAGAAAAAAGGTAATAAAAGATCACCAGGAAGCAGAGGTGATGCACCTCCCGTGTAGAGAAGGCTGGGCGAGCGAATGTGTGGAGCTGATTTCTGCAGCTCCATTGTTAGTAATGACTTATGGATGGAAAAGGGAGTTTTGTAGCTGAGTGAAACCTGTTAGAAAACCAAATGCCGCTGTCATGTTTTTGTCTCACACACTTCCCCCTTCACCTTCATCCTTGGGCCCATGCTGTGGCCAACTGAGGAGTACCCTGAGGTTAAGCGTCCCCCATGGCAGGTGAGGCTGTGGGGTGGGAGGAGGGCTGGGAGATAGCGGATTAGAGATCTACAAGAGAATAGAAAGTTTGATTCAAGGAGAAAAACTGGAGTAAGCAGTTGGGAGAAGTCAGATGTTTAAAACATGAAAAGAAATGTAACTTTGAGTTGCAGTGGTTTTGAGTTTCCTGATCTTGGTGTGCCAGTAACTCCCTGGGGGCTGACAAATCCAGGGGGAAGGTTCAAAGGCAGAGAGCCCGTTTGAGCTGGGCCAGGGCACAGAGGCTTGCTCAGAAAACGTGGACGGCAGCAGAGCCTGGGCTTGAGAGCCGAGCTCCACCTTCTTCAGGCTCTTTCCAGCGGGGCGGGACAGGGACCCATACATGCTGGGCGAGCAGGGACCCTCAAGCCTATGACTGTTGATGCCAGTGAAAAGGGCACCAGTGCACTGATGTCTTCCGTTCACCCAGAAACGATTTCTTCAATGTTCACAGTAGTCTGTTAACCGCCTCCTCGTGGTGCATCTTTGAGCCTGTGTTTACAGCAGTCCTCTCTTTGGTCTTAACAACCCAGTGTGGATTTTGTGGCATGCTACAAATTGAGGCATCAAAGCTACGCTTTTTACATGGACTTCTGAGAAATTCGACAGAGTTCTGAAACCCAAATCTTGACCTTTCATGGATATGGTGGTAACCTGGCTTGAGGTTTTTTTCATCTCTTTCCCAAACTACCTGTTCTTTCCATCGGCATTTTAGGTAGCTTGAGCTCTTGGTTTCACTCTTTAATACTTTGATGATGCAAATATCTGCAGATGCCTACTGTATGCCCAGCCCAGCCTCTCTACAGAGAGATCTTCCCAGCCAGCACCCATCTAGCCCTTCATGCTGTTGAGTCTTCTTCCTAGCAGACATCATTATATTACTCATGCATTCCCCATCTAGCCCATCACGCTGTTGAGTGTTCCTCCTAGCAGACATCATTATATTACTCATGCATTCATTTTAGGGGGTTATGGTCTATTCCATTGCTCCCCTCTCCCAGAGCAGTGCTTTAGGGGAGCCAGGTCTGTCTTACTACCAGTACACCCAGCACCTGTAACTCTCTAGCAAATCCTAGATGCTTGGTGGGTGAGTGAGTACATTGAACAGACAGGCCACACAATTTAAAAAGTAACAATGGCAGTACACTGCGGCGTGTGCTGGAAAATGAAGTCCAGGGTGCTGGGTGGCCTCATGGCGGGGAGGCTCCCCTGGGCTGGGGTCGGCGCCAGGCAGCCTGAGGATGTGAAATTCAAGAGGACACAGCAAGAGGCTGGAAGGAAACTAGTTGGGGACAGGGGCGAGAGGACTCGATTGAAGGAGTCCCACTGCAAAGTGCCCCATGAGCCCATCCAGAGTGCTTGGGATCCCCCCTGAGGCCTGGTGAGAGCCCGTGGAAGGGCCGAGCCTGGGGAGCTCACACCGAGGCCTCAATTCCTGCTTCCCTTTCAGACACACGTTCATCCTTAACTCTTTATCAGAAGGGAAATAAAACCTCCCAGATAGTGTGGTTGTGAGGATTAAATTAGGAAAAAAATAAAGCTATAGCTGTTACTGGCCTTGCCCGGTGCTCCTGGACTGTGGTTAGTGAATGGAGCCTTTCCTCATCCTCCAGCCTCTTGCCTGTGTTTGTAGGGCTCACGACAGCTTGTAATTGTTTCATTTGTGTGGGTCTTACTTTTTGTGCATCTCTTCACTGCATGGCAGGTCCTGTGGAGGCAGAGCTTAGGTCTGTTTTGTCCACTTTGTTCCCAGTCCAGGCAGAAGGATGGGCAGGGAGCGGGCGTCCAAATAACGAACCTGAAATGAATGAATGAATGCACTAAGCTCAAGTCAGTTTTTATTTACGTAGAAATTTTCCCACGCTCCTTTTTGCTTTTAGTCTTGAGGATCAACAGTGTTCGTGTGCTAAATCAAGCCCGAAAGCCCACCTTCTTTTTTTTTTTTTTTTTTTTTTGAGACGGAGTCTTGCTCTGTCACCCAGGCTGGAGTGCAATGGCATGATCTTGGCTCACTGCAACCTCCGCC
>NW_026652278.1:3835481-3850481 GCF_009828535.3 Hylobates moloch | reverse complement strand
TTGTGCACCTCAGTGCAAAGCAGGTGTTGTTGCAAATCTGGTATCTCTGTGGAAGCAACGCCAGTCCTCTAATTCATCTTCGCCCGGCTAGAGGACGCAAGCACATGTGCAGATCTGTGACCTAAAGCCCTTGCTGGCGAGGGTGCTCTTCTTACCTTTCGGCTTCCGGAAAGAGCCAGCTCCTGGTGGAGTGAAGGTCCTACCTCCAGATGCCTCCAAAGGTGCCAGTACGTGATTGGAATAGGAGTGCGCATGAACGGAGAAAACCCGCACCATTGAGTCCTTTTGTTCTTTTTGCGAGGAGGAGATCCGTGGGTTGGCTCTTACTGAACATGAAATGTTGGAAGTGGAACACTGCAGTGTTACCAGTGAGCTGTGTAACCCCCACTCTGACAGGGACCCTGCTCAAGGAGCGCGTCTTTCCTTGGTGTGACCGTCTGCAAGTACTTGGGTGGTGGTAAATTTACCCTTCTCGGTCACACACTGCTAAGATGCGAGTTTCCCGATTTCCGCATTTGGAGCCATGTCCTTGGTGAGGGCAGGAGGAATTTGTCACCCTTTCTCGATGTGCCTGGGACTAGGGCAGAGACCGTTAGTCTCAGGAGAGCCAGATGCGCCGGCTGCCCCTGCCTGCCATGGCTCCTGCATTGTGGCCAGGACTTTTTCTGGCAGTGTGACTGGCCGAGGGCCGCAGTCCTGATCACATTCCACTTGGGGACAGAGTGTGCAAGGGGCTGATCTGAAGATCCGGCTGGAACCTGGGGAGCCACAGGATCCTGGGGACCCCCTTTGGCTGTACCCCGTACCTCTGTATTTGCTCCCATATGCTCTCTGATTTCTCTGGATGGCCTGGATGCCTCTGTTCCCAGCACCTCCTCAGCACGCTCCCTGCAGCCCTTGGCCTGTGTCCAGTGGGCCCCGGCCCGGAGGCTTCCGCCCCTGGTAGCTCAGGTCCTGTCTCGGCCTCAGCCTTCCCTTAGGTGCTCGTTTCTCCAGTACCTGCAGCAGCGGCGCTTTTGGATTGCATTCTTTATGCATTAATTAGTAATGTGGTGGTCCCAGGTGACTAATAAGCTAAAGAAAGAACTAGTGTGAGTGAATTTCTTTAAAGGTCATTTGGCTCTAGGAAAACCTTTTTTTTTTTAAGAAAAAAAAAGCATTTTATAGAAATGTTCAATGGCAAAGTGAAATGTAAAGTATTACATGGTTTTTACTATAGCGAACAAATTGCCCCTTTTTATTCCATTTATGTCTTCCTCCGCTACATTTAGCCAGATATATTTGTCTACCTAATTTTCTGCAAACTGAAAGACATCATCCCCCAATGTGAAAACACCAAGAGTTATATGATGATAATTATAACTCATGAGGGGAAAATGTCACCTATAGAATCCATACTGGCCATTTGCATGAGAACACGCTCACCCCGGCCCCGTTGGATTGTTTCCACAGATGTTGTTCATTTCATGTTTGGTTTGATTAAAGACAAAATTCACCCATCAAAAGGAAGAAACGGCCCTGCAGTGTGAATTCTTCATTCGAGAGCATGTGCTAGTTAAAAAGAAAAAAGATACCTTAATCCAATTTCTGAGCTGCACTGATCCCAAATTGAACTGAATTTCCATTAATAAGTCAACCTGAAAATCCTTTAGGTGTTCTCTGGGGGCTGGAAACATAGAGGCCAGTGGCACGGTGACGTTCAGTGTTGGCCAGGGCCATTTGCTTCACCCAAGTGTTGCGCCTGCGCCCTGAGTGCCCGAGAGGAAGGGCTCTGGGAAGGCTGCTGTGGGAAGTCAGGGTTTGTGGGATTGTGTGTGGGAGTAGGTGTGGAGGGCTTGTATGAATGGGGGAGTCATGAAACCAGGACTGAAGACAACAGAAAGGCCCCTGGGAGACAGGTCCCTGGCTCGCCCTGTGCTTCCCCGCCGCTCAGGGGGCCGGCCTTGCAGACAACACTCTCCTCTCCCAGCCAGGTTTCAGAACTGGGGGGCCCGGCATCCTTCCTCCGGCCCCAGCAGCCCCCGAGCGGAGATGCTGGAGTTCCAGTAGAGTGGAGGGAAAAGTGTCTTTGACAGCAAGGTGAGCTGCCTACCTGCACGGTGGGTCCCCTGAGTGACTCAGGCCCCCTTCCTGGAAGGCGAAGGGAGGGGCGCGTTTCTGACCTCCTGAGGAGACTGGAGAGGGAAGATTCTAGTATGCACCCATGCGAAGGCTTTCAAAGGCCTGAGAGCAGACTTCAGAGCTGATCACAAAGTTGAAGGTGGGAGGAGGGGAGCAAGAGAGCATCGGCACTCAGAGTCCTCAGGCGTGGGCATGTGACACGGTGCTGTCCCCCACAGTGACTGCTGCTGTCTGTGTGCCTACTGTGTGGGGGCTTCTGCGGGAGAGGACCCCGTCCTCCGCACGTCAGCTGCTGGAGAGAGTCAGCTGGTGCCAGATGGCCGGCCTGCCTCTGTGAGGCCTCAGTGCCTGCTGGATTCCCTGCCATGCAGGGCTCATCCACGGGGTGACGTGTGGGACCCTCCCAAGCGGGCCCGTGCACCCATGCAGCTGTGGCCGCAGTCTCCACTGTTCTGAATATTTGTTGTGTTCCTCCTGGTAGGATGCATGATGTTTTGGGACTGTGCTGGCAGCTGTGTCTTCAAGTTCCTTCCCAAGCCCCAAGTGCTGTGGGCTGAGGATGCCAGCAGAATGCCCACCCCAGGACACGGATCCACTGGCTCTTGGGATCCCTCCAGGGTTGGCCGAGACTATATCGGTGGCACTGATCTTGTCCCAGAATGCTTGGTCATCCAGTCAGCTGCGACAAAAGAGAAGTATGGTCCGGGTTATACACAGCCTTTCCTTGTCTTTATTTCTAGACACCCTTGAAACATCAAGACTCTACTCCACTGGACTTCATGTCCGGTTATTAATAAGCAGTTCTCATTCTATCATCGATCCTGCTCTGGAGTTAACTTTCAAATAATCTGAACTAAAAAGTTAAATCATATAGGCTTTGAAAATTAACATCCCTAAGTCTCTGTCCTTTTGTATTTGAAAACATTGATCATTTTCCACCCCCTCAGGATGGCCAGTATCCTCTAGATTTATTGCTAACAGCAACTGCTCAGTTTCACACCCAATCCTGAAACCATTTGACGTGATCCTGTAATTGCCACGTGTGTGTATTACTAGTCAAGGCTGCTCCCTCTACAAAACATTGAGCGGCCCGCAGGCCGAGGTGCTGCCGAGATGGCCCATATAGGAGGGGTAACGCCTGCAAACCCCACCCTGATCACCAATGGAGTGGCCTCACGTGGCCTCCCTGATGGTGGCCCTTGACTTTGGTCAGCACTGGACTGGCCCACCCGATGAGATGTCTCAGGCAGCTTGCAAGATTACATCATGTGATGGGCAATGCCTCTGCTAAACAAGAGGCAGGGAGCCGAATGGACAGGCCTCAGGAAGCACAGTGTGGTGGTCGTCACGGCCTTCTGGGAAGGCTATTTCTGCATCGCTGAGGCCCCACAGCCCAGGGTGTTTAGGATGAAAGGCACAGATGTCCAGATGTGAAGAGTGTCAGGTGGGCTAGGGGCAGATGAAGCATGAGGTGGACCCTGTGCTAGGGATGAGAGGAGAGCGGCCCTGCGGTCAAGGGGCCAGGTGGAGCCACCTTTGGTGATGCGGGGAGAACCGGGTGGCCCTCAGAAACCCCTGCTTGGAGACCCCACCTCCCCCTTGACAAGACTGCAGCTTGTGCTGGGCACAGCTGGCCCAGAGCGAGGGCCCTACTACTGCACTCTCCACACCCGTCTGTCCTTGTCTGCCCCGGTGGCTGCCTCACTGACCCCCACCTTGCTGCTGGAGTAGCTGTGCTGATAAGGATGCAGGTGGGAAGCTGGATGGTGAGGCAACCCATCTGTGGTTTGGGATTCGAGAAGACGGCAAGACCTCAGCTTCATGAGAGGTGAGACCTGAAGATCCATGCTGGGAAAGGGTGAGGATGGAAAGGGGTGCAGGGCGTGGAGCAGGTGCCCCGGCAGGGCACAGAGACAGGCCTGGGACCTGGAGGACCTGCAGGCGGGGTCGGGCACCTGCCACACTCTCCCATGTCTTTGAAGCCTCTTGTGGTAGAAGAGAAGGTGCTTAGATTTTACCTTCTGTGCCTTAGTATGTAGTTTGGTATTGTGTTAAGTGGATAGAAATGACATACCCCTGCTCACTCTGAGCCTGCATCCTTTGACCATCACCGTGAACCTCAGATCAAGACGCCAGCCTCAGCGAGGGCTGAGATGAGGCATTCCCCATTCCTACCAGTTGCTTGGAGGGCTGTGAGGGACCTGCTGCCTGGAGCACAGGGCCTGTATGGGTGGGTAAGCCCCTGGAGAGACAGGAGGAGGCAGGGGCGTGCAAGCCTCTTGAGGTACGAGGAGGGTGGCCAGGGGTCTCGGGAAGCTTGTCTGGCCATGGCAGGCAGGACAAGGGCCCCCTCCTGCCATACATCTACCTTAGGCCCCTTGTCATGACATGTGACACCTGAGGGTGGGGGGTTGTATGGGCGTTTGGAATGTGATGGCACAAGCCACAGTGGGTCACCTGTTTTTACAAATGCCTGAGAAGAAAACTATTCTTCCAACTCAGAGAAGTGGGATTTCCCATTGAAAATCAGTGGAAATCACTTATAATGGTCTTTGCAAATTCCTCGCATCTAAGGAAGTGCCTGTGGAGCAGCAGTGGGAGGACACCATGCAGGCTGGATGGAGAGGGTGACCGCTGCCCCCTCATCCCTGGTGTCAGCACACTACCGAGCTGCTCCTGGTTTAAGGACATTTGTGCACCCACCCGGAGGTACGCGTGGAAAGAAAGCACTGCAGCCATTCCGCAGCCAGTAGGGGTGGGACACAGTCCCGTGGGGGCCCCGCGGAGGGCCTGGGCAGATGCAGGGCTGCGCACTGCCGTGGTTTCCTGTGTGTCTGCCAGGAGAGAAGACCGGAGCAGCCTCACCGGCCTGGTGTGGAGGGGCCGCCTCCGAGCATGCGGAGAAGTGGTTTGCATGGCTGGAAGTCAATGTTTATCTGTCTTTAGACTCAGTCGAAGACACATTTCTTTCACAAATTACCATTTTTAAAACCCATTAAGGTCTGATTTTCCAAGGCGCTGACCCTGACGCTTCTAGAGGGCCTCATCCTAGAAGCTGGTGGGGAGGGCAGGAAAATCTTCCCCATTGAGTTTTGAACGTCCAGACCTTTGTTGTCTCCTTTTGAGCCCTGTAGGAGAGCTTTCATGGCTTCTGTGCATGTTCGTGTGTGACTCGCCCGGCTGAGGGACTGGCATAAACATGGATGAGCTTGTAAAACACTTTGTAATCCCTTGAAAAGGAGAAAAATATAAATGTAAATCACTGTTTAACAGTGAAGGCAGGAAGGGAACTGTTCCTCAGTATAGCTGTGGGTTGCCGTTACGTAAGCAGGAGGGAATTTCACTTTGGATGGATTTGGATTTTCTCTTCCTGCTCATGCCCTGAATCTTGCAAGAGCACATGGTAAGCACACAGCACATGTGTTTCTGGAGGAAACACACAGTGTCCATATAGAGCAGGCACTGATTTTGCACTGAAAGAACGTGGATGAGAGGTTCCATGTGTTTAAATAAACTGGCAACAGCAGTCCCAGATAGCTTAGCCGGGCAGCAGTCAGAGTTGTCCTGGCCCGGGGATTGAGCTCAGGTCTCAGAAGGGTCAGCTAGCCAAGCTCTTCACCGGATGACCCCTGAATTAACGAGACACATCGCAGATGCAGACTGTTGATTCCAGGGAACCCAGGTGAAAGGTCAAGGAGAGGTGAGGTAGTTGGTGCAATGCCCCTCCTGGAGTCCCTTCAGGACTGTGGCACTGCCATTCTATGTAAGCTGTCACCCGGGACTCATCTTCGGTGGAGTCTGGAGTGCAGTTGGGAGGTGACAAACATCCATGGCATGAAGGCAGCAAGCCCCCCTCTCTCAAGAACCAGTTGTGGCCACTATCTGCCCAGTGAACATGGGCTTCAGCATGGGAGGGCTCCTGGTTGGGCATCTTCGCGTGAGCTCCCTGGTATTGCCTCCTGCAGGGTGAGGAGGGGTGGGGCCTACTTCCAGGGCTCTGGAAGCAGCATCACCACATCCTTTCTAGTGTGAATTCCAAATATCCGAGATGGTCTCAGTTAATTTAGGAAGTTTATTTTGCCAAGATTAAGGACATGTGCCCATGACCCAGCCTCAGCAGGTCCTGATGACATGTGCCCCAGTTGGTCAGGGCACAGCTTGGTTTTATACATTTTAGAGAGACATGAGACATCAATTAATATATGTAAGTAGTACATTGGTTCTGTCCGGAAAGGCAGGGACAACTGGAAGCAGGGAAGGGGCTTCCAGGTCACAGGTAGGTGAGAGTCAAGTGGTTGCATTGAGTTTCTGAAAAGCCTCTCCAAAGGAGGCAATCAGAGATGCGTTTCTCTCAGTGAGCAGAGGGATGACTTTAAATAGAACGGGAGGCAGGTTGGCCCTGAGCAGTTTCCACCTCGACTTTCAAACCCTTTAGCTTAGTAATTTGGGGGCCCCAAGATTTTCCTTTCATGCTGGGAGGAGGGTTTTTCCACACCTCTCAGACTCAACTCTTAGGCTTCTTAACCCAAAAGAACTTCCACGCAGAAGACGGTGAAAATAGTGCACTTCATTTGCTAAGACATCTAAAGCTGCCACAATGACTGTGAGTTAGGTGAGCTCTATGAATTAGGCTAGGGATTTGCAACCACTTAGCAAGTTCTAGGTAACTGTAAAAGATCCCATAGACTGCAAATTGTGTTTCATTTGGGGACAGATACCCTGTCTTGGGGATTTAAGTGTGTTTACCTTCCCAGAGTTGACACAGAGGACTGTTCCTGGAGCTTCCTTTCCTCCTGCTGGTTTTAAGTGCTTCGAATTATCGGGATTTTCCTACCCATCTGATGCATTCCATTGAAAATTCAGAAATACATATGTATGTGACTGTTTATGGGCAAGTAATTGTGAAATAGGCCAGAGATCTACCAGCTTCCTTTAATTAATGTAACAAATACTTAGCAAGGACGTCCTGCATTCTAGGGATTTGTGGGGGTGGGTAGGTAGGGGAGCAACAAACAAAACAGATAAACCCTGTCCTGAGGCACCCCTCGTCTTGTCTGGGGGTGGAGGTGGGGCAGGCCTGAGACAGAAGAAACAGGTAAAATACACTTCAAAGCCAGGTGCTGGTCAGTGTCTTGGAGAATTCTAAAGCAGGGAGGAGGGATGGGGTGGTGAGTTTTAAATGTGGTGATTGCTGAGGAAATGGCCTCTGACAGCCTAGAGGAGGAGCTGGAGCTGGGGGGACAGGCTGGCCAGCCCCTCCACCAGACACACACACACACACACACACACACACACAGCGAAGGACCCACAAGGACTGTGGCCTCTTAGCGTGTGTGGAGTCATCACACTGACCCTTAGCAGTGTGGCCTGACTTTATCAGGCCCCCGTTGTCATGGAGATGCTGGGAATAGGAGTATTTGCCACCCTCCAGTGAGGAGCCCCCATCCCATGAGTGCGAAGCCTGAACTGGCCCTTCCCTAATTGGCACCTCTGTCCTATTTTCTTTGGCTGAGGAAATTCTCGTAAATGTATATTTAATGTGGTGTTGAGATTGGTAGTTCCCCCCCGCCCATCCCCCAAAGATCATCAAATCTCTGGGGGTCTTTCAAAACCTAAAGGTGATCTCCCTGGTCCTATTATGCTGTTTTGTTTTTGCTTTTTTTTCTTTTTCTTGAAAGACCTGATTGTGGAGTTTTTTTCCCCCTTCTATGAATCCCAAGGAAGGAACTAAAATGGAAGACGGGCTTCTGGCTCTTGCTGCAGCAGATGGGATAATTCTACAGGTGATTGCCCTGGAGGTCTTCAAGGGAGGGAGAGCCGCACCATTAGACTAACACAGCTCTATTATTGACTAATGACGAACAGCGTCGCCTTGCTTTGCCACCTTAAAACAGACACAGGGATTTGCTACTCTATTTGTTTTATAAAATATGCATTGAGAGCAACACCAAAATGCTGAATGACAGGTGACCCTCAGAGCACGCCTGGTATGCACTGCGTTAGCTTGCCAGTATTTCTTAGAGACTTATTTGATTCTAATTCAGTAGGATTTTTAACCCTGACATTTTGAAATCTTGCTTTGAAAGTCCATGTTATTCCCATTAACATCAGTGAGTTTTTCACATATCTAAATATCTAATATCATGCTTTGAGAATTGAAGCCCAGCCTGCTCTTTAAAAGCAAGGGGGCTCACCACATCCTGGAGTTCTACAGTGATTTGAGATGTCCTGGAAGAAATTATCTTCGCAAGAAAGTAAGTTTAGTTGATTGAAATGAAATTAACACCACATTTCTGTGTCATAATGTATTAACCTGATTGGCTAGCTGGATTCCAGCCTGTTTACAAACATCCTGAAGCCTAGATGGGCCCTTCCTCAGTGTCCTTAACTGCTGTTCTCACCCTTAGCTCTCGTGCCCAACCCTAACGCTGAAAACACCCACTGTAGGCTACTGTAAGTTGCAGCATTTGAGGCCTCCCAGGTGTTGCTGTAATTTCTTGTGTACATTTTAGCTCCATCTGTGGCATAGGTACCATTTAATGTTATCTTAATACACTTGTTTTGGATTTTGTGGTTGCAACAATAACAAAAAAAAAAAATCCTTAGTTTTGATGAATTCATGTTGTTTCAGAAGATACTCAAGGCCGGGCGCAGTGGCTCATGCCTGTAATCCCAACACTTTGGGAGGCCGAGGTAGATGGATTACCTGAGTTCAGGAGTTCAAGACCAGCCTGGCCAACACAGTGAAACCCCGTCTCTACTAAAAATACAAAAATTACCCGGGCATGGTGGTGGGCACCCATAGTCTCAGCTACTCGGGAGGCTGAGGCAGGAGGATTGCTTGAACCCGGGGGGCGGAGGTTGCAGTGAGCCAAGATCGTACCACTGCACTCCAGCCTGGGTGGCAGAGCGAGACTCCCTGTCTGGGAAAAAAAAAAAAAAAAAGATACTCAGATATAGCTGTCTTTGCCTGGGTTGTTTTCTAAATGCATTTGGTTGGAGATAGAACAGATCCTGCCTCTATCCACGGCATAAGGAGGTTAGCTTCGTGGCAGACTCTCTGGAGAGCACAGGCCATTGTACCTGCTCATGAGAACAGAAGTGAAAGTCACAGAGCATGCATATTAGTTCCGAGGCTACTAGCATTATTATTTAATGATGAATGAGTGTGTGAAATTTTGAAGAGCAGTTTAGCCTGAAAATATTCCATGAGTAGCTGCCAGGAAGGTTTTTCTGGAACAGTATTAAACTTCAGAAAAAGTGTTCTGAAATTTATAGACTGACAGAAAAACAGAAGTAAAAGTCTAAATTGAACCAAAGTCCTCCTTAAAGATTGCCTTTGAAATTGAGTAATGGCGGATGCCCAGCACCTGATGTTTGGGCACAGGCGACGGGCCCTAGGGTGGTCATCCGAATATCCCTGCCCCACTCCCGAGCTCTCTATGGCATTAGTAGATGCTGGAAGATGAGGCCGTGTTTTCGCTTTCATCACCTGTACAGTGAAGGATTTGCGTGGTCTTTGGTGCTTTTCTTCTAAATAGTCAACAATTATTTCGTGCGACATTTTGGTTTTTTACTGCCAATTCCAACAGCCATTTGTCTTTTCAGAACTAAGTTTATAACTTCCTCCTTTCTCTCCTGTCGCTTTTACCCCATTCTGATTTTTCATCTCACTGCCAATTGTGGTTTCGTTTCTGAGCGCTCATTTATTAATCCTTCTTTTTCATTTCCCAGAACACGTGCTGGTGTAAATCTTTTCACAGTTAAGGTATTACATTAACCTTTTTGATAGCATGGGGTGGTATCTCGGCGGCTGGGCGAGTGCAGTTCACCTGTGGTCTGTCTCAGGGGTTCTAGTTGGAAGGCGTCCTACAGCCATTTCTTCAGAGGCTGAGGTGTGGGGGAGCACCTTGGGGAAGAAGAAAACATAGTTTCTGCCCTTACGAAGCTGATACCCCATCAAACTTGAAATTAAAACAAACAAACAGACAAACAAAAAACCCAAGAACCTACAGAGCGCTGCAGAGAGGCCTTGGGACCCTCTGACAGAGTCAGTGGGGAGTCGGCTGGGAAGGGCAGCTTTTCTGTCCCGGCAGCCTTGCTTCCTCTTCAGCATGCTGAGGGACACGGAGCCCTCCACCGTTATCTGAATTGATTCCATCTTTCCTGCCTCTGCTGTGGGTTTCCATAATGTGAAATTAATGCATGTGCTTAGGTTAGGGGGGGGCAACCCCTCAGAAATATGCAAAGACTTCAAGGGAGACCTTTTCACAAAGAGGAAGATCCCCCACCCCCAACACACACACACACACACACACACACACACACAAAAGCACACACACATGCACAGTTTGCATAGCCGGAGTAGGGAGTAGGGAATATCTCTTTCTGGGGAATGTTCGTAGGTCACTGTTGATTTTACATTGTTTTTCCTTTCTTTGACTTGAAAATTTTTGAAGTAACACAAATTTATTATTTTAAAAACTTGAACTGTAGAAGTACAGCCATAAAATCCTCTTTCCAGAAGCAATCAATCTTAGTCCTTTGGAGTGCAACCTTATAAATCTGTTTCTGTTGTAAATATACTTCCCCGTTCTTACCTGCCTTTACCTAAAAAGTACATAGTATAGTCTTCTGTGAGTAGGACTTTCACTTCCTAATATATCATAGGCTTTCCACAGCTGGTTCTGTATTATGGATTACTGTAATTTATTAACTCTTCCCACTTTGAGTGGAAATTTAGTTTATTTCCAACTTTTTTTTTTTGCTTTTATGGTGTTATGAACATTTGCGTATGTCTGTATTTCTGTGCTGTGTGCGAGTATTTCTGTGGGATAGACGTCTAGGAGAGGAATTGTTTGGCCAAAGGGCATACACATTTAAATGTCCACGGATGCAGCGCAGACCCCCTCATAAGGCTGCACCAACTCATACTCTCAGCAGCAATAAAGACGCGTCCGTTTCTCACACCTCTGCAGAGGAGTTCTAAAATGGCTTTTTATTTTTCAAAAAGCTTACATTTGACAACTATTGATGTTGTGCAACTTTCTGTGTTTATTAGCCAATTATAATTTTTTCTCCTTTGATTTACTTATACATATTCTTTGCTTTTTTCCACTGTTTCTTTTTATTTTAGTAACTCTACAGTATGGCTACTAGTCCTTTGTCTAACAAGTTATACATATTTTATTCTAGTCTCTTTTCTTAGCAGTTTAGTGGTGTCTTTTAGTCATGCTGGTGTATAAAACTTTTCCGCAGTTTAATCTGACGATCCTTCTACTGGAGTTTCCAGTTTTGAGTCCTGCTTTGAAGCACCACTGTAAGATTTCAAAAAAGGATTATCTTGACTTACGGTTTTGTTTTAATATTTTTAATTTACTGCTAATTTGCTTTCGTGTGACCTGAGACATGATCTGACATAGCATTTTTCCACGTAGATGGTTTTTCTACACCCTTTCCATAGGCTTCACTGTCATCTACACTCATCACTGAAACATCCCCTTCGTCTTATTCTGACCTTGCATGTGTGTGGGTCTAGATACAGGCTCTGTTCTGTCCATTGCTATCCCTGGGCCAGCTCTTCCCTGATAGTAATGTGGCTCTGCAGACAGTTCCACATGTAGAGGATGTGTCCTTTTTCATTCTTGTTTGTAAATAAGAATGGGGGTGGGGACACGGGAGGTAGAATCATCAACAAATAGCCTGACAGAACAAGGATAATAAAAATTTAAAAAACAAAAAAGAGGGGTTGGGGGAAGTACAATAAGATCATGCCCTATTGTATAGGTCATAGGTAGGAATCAAAGGAAACTATTTCAAGCTCACAGACCAGGAAGTGGAAGATTAGGCAAGGAAAAAAAGGAATTAAAATAGGGTGACCAGTCATCCCAGCTCGCCTGTGACTGAGGGTCCTCCCAGGACACGAAACTTTCTGTCTTAACACTGGGAAAATCCTGAGTAAACTGCTGGGACAAGTTGGTCACCCTAGATTACAGACACTATAAAAGATATATATACAAAGATACCACTAGAATAGAAACACTTTACAAAATATTAGCCTAAAAGAAAAAGCAAAGAAGACTAAGCAGAGAGACACAGTAACCCTCACTGTAATTCCAGCATCAGCCAACAGGACAAAGCGGAAGCTGTGTCAGGAACTGTCAGGGGGCTTAGCTTTCTGGAAATGAAATTTCACGTTGGCTTGGTAAGGCAACGCATAGCTCAGCACGTGTGAGCAGCACATCTGAAACACAGTGATTCACAAGGGAAGGGCAAAGGGATGGGCGGTGATTAATCAGGCAAATGAAACCATAGGGAAGCAGGGGTTGCCATCTTGGGATTAGACCAAGCAGAAATCAGGCTAAAAAGGCATTCTAAGAGACAAATGAGAACACCTTAAAATGCTAAAAGTCACACTCATAATGAAGATAAAACCCATGTAACACAGAAACCACCTGTATAAAGCAGCACCTACAGCATATGCAAAGAGAAATAAATAGAAACACAGAAATTGTCAGAGATGTTAACACACCATTCTCAGTATAAGACAGGTCAGGTGGCCACAAGTAAGGAATGATACAGGAGACCCAAACAACCTATCCCGTCACAGATACGTATTGAAATGCATTCACTGAGTAGAAAATACATCTTTTTCTCAACATACATGGAATATTTATAAAAGCTTATCAAAAATTAGATTATAAAGAAAAGTTTCATAAAAGAATTGTTACAATCAACATTCTGTGATCACAGTGCAATAAAACTATAAATTGTTAACAAAAATAAGGCCCATCTACCTAGAGACTTAAAACCTATTCTTGAATGAAAGTGTAACTATAAACCAACATAATAGAATGTCTGTAAAATAATAACTCTGTGTATTAAAAGCATAGTTAATGCAATGATTAGAGAATTCATGACTGTAGACACCTATATCAGTAAAAATGAGGGAAGGAAAATAAATGGAATTAATACCAAACTCAGAAAACTATGAAAAATTAAAAGGGAAGCTAAAAAAGTATAGGAAAGGAAATAATAGAAGCAGAAAATAATGAAGTAGAGAAGGAAAAAGCATTTATTTAATCAATAAATCAAATTCTAGTTTCTTTGAAAAAAATTTAAACAGACAAATCATTAGTTATTTTATTCAAGGAAAAAATTGAGGAAACACAAATATATAAAATGAGAATGACAACAGGGAAATAAGTATTGATACAGAAGTTTTTAAAAAGCACAAGAGACTAATTTGCAAATAAATATGAAAACATTTTTGAAGTGCATAATTAGGAAAAATCCAGTTTTAGCAAAATTAACCCCAGTAGAGATAGAAAGCTTAAATAAACCAATTTACATGGAAGAAACAGAGAACATTTTCAAAGAACTACCTCACAAAATGGGTCTGAGCCCAGTTGCTTTCACAGGGGAATTCTAGTAAATCTTTTGTGTACATGATTCTAATGTTACATAAATTGTTTAAAAGCATAAGAAATGAAGGGAAACGTCCCATATTTTTTATGCAGCAAGTACAAATTGAAACCTAAACCTGGTAAAGATAGTATATTGTAAGGAAAATAAAAACTAATATCACATGGAAATATTGATGCAGAAATCCTAACTAATATTAGTAAATAGATTCCGACACCTCATTGGTAGTATAATATACCTCAACAAATATACCCTTTCTATGCCCAGGAATGCAAGGGTAGTTCGGTATTAGGAAATCTGTTCATTGCATTGCAGATGAATACTATAATCATGCAAAAAGGAAGGAAAAAAGTACCAATGCAAGTAACTTAAACACTGTACTCTGATGACACGTACTCAATTGTAGGGGGAAAACTACAAATATTCTTCTTAATAACTTTGTTTTTCATAGTGGTGTGGAATTATTTCATGTGTATGTAGACTGAGAAAATGCCTAAGTGTGTTGATGTTTGGGAGAACCCCCTGTGAAGAAGAGGGACACTTACGTGGAGTAGGGGTCAAGGAAGAAGTTGGTGCAGTTGACTTGGAATCAGCACCATCTGTATGGACTCATTATTTCTCAAACATGCACATATGTACACACTTCTTCCAGCTCTGGCTAGAACTAAAAAGGCCTAGAGGCAGTAATGCCCCAGTCACCAAGAACACACCTAGTTCCCAGTCTTATTTCCAAAATACCGTGCACCACTGAAAGGATCTTGTGCAACTTGGAGAAATGGCTGATTCCAGGATGGGGGCAGCAAAGACACAAAAGGAGCCTAGAACAAGAAGAATGATAAGGTTGAGAAGGAAGAATACAAAATGAGCCCAGAATTAGCGGGGGGAAGAGAAGCCAATTTTTAAAATGGGCAAAACATTGGAACAGGCACTTCACCAAAGAACGCATATAAATGGAAGATAAGCATATGAAAATATGCTCAACGTCTTCACCCTTAGCAAATGAAAACTAAAACCACATGGAGATTCCACTACATGCTTATTAGAACGGCTAAAGTGAACTGACAGTGCCAAGTGCTGATGAAGATGCAGAGCAGCCAGAGTCCCTTGCAGGGAAAATGCTGAATTATGGCCACCAAGGTGACAGTCGGGCAGGTTTAAAAAATAAAATTGAATATACACTTGCCGAATGGCACAGAAAGCTGACTTAAATGTTTACTCAAGTGAACAGATACCCACTCACTCACCCATCCATTCCTTTAGTCATCCACCCACTCCCTCACTCTTCATCCATGCATCCACTCACTCACCCCCCTCCCTACCTACCCACTCACCCACCTACTCACTCCCCCACACACTCATCCACACCCCCACACACACACTCATCCACACCCCCACACACTCACCCCCTACTCACTCCTCCCCCCACTCCCCCACCCACCCCCCCACCCACTCACC
>NW_026652278.1:3784772-3835110 GCF_009828535.3 Hylobates moloch | reverse complement strand
CTCCCTCCCTCCCTCCCTCCCTCCCTCTCTCCCTCCCTCCCTCCGTCCCTCCCTCTCCCCAGTGGCTTTACTCAGAGTCTCCCCAAGCCTTAAACAGCCATTCCCTCACTTGCAGAACCGACTAAGTAGATAAGCTGTAGTTCATCCGTTCCATGCAGTTCAGATCAGCCCTGAGGAAGAAGCAGACAGTTGACACATACAACATCATGAATGACTCTCAAGACATTATGCATTTGATAAGGAAAGAAGCGAGACACTGAGATGACATGATGACATTACTCCACTTACAGGACTGACTGTGGGAGGCAAAACCAGTGGGACAGCAAATCAGTGGTTACGAGGGGTGGGATTGAGGGGGAAAGAGGTTGCCTATAAAGGACCACAGGAAGTGCTTGGGATGATGGAACTCTGGCCTGATCTTAGTGATGGTCATGTGACTGTAGGTGTTTGTCAAAACTTACAGAACTAAACACCAACAAGGGCGAGTTTTACTTTATATAAAAAATGTTAATGTCGTGAAAGACAGGCTGTAAAACCGTTCCAGCTTGAGGGAGACTGAGGAAACATGACGACTGAATACAATGTGTGAGCCTGTACTCCAAGGAAAGTGTATTGTGGGAGAGACATAATTGGGACAATTGATGAAATTGGCTATGGATTATATGTTAGATAAAAGCACTGTGTTGATGTAGAATTTCCTCAGTTTGACAACTGTGCTGTATTATGGTTACCTAAGAGAATATTCTTTTTCTTAGGAAATAAGATGTGTGATATACACACAATAACTCTCAAATGGTTCACACAAACTAATAATAATGTATGTGTGGGGAGGGAGGGGGAGAGAAAGAAAACAGTGGCAAGATGGTAAAAACAGGTGAATCTGGGTAAAGAATATACTGGTGTTCTCTGTATTCTTGTAACTTTTCTGCAAGTTTGAAGTTATTTGAAACAAATTTTAACTATTTCAGTGTTCTTGCTCATATATCTTTTTTCATGCTTTTAGAATGCATGGAAACTTTCACATTTTAAAGATCCAGTTACAGTTTTGATTCAGGGTGCATTCACTATGTAGATTAATTTGGGATCACTTGTGTTAATTTTGAGAAAATGTATATTTCTGATATTTTCCTATCTAGGAATATGCTGTTTTTTCACTTATTCAGCACTTCTTTTATGTCTTTCCATAAAATTTTATACTATGAGTCATAGAACTCATATTTTTTGCTAAGTTTAGTCATATATATTTTTAATGTTTGTTTTATAAATGAGCTCTTTTTGCCTCATTGAAATTACTAATTTGTTATTTCTGACATACAGAAAAGCTGTTGACTTTTGTATTTGGGCATTCTGCTAAATTCTCATATTAGTTCTAACATCAATTTATTCTCTTTAACTTTCTCGAATAATACCTGGAAATAATGACAATTTTGTTTTTTCCTTCCTAATATTTTTATCTGTTATTTCTTTGTCTTGTCATGCATTGACCAGAACCTAGACAACAATGCTGAGAGTAGTGATCCTGTTGATGGGATGTGCCTACCCAACAGTTGTAGAAGTTTGTGTTTCTAATGTTTGCTACTTATGAAGCATAAGATGGTAATTAACAGGTGATTGCTGGAAGTTCTTGGCTTGGTTCCCACACCTGAGAAGCATGTATGATTTATTGAAAACCAGTGCATGTTGAAAGCTTCTCAGCCTTACATAATTGAGATTCACTTTGACTGTCATATTGCCAAAAATGTACTCAAACCCTGAAATTGTATCCATACCATCTTTGGAATCAGTTGTTTGAAGTGTCACCCGCTGTTTCTAACCATTTTTGTTATTAAGATAATACACATGGAGAGAAGCGCCTGCAGTGAATCTTTGTGTAACCATCATGCAGATCAGGAGACAAACCATGGCGGCACCTCAGAACTCTGCCATTTGTTTCTTCCCATCTTTTGCTGCTGCTGCTCCCAGAAGTAACCCTATTCCGACTTTTCTGGGTTTTCTTGGTAATCAATTTCTGGTTTTTCTTTATAGAGTTGTCGCCTAAGTATGCACCCTTCAACATGATACTTTTGTTTTGCTTGTGCTTTTTGTTAACTGTACATATAATAAATTATGTTATATATTTCTTTATTGCAGGCTCCTTTAATCCAGTGTTATGTTTGGGAGATGCATCCATACAACTGCATGTCACTGTAGCTTGTTCATTTCCATTGTCGTGTAGTGTCCCTTCATATGAATTTATCACAGGTTATTAGTATCTTCCACACTGATGGACATTTGGTAGTTGGAATTTTCATTACTAATGATGCCCCTGCCTGTGATCATTCCTGCCTGTCTCTTGATGCACATAGGCACGCATTTCTGCTGGGTATGTTCTAGTTCCAGACTCGCTGGTTATATGGTATGGATGTAATTATTGTTAGTTTTCCAGTGTGGTTAAACATCAGGTTAGTGCCCATTAGCAATGTCTGAGGCTGCCTGTTGCTCCACTCGGGTGCCCGTTTGGTATTAGGAGCTTCTTCAGTCATTCTTGTGTTTGTTCATGTATCTCATTGTGGTTTTAGTTTTCATTTCTATAATGACTAATGTGGTTGAATATATTTTTGTATGATTATTTGCCATTTGCATTTGCTCTTTTTTAAAGTGTTTGTACAGGACTTTCACCCATTCTCTTATTGTGTTGTCTTATATAGGAATTATTTCTATGTTCTAGATATGAATACTTTGCTGGCCATGTGTGTTGAAAGTTATCTCCACTCCTTGGCTTACCTTTCATTATTTTCATTGTGTCTTGCTGAACAGAAGTTTTTAATGTAGTTTTTATTCAATCCCCTCATTTAGGATTGGTGCATTTGGTCAGGTTTAAGAAGTCTTTTCTGGCCGGGCGCAGTGTCTCACGCCTATAATCCCAGCACTTTGGGAGGCCGAGGCGGGCAGGTCATGAGGTCAGGAGATCGAGACCATCCTGACTAACACGGTGAAACCCCTTCTCTACTAAAAAAATACAAAAAATTAGCCGGGGACGGTGGCAGGTGCCTGTAGCCCCAGCTACTCGGGAGGCTGAGGCAGGAAAATGGCATGAACCCGGGAGGCGGAGCTTGCAGTGAGCCGAGATCGCACTACTGCACTCCAGCCTGGGCAAAAGAGTGAGATTCTGTCTCAAAAAAAAAAAAAAGAAGTCTTTTCTCTCCCATGAGAACATGAAGATATTCTCCTATGTTTCATAAACCATAGGTTGGCAAACTTTTTTCTGTAAAGGACTAAATAATAAATATTTAAATATTTTAAGCTTTGGGGACCACAGATAGTCTCTGCTACATATTCATCTTAAAAAAAAAAAAAAAAAGAATAACCTTTAGAAGTATAAAAACCACTCTTAGATTATGGGCCAGAGTTGGTCTGCAGGCTGTACTTTGCTTGTTCCTGTTCTAGAAGTTACAGTTATTTGCTCTCACCTTTACAGTTATGATTTCATTGCAGTTGGTTTGTTTTTTGTTGTTTGGGTTTACAGCATGAGACATGGGCCATCTCTAAATGGATATTTACTCATGTTGAGAAGTCCATTTATTCCCCATGTCTATGCAGTGACCCCTTTGTCACAAGTGAAATGAGTCTGTTTCTCAGTCGTCTGTTCCATTTTATTGTCCTATTTGCTTATTCTCCCACCATACCACACCACTTTAATTATTGTAGCTTTATAACAAATTTTCGTATCTAGTAGAGAAAGTACTTCATTTGTTCTTTTTACAGTTGTCTTGGTTATTCTTGGTTAAGACATTTCCGTTAGTATATAGATGAATCAGTTTGTCACATTTCAGTTTCAGAGTAATTTTAAAAGAACTTTTTCTTTTTGAAATGTAGAGAAGGTTTTTAGAAAATCTTTTTCTTTTTGAAATTGTAGAGAAACCTCTCTACAATTTTGAGTCATCAAATCTGTAAACATATTATAGTCCTCCATTTGTTGAGGTTGTCTTAATTTTTCCCAATCATGACTTAAAGCTTTTCCCTACAGAAGTCTTGCATACATTTTGTTGGATTTATTATTAGGTAGATGAATATTTAAATATATGTAATCTATTGTAAGTGTTATGCATTTATTAATCGGCAGTGCTTCCTTAAATGTTTGTTGGAGCATGCTGCTGAAAGCATCTTGGCTTATAAATTTCCATAGAAGATTTTAAAATTATAGGACCCTAGGTTTCCTGATATTTTTGTCTTTTTAAAAATCAACTTATTTTGTTTTACTGCAATTCTTTTTTTTTAAGAGACAGGGTCTCACTGTGTTGCCCAGACTGGCTTCAAATTCCTGGACTCAAACAATTCTCCCACCTCAGCCTCCTAAACAGCTGGAAGTATGGACACACACCACAGTGCCCAACTCTAATTTCCTTTTTTCCTGATCTTTCTGGCTGGTTGCTTACCAATTTTACTCACCTTTTTAATGACCCCACTTCTGGTTTTACTGCTTTTTCTTATTTGTTTGTTTGTTTGTTTTCTGTTTCATCAGTTTCCTATATGATATCAACCCACAGACATACAATTTTATTTGAGCATTCGTATTGCTTAGAAAGCATTTGTAAAATTTTATTAAATTCTTCTCGACATTTTTCTTTTAGCATGGCATTACACTGCAGATTAATAATTTCCAATTAAAGATTGGGTGGAAGCTCTTCAATTGTACAATTAAAAAGACTTTG
The DNA here is from genome assembly GCF_009828535.3 of Hylobates moloch. Classification (NCBI taxonomy): domain Eukaryota; kingdom Metazoa; phylum Chordata; class Mammalia; order Primates; family Hylobatidae; genus Hylobates; species Hylobates moloch. Next base: position 3,830,419 of record NW_026652278.1, on the reverse strand, counting down.
AAATATGGAGATTTCTTTTTGTACTTGCCTCGGGATCCACAAAAAACAAAACACTACCAGAACAGTAATTTGTGCTCAGAAATTATATCCACCTTTCATTTCTGTGGGAATAGAAATTTCTGTGGGAATAGAAATCTGGAGAAGTAAATGAAGCAACTGATGTTTCTTATGATTCAGTCGTTACTTTTCATCACGATAACTTTACTGAATTTTAAGCATATAATTACTGTTTTGCCCTGTAACTTTAGGTTGAATATTTTTAAAAAAATATAAAGTCTGGGCCGGGCGTGGTGGCTCAAGCCTGTAATCCTAGCACTTTGGGAGGCCGATGCGGGCGGATCACGAGGTCAGGAGTTTGAGACCATCCTGGCCAACATAATGAAACCCTGTCTCTACTAAAAATACAAAAAAATTAGCAGGGTGTGGTGGCGGGTGCCTGTAGTCCCAACTACTCGGGAGGCTGAGGCAGGAGAATGGCGAGAACCCGGGCGGCAGAGCTTGCAGTGAGCTGAGATGGTGTCACTGCACTCCAGCCTGGGGGACAGAGCCAGACTCTGTCTCAAAAAACAAAAAACAAAAAAAAACAAAAAAACAAAACAAAACAAATATATATATATATATATATAAAGTCTGATTTACAAAGCTATTTAATGTTTGATAACAATAGTTGAAGGAAATTCTTTTGGTTCAGAAAAATTTTAATATCAAACCTGAACCATAAAAATTGCAGTAAAACTTTACTACCTCTGCTAAGTCATTGAAGTGCTTTGTGATACAGTATGTCAGGATATCCAGCTTCAGTTTCTGACTAAATTTCATAGAAATGATTGTGATGAGGTCCCTGAGCATCAATGAAGTACACCATTGATTACACTCTTTAAATAATGTGTGATAGATTCAGATTCACATGTTTTATGCAGAATACCTGCTAGTAGATAATATAGTAACCATAGGCCTTACGTTTTCATAAGTTTTTCAGTTTAGCCAACTAATCCTTTTTTGCTTCACACAGTTTCACAACCGCCACTTATAACACATCTTAGCAGATTCCACTTCAGGTTGTACTGAATTAGTACTTTCTCATTTTTTTGAAAATCTTTTCTTTGGATTTTGAAATTTTTTCTTTGAAAATATTCTTGCCATGGCCATAGTTTGCCAGCCCTTAATCTAGCTTTCAAAATAAGAAACCACAAAGAGAAGAGAAAATTGAAACATAAACCCAGTAGAAGAAAGGCAATAATGAAGAGCATAAATTAATGAAATGGAAATAAAAATAATTTTTTGAGAAAATCAAACCAATAGCTTGTTTCAGTTTTGAAGAGATCAATAAAAATAATAAAACTCAAACTGAGAAAGAGATTACAAATTACCTAAATTGATGGGGAAAGAGGAAATAAGTACAGATCCTACAGAGATTAAAAGATTATAATGGAAATATTATAAACAGTTATGCCAGTAAATGTGATAACAGACAAAATGGACAGAATCATTGAAAGACATAAACTATCAAGGCTCTCTCAGGAATTTGGAACTTAGTTGCTGTGGTGCCTGTGTGACTGTACATGTCAGTACTCATTGAACTGTATGTATGAAAAGGTTTAATTTTTCTGTATGTGAAAACTATCTCAATTTACTTGACTTTAAAATATTGTTTAATGCTGTCAGTATTCATTTGAGCTACACATAGATTTACCATTTTTATTCTTTTCATCCTTTCTGTGTCTGTAGGCTTCTTTCTGTGATAATCCTCCCTCTGCCTGAAGAATACCTTTTCAGCAGTGGCAAGCTGAAGCCAGCCAGCTCTGAGAGCCAGTTCTTTAATTTACAAGAATTTTGTGAGCTGGTTGTCAAACACACCCATTAGTAAAAATCAAATTACATAAACAGTTAAATACATTATGTTTGGAAAGATAACACATATTCAAAACTGATTCCTTCTAATTATTCTAATTGTACTGTTATCCATACCTTTGAGGCCATTTTTATGATGCTCTGCTACTCCACATTTAGTGCTGTCACATTGGTAGCTTGAAGTCAGTCCTGGTAGGAATATTTACACAGCAGAAATTAGCAAATTCTACTAATTGGAACTTTATTTGATTATCTAGACCAGAGGTTGGTAAACTGGGGCCTGGGGCTGAGGCTGGACATCCTTGTTTTTGTTTTTTTTTTTTGGGGGGGGGGCGTAAATAAGTATTTATTTGTAACACAACCACGCTCATTTGTTTATGTCTTGTCTGTAGCTGCTTTCATACCTCAATAGCAGTCAAGTGGGAGTAACTCAGACTTCCAGCCCACAAAACACAATATATTTACTATTTGGCCCTTTAAGAAAATGTTTGCCAACCACTAGTCTAGATTTCAAAATGTGATGGAGAAGATGTTAGTAAGGTGCATTCATTTTCAGATGTCTTGTGTGTAACTGTTACGTTTTGAATAGCTCCAGAAATTTAACGCCTCTTCCAGTAGTTAAAAGTATCATCTCATTCAGCAAAGAAATTGCTCATGTCATTGCCAAACATGTGAAGTTCTGACGTAACATCTTCAACTTCATCACCTCCGTCTCGTCACTTTGCAGCATTCATGTAGAACTGTGTGTTTACCAGTTGCAACCACAGATTGGCTATGGACATGAGTTTGGCAAATATCAACAAATTCATGCTATAAGAATCAGCTGGGAGGCCAAGGCGGGCGGATCACAAGGTCAGGAGATCAAGACCATCCTGGCTAACACAGTGAAACCCCGTCTCTACTAAAAAAAAAACACAAAAAATTAGCTGGGCGAGGTGGCGGGTGCCTGTAGTCCCAGCTACTCGGGAGGCTGAGGCAGGAGAATGGTGTGAACCCCAGGGGGCGGAGCCTGCAGTGAGCCGAGATCGCACCACTGCACTCCAGCCTGGGCGACAGCAAGACTCCATCTCAAAAAAAAAAAAAACACGAAACAAAAAAAAGAATCAGCTGGCTATGCAGAATTTACAACAAAGAGTATTGTATATTGAATTATTTGTAAATTGTGTACTTCACATCCTTTATATCAGTAGAATTTATTCTTTAAGAAATGCACATCTACATGCATACCTATTTTGGAATGCCAGTTAAACATTTATCAGCACACCATTGCCTTTATTTCCTTTCACATGGAATTGCTGGCAAGTTCTGGTTTCAGTTTCTGTTTTAGAAAATGTCTTAATTGTATCTGTATTTTTATATCATATTTTCCTTGTTATAGGGGTCTAGGTTTGCAGTTATTTTGTTCAGAATCCAGAGATACTGTGACTTTTTCTTCAGGCTTCCATTATTCTTCTTTGGGAAGTCAGCTCTTCTTTGAAGTAATGTCTTTTCTCTAAATTGAGATCTGACTAGGTGTAGACACCTTTTATTTATCTTGCTTTGAGATCACAGGGATTCCTGAATCTGTAGCTCAATGTCTTTCAACAGTTTCGGAATGTTCTCACCTCTTACTTCTTCAGATGTTGTTTTTGCTCCATTCTCTTGAATTTCCTTCTTTGAACCCATTTACACATCAGTACACTTCCCTGTATCTTCGAAATCTCTTTTTCTCCGTTATTTTCCATTATTTTTTATCTGTGGGGTCCATTGTGTTGATTTCTTCTGATCTCTCTCACAGTTCATTAGTTTTCTTTGCTACTGTGCCTAATTTGGTTTTAAACCCATTCATAGAATACACTATTTCAATGATTTCTCAATTCTAGTATTTTCATCTTTTAAAATAGTTGGTGATTCTTTCCTGAATTTTGAGATCTAAGCTTTTTTCCTGCTTGAAGGTAGTAAAGCATGGTTATTTTACATTCCAACACCCGGAATCCCTGTGATCTATTTTTTGTCTTTATTTCTGCCATTTTTGTTCATATTGTCTTATCTCCTCGTGTGTCTAGTTGTTTTTTATTTTATGCCATATTAGTGCATTGGAGAAACAGTGTGTAGAAATGACGTATTGCCCGGGAGGATGTTTTCTTCCTCTAGCAGTGCTTTCGGCACCAGCAGTGTGGGATCAGCTCATTCTAATCCTAGGGATTAATACCATCAGAGCAGGCCTGTGGTTCCTTTGAGGTTTGCTCTAGTGACAGCTCACTTTTACCCCTACAAGGTGGCCATTCAGATCTTCCCCCAAGTTGAGGGTGCTCAAAGGACCCTGCAAGACACTGTCTGTTGCCCCAGGGCAGTCACCTCTCAGGAATGGTGCTTCGTCCCAGGGTAGGGGAAGCTCCTGTGCTGCCATTTCCTCCTGTATGCTGGCCCAAAATTGTCACTGTCTGCTCTTAGAATATGACCCACTCCTCTCTTAAAGCTAAGTTCAAATCCCACATCCCGATTAAAAAAAAAAAAATCATGTTATAAACAACACTAACAACAAATCCATTTTTCTGTCCGCCCTGCCCACCTCCCCATCTTCTTTTCTGAGACATGCAGCATTTCTCTGCAACAAGCAAAATTTTGTGTGTGCAAACACACCCTCCCACCCCAAACTTTATTTTAGTCTCTGTGTCTTGGTTAAGGTGTCTTCCTCACAGTGCCTGCCACCTTGCAGTTGAGCCCAGCTGGCAGATGAAGCTGAGCTCCAGTTCTGCCTGATGCCCCCCCATGCCTTGGTCTTCTGCTGGAGGCTGGGGGAGGTGAGCACTGGCCAAGGACCAGCCCTTTGGTTCTGCCCACATCAGCTTGATGCCCATTCAGGGGCTGCAAGTTCTCCTGGGCTGGATCTTGCCACCTTGTAATTTCAAATTAGTGGGAATTAAAAATTTAATGGGATATATGTATTTTTTGGATCATATGAAACTATGTTTTATGTGGTATTTAATGTGAGTTTAAATATGCTTACTAAATATGACTTTTGTTAAGATCTCAATTGATGCTCGTGGGAAAAAAGTCTGCCTTTCTACCTTTCTTTCCTACCTTTCTGCCAAACTCAATCCTTTTGCTAATATTTTAAAGTATTGATTTGAAGCAGCAGTGTACTTGCTTCTGTCTGGGTTTGAACGAGTAACCAAATTTTAAATTCTTGAGACCTCTTACATATAGCAATTGTCTTGGCTGTTGTAGGAAGGCAGCACCCTCATTCCTCTGATTTAGCTCTCTTTGATTCACATGAAGTTGTTGCCACTGTCTCTTTTTATTAAACTAAATGCCAGAATTCTTTCATGTCATCATAAGATGTTAATGCATATTGCTTTGGGGACCAAAGTCATACAATTAGAAACCACTCAAATGCTTTTTAATTCTAATTCTGAGGTTACCGATTCCTTAAAATTAGTATAAACTCCTCACTGACTGTAGTTTGGAAGCTGCATTGTTTGGGTGTGATGTTTCAGTGCCACACACATTAGCAGTGGGAACTGGAAGCCGGTCACGAATCGGCTGTCTGCTTCGGGGATCTGGCTTTGCACTCCTCCCCCTGCCCCTGAAGTAGCTGTAGGGACAGCTGCAGTTTGAGTGGACTCCCTTGCTCCTTCCTGACCTCTTAATGGCCACATGGACCCCCTTGCTTATCTCTGAGAGCAGGGCCTTGATGGAAATGCAGATGTGTTTCTCTTTGGTAACCCAGATACCAAAACCGAGTGCAGTCCTGGAAGGTGAAAAGAGTTTCCAAAGGAAAAATAAAAGACATATTTCTAGGAAGCATGGGAAAACCTTGGTGGCTTTGTCCTCTGGTGACAGCAGCCTGGGGGAGGTGGAGTAGCTGGGATGCCCCAGCTTTCACCTCCCCTGGGCTCTATCCTGCGTGTTCTTGGTTCATAGCCCTCTGTGGGCCATATCTTTCCAGCATCAGTACCTGTTGGGGTCCATGCTAGGAACACAGCAGTGAGAGATGAAGACGTGGCCTCCCTGACCGCCTGGAGTCCACAATGTAGGGAGGAGGGTGACTTTCAACAACTAATGAACAAAGCGTGGCTCAGTCGTAGTTGAGAGAGGCACTGCCCAGTAGAAGTATGAGGCATCGTGAGAGCATTTAACAGGGTCAGAGGAGGCTTCTTTGAGAGGTAGCTTTTAAATGAGATCTGAACCACGTGGAGCAAGTAAGAGCTCACAAGTGCCTGTGAAGAAGGACCCCACCTTGCACTTGGGGGACCGAGGAGGACTTGTGTGCTTGCCGTGCAAAGCAGCAGGACAGAGGACCCAGCTGAGGGCCAGAGGACCCAGGGCCCAGCACACCGGGAGGTTTGAAAGGGTGTCAGGAGGCCATATGGACAGAGAAGCCACGGCACCAGAGGAGTTTCGTCTTGAGTCCCCACCCTGGCTGTATTGTGGCGAGCATGTTGGATTTGGAGAGGTTGGGCAGATGCGGGCAGGCCAGTTACTGGACCATCATGGTGGTCTAGGTAGAGGATGACTGGGTTTAGACTAGTAGAAGGATGACAGCAGTGACATCTGTAAGTGGACAGATTGACGGGAGAGTTAGGAGTTAAAACGAGGACTTTGTGATTAAATAGGGCCAGAGAGGAGGAGAAGGCAGACGTGGGCCCGTGTTGCTGGCATGTGTGACTGGCAGGAGGGGAGTCCCCATCAGAAGGGGAAACAGAGCAGGAAGCCAGGAGTGGCGGGAGCAATGCTTCGGCCTTGGGCCTTGGGCCTGCTCTTGTTGAGGTCCATGGAACCAGTGGGTCGGATCCGTGAGCATGCAGGGATGGAGCTCAGAGAAGCAGCATGTGTCAGAGATGTGGCCTGAGAGCCACCCACCCACCGCTGCTGCTGTGATCCCCTTGGGCGAGAGCATCGGGGAGAAGAGAGAAAGACCCAGTAGGTGGTGTCGCCAAGGGAGCAGGCCGTGGTGACAGAGGCTGGTGGAACCATCGGGAAAGAGGGTGCCAGAGCCCATTTCCCTGTGGCAGCCACCACCCCTTCCTCACAACACCCACCATGTCCCTTTTCCTTAAACCAAAACCTGGTGGATTTCAGGGGCAGGCGCCACTCAGTTGTGGCCTCTGCAAGGTCCCGGCCACGTGTCATTATGGAGTAGCTGCTGCCTGGCACTGCGCCGGGCTCTCACGAGCACATGTGAGTGAGTGAGGGAAGGGAAGGGGCTCCATTGGCTGAGCAGGGTGCACCCCACCTCTCCTCTAACGCCCAGGAGTGGCTGTCCCAGACCCAGATGGGGAGTCGGAGTGAAGCCACCATCCTGTGCGTGAATCAATGGAAGGTAAGGCTGGACTCACGCCCGCCTTTCCCCAGGGCATTGGGCCGGATGTTACTGGGCCTCCTTCACTTCCTCTTCCCTATGGCCACCCCCCGACCTTCATTTCCTTGGTAATGGGACACTTTGGCCCCTGTCGTGGTTGGCCAGGCTCGGTGTGGGTGGCATCCACCAGTTCCTTCTGTGAACATACAGGTTGATGGCAACAGCCCTGGGGCCATGGGGATAACTGTGGGGAGAAGTGCTCTTGGCAGAGCAAGCACAGTGGCCCCTCTCCCTCTGGCCAGTGTTCTTCTGTGAAGAGGTGCATCTCTGCATCTCTGCGGCGCACTCTGCGAGGGTCCCTGTGGAAGTGGCTGAGATCAGCAAGACGACGTGTTTGCAGGGGTTGGGCCACACTGGGCTCTGCACGTGGCATGGAGCCTGCAGCTGGAAGAACAGTCTGTTTAATAAAAAATAACCATTTGATAATTATAATCTCTTTTAAACTGATAAATGGATTCTTTTAAATAAAAGAAACCATTAAGAATGATTGTTCTGCAGAAAAAGCACATGAGGAAATAAAATTTTCTATCTCATTGGGAATTTCTTGGTAAATATGCAAACAGATGCATGCATTACATTTAGATTTTAGAAGTAAAATGACCTCATATACTTTACTTTTTTAGCACAGAGAATTCTGTATAGCATAAAACAGTAAATCACAGATACTGGGTATTATGAGTGTATTTTTCTTTTGGAAAAAAAAACATTGAAAAAGCAGAGTTATTAATTGGAGTCCTCAAGGTCCTTATTTCAGTAAGTCGGAAATGGTGACCATCTTACCCATAGCTAAGTTGGGATGCCAAAGCCATTTCCACCATCAGCGTGCTAGTAGTAACCATCCAGGGCAAAGCGGCTGTTTCTGCAGCCTGGGCATGTGGTATGTGGGTGTCTCTGATGGGCCAAGGGAAATGACAGGCCTTTGTGCTGAAGGCTGATAGGAGTTGATTTACATGAAACACATGTGTTTTTTTAAAGACAATTTTAATGCACATATTTTCATTTTCAGCTTTATAGTGTTTTATGTCTTTTGCCCTTGTGATTTGTAATTGTCTTATTTATAAGCATTTTCTATTATTTATAATTATTTTTAATGATTTTATGTAATACCATTTTATTTCTAGCTTGACCTGAGTTGGCCTATGCTAACACATTTAAGCTTTCCTAATTCCCAAGATTACCGTAAATCAGCAGGTCCCTAACTTCTGTATTCATCTCTGCGCTGTAGAGAATAGCCAACCTCAGGTTTTTGCAGCCACGCCTCATCTCTCTGTTTCTCTAAAGGGAAGCCATAGCAGGTCCCTGGGTAATGTCCAGATCTGAAAAATCCCATGTAACCTGGAGTTGAGGGCCTTTCACCCAGTCTGTTTGTAAGCAGTGCCTCTGCCCCCAGCGTGTCCCCACCTGACAGGCCACCTCAACACATGCCTGCCTCCTGGTCCCTGCTCTAACGCTAGTCAGGGCGCACAGCCCAGTGAAGTGCTCTGTCTGCTGGGGGGAGGTACTGGCCATGATCGGACTGCCCTCCACAAAGCCCCGAGCAGGTGAAGGGTGTGGGCCAGCCGGGGGCGAAGGAACAGGTCACCAAGGCCGCTGCCAGCACCACCAAGAGTCAGGCCAGTTTCCGGGGGCATCTCTGTCCCCACCAGCAGCACTGCCCTTCAGCTTTTCGATGAGGCTGGTTGTTGGCCATAAGAGGAGTGGTGATTAATTTAGAGTCTTTTGGTGTCTGTAAGTCATCACTGGAATGACAGCAGCCGGCCATGAGGTCATAAAGTTACCTCGACAGGTTGTGAATGCCGAGCCCACAGTAACTCTGGAGGGCTGCCCGGCATCGTCCTTCATCATTGTCTAGAAACGCTCCTCTCGGGAAGGCTGGGCATAAAACTCAAAAGAGGAGGCTCAAGGAAAGAACGCCTCGGTGGCTCCATGCAGGAAACATTATTTCTGATTTCAAGCGGGAGGGAGAAAGGACTTTGGGGCCACTGTTTTGGAGGCCTGGAGTGATGAGTACTGTGTCTCCGAGCTCAGAGCGAAGCCGCCAGTGGTGGCTGCCTTTGTTTCTGCACTTTCAGTTCCTGCAGGTGCAGGAGCTTGCCAGGGCTGCTGTCAGGGACACTTTTCCAGGCCCCGCCGCCCTGGCTAGGTTTCCTTCTCTGAGCAGGAACAAGTGCCCGATGCCGTTGCTGGTGCAGGTCGGAGGGCTGCCAGGGCTGGGTGACTCCCCGCCGCATCTTGCCGAGCTTGTGTAGCTGCTCCTGCCTCTTGGAGGGGCCGTGTTGGAAAGCATGCATCACCTCCAGTTACCTCAGGCAGCAGGAAACTTTTAACCTACTAAACAAGCGTCTTCCCTGGGAAAATACATCGTTTGGTTGAGACTGTAGGAGACACACTGTAAGTTATTTATCTTGAACCCTAAACTGCATTTAAAAAATGTAACCAAACCCTCAGTGCCTGGGGTGAAATCCACTCCCTAATGTTTTAGTGACACAGAATCCGCTATGTTGTGTGTGCACCGGGTGTAGACCCGGTTCAGTGCATGTGGTGCTAAGCCATAAGGGACTGTTAGAAAGAGCCAGGCATGGTGGCTCATGCCTGTGGTCCCAGCAATTTGGGAGGCCGAGGTGGGTAGATCACTTGAAGTCGGGGGTTCGAGACCAGTCCTGGCCAACGTGGCAAAACCCTGTCTCTACTAAAAATACAAAAACTCGCCGAGTGTGGTGGTGCACACCTGTAATCCCAGCTACTCAGGAGGCTGAGGTGGGTGAATCGCTTGAACCCAGGAGGCCAGAAGTTGCAGTGAGCCAAGATCATGCCATTGCTCTCCAGCCTGGATGACAGAGTGAGACTCCATTTCAAAAAAAAAAAAAAAAAAAAGAATTGTGATATTCTTGGTAGGAAGTAAATGTTAGTCATAGGATTACAAGATTGTATTCTAAGCTCTTACAAGCAAGCAGTTCAGATTAATGTGTTTTCTTAGAAAACTTGATTTGATTGAATTTCATACTTTTTATCTATTCCCCAAAATGTATGAAGTCCTTGTGTGCTTGAGGGTTCTAGGAACAAAGTGATTGGGGGAACACCGGGCCCCTCTGCTGTGGGACCCTGCGGGCTTCCACAACTGGCATGAGGTCTGAGTCCCAGTGTTTCACAATGTTACTTGACCAAAGAGCGTTTTTTCCACAAACACGTGAGGCAGCCCATGTGACTCCAGGGACCTGCAAAGCACAGCTTGAGAAATGTTGGTATATTTCAATGGAAATGTATGTAATTAAGAATATTAGTACGATATTTATTAAAAGTTTCTGTCTTGAATGAAGTAATAGGATATCCTTTAGGAAGCCTGACGTCAGGACGTGCTGTGGAGTATTTTTATGTTAGGTATTACTTTCAGCAAACAAATCCAGGCTCTACTTTTATCCTTTAATGAACAATTTTATTTTTTATTCAGCATTGGTGCATTGAGGACTTACAGCCATCTTATCTTACCTCGATGCCATTGAAACAAAAAAAATTAGTCATAGAAAACAAACCTAATGCCTTCCTTTTGCAAGTTCCAGTCAGAAGCGTCGCATATACCAGACAACACATCATTTTTATAGTTATAGAGAGAACTCCTATGTACTTCATGGGAATACAAAAATGTCACAAAATTAAAAGTAATTTTTCCAACATTACTGTGACTGAACAGATCATTGCACGCTCCATTATACCATTCTGATCCTAATCCCATAGTTTAAGGATAGAGGCTGGAAAATGTCTTCGATTTAGAAAGGAAAGACAGGCAAGTGCTGTACCATGGTGTAATTCAGTGGCCAACGAGCCCAGCAGTCGCAGACCCCATACATTCGTCTCATTCATATCCTATCGATTTGTGACAGCGATTACATGCTGTTGTAGTACAAGGAAGAGGTTTTTTAACCGACTGTATGACTTGTAGACTTTCTGTGAATTTTCATTAAGGTTGGTGAATTGTACAAGCTGAGGAAAGCAAGACAAGCTAGTTAAAATCTACTGGCACGCAGGTCAGCCTGGGTTCGGATTTTATTTTGCGGGCATGATTTTGGGGATCCAGTGCTAGATTGTAGTTGTATTGTAATAAAGCCCCCTTTCCAGCGCTGCAGTGGGTTGTGGAAATTGTTGAGAGGAGAAACCACCTTCTCCTAGGCATCTGTATTCGGTTACCCGCCAGCATTGAGACATGCAGGCATGGAAAGGCAGACTCAGGAAGGTTCAGGAATTCCAGCAACTTTGGGGCATGCTGTCCCCCGGATCTGAAACACTGGCCCCCCTTCTTATCCACCCGTCACTCTCTAAGACATCCAGGTGTGGAAGGGAAGATTCAGGAAGGTTCAGGAATTCCAGCGACTTTCAGGTTCAGGAATTCCCGGATCTGAAACACTGGCCCCCGCTTTCTCCACCTCCTGCTCCTTTAACCAGTCCGTCAAGTACTTCCTCAGGTGGCTCTGGGAAGCCTTCCCTGGCCCTCCTTTGCCCCCATGGGGATGTGGCTGCTTCTTCCCCCATGTGCCTGTGGCCCCTTGTGCCCAGCGCCGCCACTACTCAGTGAGGGTAGATGTGGGTGCTGGCCGTGTCTGATGCCTCCCCACCGGGGCCTTGGGCACGCTGCGTGGATGCTGCCTGTGCATGCTTCCTGAGCGACCCTGTCAGTAAAACGTCGCCACCATGCATTGCTGCTGGCGATCCTTGTACTGAGAGAATGTGGTGGCTGCCATCCTGAATTTCCCTCTGAAACTGCTCCCACCACCAGTGCTGCCTGTGCCGTGGTCCTGCTTTGTGTCTCGTGGCCTAACACTGGAGTGCCGGCTGCTACTTGTCTCTCCTGTGCTGGACAGGAAGCACCATGGAGGCGGCGTTGTCATCTGATGGTCTCTACCTGTGGCCGTAGCACCGAGTGTGCTGTGGACTGGGACACTTCCATGTCACTCCACACGTGTGCCCCGCTGTGGCACTGTAAATATTCATTTGAGCTGGTAATGAAAATGACATTTTAAATGCCATGATGATATATAGTGTATTTCTCATATTAATCAAGTTTTCCTTAGTCTGGCTCAGCAGCACGCCATGTCTCCAGCTCGTAGAGACCACGCTTCCTATGGGGACGCCCACGGTCCTGGCCACCTCTGCTGAAAGATGGCCGAGGTGACTCTTCAGCTGTAAGAGAGATCACTCATCCTGAAAACTTGTCAGAACAGGAGAATTCCAGAAGGATCAATATTTTTAAAAAATTCTGTTCCTAAACTTTTGCTTTGCAAAAGGCCTTGTAAAAAGAGAACAGAGACAAGTCAGCCCAGGAGAAAATACTATTGACCTTTGAACAACACAGATTTAACTCTGTGGTCCACTTACACATGGATTCTTTTCAACCAAATGTGGGTGGAAATACAGTGTTCACAGGATATGAAAACCGTGTATATGGAGGGCCAGCTTTTCGTATACACAGATTCCACAGGGCTGATTGTAGGACTTATGTAGGCGCAGATTTTTGTGTCTGTGAAATCCTGGAAGCACTCTCCAGCATATACCGAGGAACAACTGTATTTGCAAATCCCATATCTGACAGAGGAGTTGTATTCAGAACATGAAACCAACTCTCTAAACTCAAAAATAAGAAAATAAACATTCCAGCTAGAAAATGGACAATCTGAACAGACACTTCATCCAAGAGGAGCTACGTAGAGCCATAAGCACAGGGAACAATGTTTATTGTTAGCCAACAGAGAAATGCAAATCAGAGCCTCAGTGAGCTTCCATGCAGAGACCACGTGGCCACTTCCCAGAAAGTTAAGCATCTGTTTCCACAGGAACCAGAAGTTGCACTTCTGGTCTTGTATCCTAAAGAAAGGAAAACTTATGTCCACACAAAAGCTGTACACAAGTGTCCATGTCAACTTTATTTGTAGTGGCCCCCAAATTGGAAGCAATTCAGATGTCCTTCCAAAGATGAAAGAAAAAGCAAAATGTGATCTATCCATACAATGGAATACTTATGAAAACAGAATAAAAAGCAACAAACTATTGATACACGGTACAATTTGGATGGATCTAAAAGGCATTAGGTGGAGTAAAGGAAGCCAATCCTAAAAGGTAGGATTTTTTTGCATATAACACTCTTGAAATGACAAACAGTGATGGGGAAGAAATAAGGGTTAACAGAGACTAAGACTGGGGGACATGTGACAGGTGTCTTTGGGATGAGACAGTTCAGTATCCTGTTTGGGGTTTTGTGCATGTGAATCTAAACACATTATAAAATTTCATTTTAAAAAAGCATAATTTTTAAAAGTGCATTAAAAATAAAAATACATAAGAATTTAAAATGTTTTTTAAAACTGGTGACATCAAATAAGATAGGTAGTTTAGTTAGATGTATTGAATCAATGCCAGCTTCCTGGTTTTGGTAACACACTATGATTATGTAGAAAGTTACGCTGAATGAAGGTGCATGGGAACTGTCACTAATATTTTTCTTGTGAATCTTCAATTTCAAACTGTAAAGTTTAAAAAAATTTGTTCCTTTTACATACCAGTTTTTTGTTGTTTTTGTTTTTGAGACGGAGTTTCACTCTGTCGCCCAGGCTGGAGTACAGTGGTGCAATCTCGGCTCACTGCAAACTCTACCTCCTGAGTTCAAGTGATTCTCCTGCCTCAGCCTCCCAAATAGCTGGGAATACAGGCGCACGCCACCATGTCCGGCTAATTTTCGTATTTTTAGTAGAGATGGGGTTTCACCATGTTGGCCAGGCTGGCCTCAAACTCCTGACCTCAAGTGATCCACCAGCCTCGGCCTCCCTAAGTGCCGGGATTACAGGTGTGAGCCACCGCGCCCGGCCCATACCCGTTTTTAAAAAGAGAAAATGGACAAGAGAGTAGGGAATGGTGTTGGCTTTGCTACCGTACTGGAGTACGGGGGCAGCATTCTTGTAATGAAAGTGAGCCCTAAAGCCAAAAGGTGATATTCCCCCTGCAATTTAGGAAAGAAAGGAAACTCTTAGGCTAGAAAAATGTGTGCTGAACTTGATACTATTCATTTGATGGTTCTTTGATTAGCCTCATTACCTTGTATTTGAACAACATAAAAAATTGGTTAAGAATAGCCAAAGAGAAAATGCCCAGGCCAGTGTTAGGCATCCATACACATGGCAAGTTTTAACAATGTGCAGCCATGAAATATGGAAAACTTCCTGACATTGATCACAGTTGAAACTTCATACTTTCTTAATTCAGCCTGTTATTGACAGTAATATATTTTAACTCAAGAATGTGTTCATTCAGTGTATATTGACTTGGCTTGTTGAAATGTTCACAGTACATGTGAACATTGGGTTTCCTGTCATGGTGACTTAAGACAGGAGGACAGCAGTGAGTGATTCCTGCCAATCAAGGAACTTTCCCTGGAACCCCACTTGAATGGTAATAATCTGCTCCTATAATTGCTGTGGAAAAGGAAAGCCCTCTGGAGATTTTACATCTAATCATTTATTTATAAATCTGTAGATGGCAGTCTGCAGAAGATGTGTCGGGGGTCAACTTTGTGCTCAAAACAGTTGCCTGATGTTTACATTTCACAGTGTATTTTTTTAACAGTACCTCCAGCCCCCATCATCACAAAAGGACCCTGGCTTGCTGGTAGCTGCTCCCCACTCATCCCACAGCCCAGACACTTCATTACAGATGCCTCGGCAGAGGCTGGTCCCCTCTGTATTTGCTGAAATATGCATGTTTTTCCATCTCATTAATTCAGTCTACATACAATTAATTTTTGCCTATTAATAAACCCCTTGGTGTTAGCGACAGCTATCTAAACCACTTCACCTAGTGTGGAATGAGCAAGTGTGCTTGCAAATTTCCATCCCTGGTCTGCATTTTTTATTGTTGTATTTGTGGGTTGGAGAGTTTGGGTGCATAAATCAAGCATTGCGAAGAAATATAACTGCCGAAGAGTCTGGGTTCAGACTGGCTGATGGGAAGTTTGAAATACGAATTAGCTCCACATTAATTGGGGATAGAGGGAGATGCAGGGGGGCCGTCCTAGCATGTGGGAGTCGGGAAGGGTCTCGGGCCATGGGAAAATTTGTCAGAGCCTTGTATGTGCGTGAGACCACTTTCTTTTTCCACAAATACAAATCCTCTCCAAATTGGACACTTCTCAAAAGATATCTTTTCTGTGTGTTTTCAAATCTCATAATTTCTTAAACATCTAATAAAGTCTGTGAATACACGTAAGTGATTGTGTGTGTGGTAACTACACCAGCCGACAGCATTGAAAGGAAAAGGAAGAAAACACAAAAATCAGAATGGAGCCTTGAAGTTGAAATGAGCACCATCTAGCTCATTTAGAGACACCCACAGGAAAGGAGGTTCCCCAAGGCTTTTGTTATGCTCCAAAGCCCTGAGACAGATCCGTGTCACAAGGGCACCTCTCTCATGGTTCAACATCACCAGCCAGGAGGAAATGCAGAATTCTGTATAAATGTTAGGAATTCTTAGATTTCTCACCTGGATTTGTAAAAATTGCAGTTCATGGCGGGAGACATCCAGGAGATCCAAATGCCGTCCTCCTAGAACTTGCTGGAGAAACCGGATTCTGTCTAAGGGATTTGCATCTTGATGTGATGCTAGAGTTCTCTGACAGGCCCGAGTAGCTGATGAAATTCTACGTGGGAAAAGCTTTTGAGTGCCTGTCCTGGTAAATCTATGACAGTGGCATCACATAAAGGTTTCCAGAATGTTCTGTGAGGAGATTGAGCCAGTGTCATTGGTCAGCCTAATTGGAAGCAGGTGATTGAAAGTCAGATAAACATGCAAGATTTGCTGATTTTTAAATATGCCATGTGTGTCAAATTTATGAATTGTGATGATGGACAAGAACACTTTCGCAGCTTTAATGGGAGCGTGTAATGACTTGAATGAGACTGCTTAGTTTTGGTTACTGCTGATCAAGTACAGAATCTTGCTGGTGTCTCCGAAGCTTCCTGCCTGGCCTGGGCAGCCGTCCTGGCTACCTCTGGCCAGTTCTCTGCCAGGCAGCCAGTGTGAATCTGGAACAGACCAGTCCTGTCTTCGCTTCCCTGTCTAATGCCTTTAACATCTCCGCTGAGCCTGCCACCTCCTGGCCCCCCCAACCCTCCACCTCCCCGAGCCTTGGAGGTGAGTCCTGGACCATCTTCTGTGAACTCCTCTTCCCGGGACCCTTTCTGCTCAGCCCCACTTCTCTTATTCACCCACTTGTGTTCTCCGCAGCTAAATGATATGTAACAGGAACTCATTAAGTAGCTTGTGCAGTGAATGAGTTAATCCTGGGTGTTTTCAGGACAGGGAATTTCAAATTCCTGACTCCGCTTTGAGCTTATTCAAAGAAAGTTGTGTAAATAAGACCTAATCATTGCAAGAAGTCTAATGAAGAAACCATTCATTATCTCTGGAGATGAGCAGGTACACCTTATGGAAAGTGAAGTCTGTTGCTGATGAACAGTCTGCATGCCCACATCTTTCTCTGGGTTTCTAAGTAATTGAATAAGAAACGTTTCTATTTATATTCTTATTTATGTGCAACTGTATTTAATTATTCCCTAGTTTTGAGGATTGGCCAATAAACCTTTTCTTCCCTTTTGCCATTGATTATTCTTAAGTTCAAGACAATGCCCAGTGGCAGATGTGCTTAACAGCTATCCTTCATCTAGTTCATGCAACTTTTTAACGTCAATTATAAAGAAAATTACTCCTTTGGCTTCAGAAGTTTATTTAAATCTCTTCTGAGAAAATTGGCAGCTCTTCAGAGTTAATGTCCAGAGCAGCAGAAACAGAAATTGGAAGGCACAGACTGGTGGATATGTGAACAGACGCACTTTTTTAAACAAAGTTAAAAGAAAAAAATGTTATGCTATTGCTAATAAATTGAGTCAGGGGAAAGAAAAAAAAACAGAGATCCCTAAATCAGCTTCCAAGCTGCCATTAAGATGGGCAAGTAAGATAATTCCACATAAATAAGACCAGAGGCCTTGTCTCTGTTTTTATTTTTTTATTTATTTTATTATTTTTTTGGGACAGAGTCTCGCTTTGTTGCCCAGGCTGGAGTACAGTGGTGTGATCTCCTCTCACTGCAACCTCTGCCTCCCGTGTTCAAGTGATTCTCCTACCTCAGCCTCCCGAGTAGCTAGGATTACAGGCGCCCACCACCACGCCTGACTAATTTTTGTAATTTTGGTAGAAATGGGTTTTCGCCATGTTGGCCAGGGGCTGGTCTCGAACTCCTGACCTCAAGTGATCCACCCACCTGGGCCTCCCAAAGTGCTGGGATTATAGACGTGTGCCACTGTGCCCGGCCTGCCCGGCCTGTTTTTAAATGAGGATTTCTCCATTTAAGGAGGTCACCTGTCCTGGGTGTTATTTCCTAAATGCCTGTCATAGGTGACATCATGTGAACAAGTGATAGTTCAGGGAACAGAAGTCATGAGTTTGAAGGCTGTGATAGAGGAAGGCCGGCAGAGAAGTGAGAACACAACGTGCTTGCCCTGGGCCTCCAGCTGCTGCAGGCATCTTCTGTCAGCTGATCTGGGCAGGGCATGGGGGTTCTTCTCAGACCTACCTCCTAAGAACAAAAACATGACTGACCTGTCCTCAGGATGCAGCCGCCAACCTTGGTGGGCGCAGCCGAGAGAGGAAATTCTGAGCTGCTCTGGGTTAGGACTCTATTGCACTCGCCCTCCCATCTCCTTAGTGAGTGCAACCCTATGTTGCAAATAGTAGGTTCTCAGCAAGTGTGCTAAGCCGAGGGGTAAGAACAACGCTTTTATTTTTTTTATTTTTTTATTTATTTTTATTTTTTGTTTTTACATTTACTTTTTAATCTATTTGGAATTTTTCTTTTTGAGATATATATAATAGGGATGAACTTTTAATTTCATCTTTCTAGACAGGTCTACAGTTACCTTAGGTGCGTATATTGAATTGTTATGTCTCACCAATGCACCACAACGTAGCAGTCTCTCACAGCCCGATGTATCACCCAAAGTTCTTTGTCTCACAACCAAGAAAGTTAAGGAGCGCCGATGCCAAGGGTACTGGAGTGAAAATTTAATAAGCGAAAGAAGAAAGCTCTCTGGTGCGCAGGGGAGACCCAGAAGAGGGCTGCTGTTATTACAGCTGAATGCAAAGGCTTTTATAGGAAACTGATGAGAGCTGGGCATCTCATTTGCATAAGGTGCGAATTTGTGGTAGCTCCACCCTGTTCTCCTAGTGCACATGTGGGCCCCTTAGCTTGAGTTACTCCATATTGCTTTGTTCCCCTTACTGCGCATGTGTCAGGGGACAAAATTTTTTATTGTGTGCATGTCTGGGAAACTCACCTGTGTAGCCCTTTTTTTATTATCATACTTTAAGTTCTAGGGTACATGTGCACAACGTGCAGGTTTGTTACATATGTATTCGTGTGCCGTGTTGGTGTGCTGCACCCATTAACTCATCATTTACATTAGGTGTATCGCCTAATGCTATCCCTCCCCCCACCCGACGACAGGCACTGGTGTGTGATGTTCCCCTTCCTGTGTCCAAGTGTTCTCATTGTTCAATTCCCAGCTATAAGTGAGAACATGCGGCATTTGGTTTTCTGTCCTTGTGATTGTTTGCTGAGAATGTGGTTTCCAGCTTCATTCATGTCCTTACAAAGGACATGAACTCATCATTTTTATGGCTTCATAGTATTCCATGGTGTATATGTGCCACATTTTCTTAATCCAGTCTATCATTGTTGGACATTTGGGTTGGTTCCAAGTCTTTGCTATTGTGAATAGTGCCACAATAAACATACATGTGCATGTGTCTTTATAGCAGCATGATTTATAGTCCTTTGGGTATATACCCAGTAATGGGATGACTGGGTCAAATGGTATTTCTAGTTCTAGATCCCTGAGGAATCGCCACACTGTCTTCCACAATGGTTGAACTAGTTTACAGTCCCACCAACAGTGTAAAAGTGTTCCTATTTCTCCACATCCTCTCCAGCACCTGTTGTTTCCTGACTTTTTAATGATGGCCATTCTAACTGGTGTGAGATGGTATCTCACTGTGGTTTTGATTTGCATTTCTCTGATGGCCAGTGATGTGAGCATTTTTTCATGTGTCTGTTGGCTGCATAAATGTCTTCTTTTGAGAAATGTCTGTTCATATCCTTTGCCCACTTTTTGATGGTGTTGTTTGATTTTTTTCTTGTAAATGTGTTTAAGTTCTTTGTAGATTCTGGATATTAGCCCTTTGTCAGATGGGTCAATTGCAAAAATTTTCTCCCATTCTGTAGGTTGCCTGTTCACTCTGATGGTAGTTTCTTTTGATGTGCAGAAGCTCTTTAGTTTAAGGACTTCATGTCTACAACACCAAAAGCAATGACAACAAAAGCCAAAATTGACAAATGGGATCTAATTAAACTAAAGAACAACGTTTTTATTCCGTATCATCAAGGAGGGAACCCGACACGCCTCTATCCTTTTAAGAGACACAGCGAGCATCAGACCTGAGGGACATCATCATTTCCTTGCAGCTCAGAATGCACTTAAGTGTCATGTAGTGGGTTTTCTGGTTATGGTTTTGTTTTTTTTTTTTTTTTTTTTTTAGAAAATGTGTTCTTTTTTATCCTTTTTTTGTTTGTTTTTGAGACAGGGTCTCACTGTGTCACCCAGGCTGGATGGGTATAGTGGCAAGATCTCAGCTCACTGCAACCTCAGCCTCCTGGGTAGCTGAGACTACAGGTGTGCACCACCACACCCAGCTGATTTTTGTATTTTTTATAGAGATGGGGTTTAGCCATGTTGCCCAGGTTTGTCTCAAATTCCTGGACTCAAGTTGTCCACCTGCCCCAGCCTCCAAAGTGCTGGGATTACAGGTGTGTGCCACTGTGCCAAGCCCAACCCTGTCCTTTGTTTCTTACAATATTCAACAGAGTCAGTCATTTCTAGCTTTCACTTTGTCCCATAAAAATATTTCATTGAAAATTGCAAGCCATGGCGGTTTGCAGTGTTTCTAAGCTGAGGAGTTCAGCTCCACACCTAACAGAGCTCCAGTTTCTGGTTTGATTCTTAGAGATAGGAGTGAGGTTTTTCAATCACGTACATCATAATTAGCAGGAAGGCATTCAGTCTTGAACATGGGGACCAAAAAGAGCTGGAGATAGTAGCTTGAGAGTTGCAAATAGTTATTTTGATTCTGACTTTAATTCTTAAAAATGTTTTTCAAGAAGACAGTGGTGTGATGGAGCAGGTCCTTCGGTTAACACAAGCACACACCCTTTTTCTGTAGTCTTCTAGCTTGTTTTCTTGGTCTATTATGCAGCTCTTATAAAAATATTATGCTCCCAGGCAAAGGGCCATTTCTGTTGGAATTGTTGAGAAGATTCTTGGCTTAACTCTTGATCCAACTCTGATCAGCTTGGCCAAGACTAGATTTGACAAGTTTGCTCTGAATTGCGTCATGCTGCTGTGTGGGGTTTCAAATCGTTGGCTTCCCAGTGCTTTCTGGGCTAGACCAACAAAACAATGCCTGGGAAAAGAGAGATGATAGGCCGTGATAAATCTAAAACTGAGTAATACTGGAATTAACTGGGTTGGCCGTGTAGATGGCAAGATATTAAAATTGAGTCCTTATGTGCCAAAGTCGTAAACTCATTCAGATAGACCCTAGGTCCGTGAATGTTTGTTGTTGAATCCTAGGCTCTGGGTGGAACCAAAAGCTGAAAAACATGAAATTCCCCCTCTGTCCTTTGGATCTTATTCAGTCATTCCCTAGCTATTTCAAGTTTTGATCAAAACAGACATGCAGTAGAAGCCCAATCTAAAACACTGGTAGTTTACATCACATATTTACTTCCATGTGTCTTAAGTGGTTAAGTTGTAGAATTGTCTTTTAGAAAATGGATGAAGAAGTCTAGGAGTACGATAGGCAACAGAATATAGCAAAATAGTTATATTTCGTCAGTTTTAAAGTAAATTCCGAATCATTTTAAGTATATTCAGTAACACCTGTTTGCCCCCACCTTCCTTCATTTGCAGTTTTCACTTATTCACTCATTAATAATTCATCAGTCTTTGCTATTTGTGACATGAGTATGTACAAAAGGCACTGTGGTGTCCATTGCTGTGAGTAATATAGAGATGTCCAAAGGTGTGGGCTTTACTTGTGGAAACCACAGGACCATACCCAGAGCATTTGGAGGTGCCGTATGCTGCTTAAGGGTGGCACATAGACGGGAGGCTGGGCTGCACACATGGTGGTCCCAAGGTGACCCTCTGGCCGCAGGAGAGCTGGAAAGGTCCCAGCCATGGGTGCCATGCACTTGTCTGAGGCCAGGATGGGGAGACCACATTCCAGGTGCAAGGACAGGCGGAGGAAAGTCCCAGGAGTGGGAAGGCCTGGGGGAAAAGGGGAGAAGGTCAGGGGGAGGCAAGTTGGCCAGATGGACTGGAGCTTGGGATTCAGCCAGGACAGAGCCTGAGCCCCAGGCCAGACTGCAGGGCTGTGCCCAGCACTGGACGCAGAGTTTGGATCTGATTCTGAGTATGTGGTGATGACTCGGGGAGGCTTGTGAGCAGGATGGTGACAACCAGGCAGGATTTTAGGAAGGTTTATCTGGTTTGGGCAGGTTCTCTGGATGTGACTGGAGTGTGAAGAGGCCAGTTCAGAGGCTCTGGAGGTTGTTCAGAAGTGGCAACAAAAGGGAATGGAAATGAGAGATGTTGCAAAGCAGAAACCAACTGCTGTGGGGTGCGGGAGAACTTGAAGGCAGCAGTGGGAATGGGAGCTGTGCCCGGCGTGGGGAGAAGGCTGACGTGGATGTTGCCTAAGGAATTGGAGGTGATGACCAGCTTCCAGGTGGCCGTTCTGGATAGGCAGCTGCAAGGGGCAAGAGCCCTAGTGTGGCACAGCTGTGTCTGTCCCCTGCCGGTGCTCAGAAAGTGACACCTAACACTGTCCCAGTCCACACAGAGCCTTGTCTGGTAGTCAGGGTGAGGTGAGTGGAAGCAGGAAGAGGAGCTGGCAACAGGACTTGGGAAAGGCAGAGAGCACAGCAGGCAGCTGCGCCCAGGCGTCAGCCCCGGGGAAGTGTCCTGAAGCAGCGTGTGCACCTGGGCAGCGCAGGCATCGGGAGTAAGAAGAGGGTGTTAGCTCGGGTAACTGGGGCTCCTGAGCAGCCTTTGAGAGGACAGGTTCCTTGGGGCTGTGGGTTTCAAATAACATCATGGAGGAGGGAGCAGAGAGACTTGAAAATAAACGGGGGTGGGGGAGGCACAAAGAAGCCAGGCCTGGCAGTGGCACAGGTGTCAGGGGTTTCATGAAGGAGGGACCCGGGAGTGTGCCTGCCACATGGACACTGGAGCGAAGGTGCACCCTGAGGCAGCCCACAGTGAGGAATTCAAACGCAGGAGCCTGGGCTGGATCCTGCAGGGCCTGAGTTCTCTGTTCCAGGGGCATCTTCATCTGAGGGTTTGGGCTGTCCATGCGCTCTCCTGGTTGAAGGTGTTAGAAGCCAGGTTGGAGAGGCCACCACTCAGGTGCTAAAGTCAAAGCTCTAGATTTTGGTGCCTGCCACTTAGCTGCATGGCCTTGGGAGTTATTTACTCCTCTGCACTTTGGTTTTCTCATTAATCAAACCAGAATCCAGATACTCACCACCTGCCTTGTTATGGGAACTAGACGGGGGTGGTGCACATGGGGCACCGAGCACAGTGCCCAGCACACAGTGGGTGCTCAGGGGATGGCAGCTACCATGATTTTAGTGAGTGAATTATTTGATACCACCCAAATATGTGGTCTGGGGTGATTGTAAGTAGAATTAGCAGAGGAGATGATACAGACTCAGAGTTGAATTAGGGTTTGAAGAAGGGCGTAGGTCTGGAGTGTTACAGGTGGGAGGACCCGCAGAGAGTGGTAAGGAATCAGGAATGACAGGATACACCTGGAGACCCTGAGCAGTGGCTTCCAGGCAGGGAAGAAAAGCTCGGGGCAGTATGAGTCCAGACCAGGGGCTTATCAGGCGCCTTCTATGCAGGGTCAGGTGGTAAAGAATTATCTCAGGCTTAGCAGGCTAGAAGATCTCTGTCATAGCTACTCAGCTCCGTTGCTTTATGAGTAAACAAATGGGTATGGCTGTGTTCCAATAAAACTTTGGTTACAAAAGCAGATGGTGGGCCAAGTTTGGTACGTGGAGGCATGCTGACTATGGACACCTTGAAAGTCCCGTGCGGCAACAGATGTGAGCCGAGTGGCGATGTGGAAGGCCCCATCATCAAGGGATGGGGATGCAAGGGCAGCAAGGAGGTCCTGTGGGTCCGGGTGTGGCATGGGCCCAGCGTGGCCATGGCATCTGGGGCCTCAGCTGCAGGGTTGCAGTGGAAGGAAGGAGAAAGAAGCTCAGAGTGCATTCTGAGGGTCAAACTGGCCTGTAAGTGACAAACTGAGGTCACTTCACATGTACATGGAGGGAGACAGGCTATCTTTGGAGCATTGTCCATGCAAGCCTGCCTGGAGGGAGCCGCCACCCTCAGCTGCAGCCCCAGACCTCGCGATTGCTCTCGTCTGTCGTTCCCAGTGTGGGCAGTGATGCGGCACCACGGTAAGTTCCGTAGAGTGGACGTCACTCGCTGGCAAAGCCCAGCAGGGCAAGGAGTAAGTGTCACCCAGTCTTTATCCAGAAAAATCCAGCAATGTACTTTTAGTGCAGTATTAACACATGGTGGAAAATGGAATTGCCTAGAAGGTTTTAATCTCTGATGGATTATTCTTGTACCTGTACCTGTCTGATGGTCTTGTAAGTCCATGTTAACCAACCTGGGACCACAGGGAAGGGAGGACCAATGCGAATACAAACAAGTAGAGGATTTCCAGGCATCAGTGAGGTCTAGGAGACTTTTCCAAGATGTGTTTTCATTGCAACTAACATTTTTAAAGATGAATATCTCACCATTATAAAGGTCAGTGCCACTTCTGTAATATGAATTTGCAATTGAAAGGTATTTTCTTTTAAGAAGTCCCCTTTTTCAAGTTTCTCAAACTGGAATTTTCTTGAGCATCTAAGAATTCTTTCCTTTCAAAAGATCCCCAGGTTACCCCGGTCTAAGCTAAGAAGGGTTCAGCGTTGGCCGGAAGCATAACTCTAGCTCTCGCAGGCCGTGGGCTGCGGCAGGGCTTGCATGTCCAGGCAGCAGGTGGAGGCTTCTCTTGGTCAGTGTGTCTATGCTCAGGGGGAGGCCTGGCTGGGGAAGCAGGTAGCAGTTTGGGACCAGAGCTTAAAAGAGAAGGAGAGGCCTGGTGTGGTGGCTCAAGCCTATAATCCCAGCACTTTGTGAGGCTGAGTCGAGTGGATCACAAGGTCAGGAGTTTGAGACCAGCCTGACCATGTTGGTGAAACCCCATCTTTACTAAAAATACAAAAATTAGCAGGGTGTGGTGGTGCGCACCTGTAATCCCAGCTACTCAGGAGGCTGAGGCAGGAGAATCACTTGAACCCGAGAGATGGAGGTTGCAGTGAGCTGACATCATGCCACTGCACTGCAGCCTGGGCGACAGAGCAAGATTCCATCTAAAAAAAAAAAAAAAAGTGAGACTCCGAAAGTGATGACAGTTCCCACAGTTCCCATGGGCAGGTGGCTCAGAATGAGGTGGCCTGAGGCCCACAGTCTGTCCTTGGGGACTGGGGGGCCCCCATGTCCAGGCAGCAGGGAGAAGACATGCTGGCTGGCAGGATGGGGTGGCGGAAGCCCAGGGTGTCAGGTGCCACAGAAATAAAGCTGGTCGCCTTAGTTGAATGGCGCCTTGGAGCTCCCAGAAGCTCTTCTCAGGGGGAGGCTCCATGTCTTTCACCTCTGCTCTTCTGAGGTACCAGTTGAAGGGTTGGGGGTGAAATCAAGGCATAGGCTCCTGGCAATACTGCCCCTGGCTCTGGGTTTGCGTGCTGGGGCTTCTTCCTTGTCCTGGCCGTCAGAGAACACCTGGAAATAAATGCTGCATTGTTTTGCCGGAAAATCCTGACACCACCTCCTGCCTTCCCCTGGGAAGGCTGAGACCTGGTCTAGGAGTGGAGCTTACGGTCCACAGACCTGCCTGCCTGCAGCATGACAGCCTCCCAGAGGGCTGTATTGATTTTTGAAGAGGAGGAAAAAGGCATACAAAATTGGACTTGCCAGCCTGCATTGAGTAGAAATGGGTGCTTCCTGAAGGGAATCTTCCTTGGCTAGCTTTGCAGCTAAAATGCTTTCTCCCCTCCCTTCTCAGAACTCTCCAGCCCCCCGTTTGTTTTTGTGAGACTTTTCCCAGCCCCAGTTACTTTTCTTTCCTGCTTTGGAACATAATTGGATTCTTCGCTGGGTAGAGTTTTGCTTGGAAGACCTGAGGGTGTAGCTGAACCAAGTTTGAGCACCCTGGAAGGAAGACAGAAGATGCCGGGAGACCAGCCAGCTCAAAGGAGAAAGGGAGGGGGCAGCATCTGAACTCTGGCCTCCAGCGTGACTTCATCCTTTCAACTGAAAACCCTGAGTTTCAGTGCCAGCAACGATACTTGCTGAAAAAGTACAAATGTTTTCTGCTTCTTGTAATCTACTTCTTGCAAATATTAGTACTCTGGAAAAAAGATTTATTTTAATAATGTGAGTTTTAGATTTCTTTCTGTAGTTAACGTTGTTTTATTACTCTATATCCTTGCCAGAAAGCGTGTTTTAAGAGTTTCAATTCAAAATTAAATATGACCTCAGTGTTTTAAAATACAATTATATTAACTGTCCATTTAATAGTTGCTGAGGATTTTTTTGGCCACTGATGGATAGTCAAGATACTTGTCTGAGATTAAATGCAGTATTCTCAACTCTGCTAACCAGCTAACTTGTTCCAGCTGCAGCAATCAACAGGAAAAACAAGGGCTTTCTATGAAGTGAGCTGGAGAAAGTTGTTCCCGGATAAAATTGCAGTACTATCTTATAAGCTGTGCTTTTCTTTTAAAAACTCCACTGTGTTTGATAATAGGGAACTATCTATTATTTATTTAGAACTGCACAAACCAATTTACAAGACAGGTAATTTAGTGACAGAATTATTTATTAATGAACCCAGTATACAAGTTAATGGGACTGAGCCCTGTGGAGGTCAATCCTCATATAATCCATCGCCTTTTGGAAAGAAAAGCATTGTCTTCCGAACAATTAGTTATGATTGTTAAATTTAAATTACGATATACTCTCTTGCTAAGACAAAAAATAATTTTTTCTGAATTGCATGATGACAGAGTTAGTCTGTAAGCTGTGTGGAGATGAATTGTGTCAATTAGGGGTAGGTACATCTTAGCCCTGTTAGTACCAAAAGTATTATTTCTCATTGCATGGGCTCACAGGAGAAAGCAAGCCTGTTCTTTAATAGAGACAACAAATCAGAAACCGCTGCCTTCCTGGGAGATGGAACAGTCATGCGGGCGAGGAGCTCAGAGGGCAGGCGTGGCTTCCCAAGCTCTGGCACAGCCTGCAGGCCTTATCAGGTGCTATCCTTCTGGAGTACTCGGCCCTTTGCACGTCCGGTGGATAGGGCAGGGGCAGGCTGTTCCATGTGACAGCATGTGGGCTTGTCATGGTTAGGGGTGACCACAGGCTTCCATTTCCCAGGAGTGGCTTTGTCCTTGTGGTCTTACGGTATGTTTCCAGTAGATGAGAAGGCATGCCTACAGCCAGGACCTGCTGGTGTCTGCTGTGTGTCATGGGGGGAGGCAAGGTTTCCTCACTGGGGCCTCTTCACTCCCCCTTTATTAATGACCGCCTGGCTCCTCCCTAAAGGCCCAGAAGCCTAGAGGAGAAATGAGGGTACAGCATAGATGCTTTAGTGTAACGAGTGGAGCTGCTGGAACTCAACAGACTATTGACAGTTACAGCATGAAGGTGGTGCTTGAAGGATTTGCTGCTTTGTTTCATTTTTCTCATTTCATCTCATCATGAAGTCGAGTGCCTTATATCGGGGGTGGGGAATGGAACAGACACAGAGGAGAACCCACCAAGTTCTGTGTCTTCAAACCTGCAGCATTTCCAGGTTCCGACTGCAGAGTCCCATCAAAGTAAGCAAAACTGGAAGTGATGCCCATTTCCTGCGCTCTCACAAACTTTGGTATTCTGCAGTCCACTACAAAATCTGAAAAGGCAGAGAAATGTAGCTTTCACTGTTTAGAAAATCTTTGTGAGTTTTTCTTCCCCCTAGGGAATGGTTTTCAGCAAATTATTCATTGGAAAAATGAAATCTGAAATGTAGGTGTTTTTTCAGTGCACATGCTACGGAGGAGCCTCAGCACCCTTGTGTCTTGTTTACCCATTCGCTCAGTGGGCAGGGATTGAGCACTGGGAATGTGCTGGGTAGGAGCCCAGGGCTGGAGGCAGAGTTGGGACCAGCCCCAGGATGGTGCGTGGCTGTTTGTCCCAGGGCTCACTGGAACAGCCCTCCTGGGCAGCCCCCTGTTGGACTTCTTTATGCAGCCCAGTCCACACCTCACCTGTGCATTCATCAACCATTGAGTGCAGTGCTGTGGCCTGAATCACTCCAGGCCTTGCTTCTGGAGGGTTGACAGCAGGGGACATGGCAGGCCGGGGGGCATTCTGGGACCCAGGCCTCCTGCCTATGTGGAATACTGATGTGTGTTGTGTGGACAGGTCACTGATGTGTTTAAATGTAAATCTGACCTTCCTTTAAGAGCAGTTGGGCAGCTGTCTGGGAGCTTAAGACTCTGTGATGTGGACACCTAGTCTCTCTTTCTGGAAGCTTCTGGAGTGTAACAGAAAGTAGGTTGGATACTCACATTCCCATTGTCTTTGAATAATGGGGCAGTGGGCCTGGATTGTTGTCCTGTGGATTGGGGAAGAGATCACAGAAGTAACCTTAAAGTAAAAGAAAGTAAATCAAAATGCTATTCTATGTAGAATATATGCCATCAAGTGCAGAGCATGTGGGCATGTGGACTTGTCATGATGAGGAGTGACCACTGGCTTCCATTTCAAAGACGAGAGCCGGAGTGCTTCAATTCCACGGAGATGCCGCAGACTAAGGTCTTTGGAGTCCAGCTTTCATTCCATTCCTGGGTCTGTCCTTTATGCGTTTGGCAAGTTGTTATTACATAACCTTGGAACCTCAGTTTCCTACTTTAGAAATAGAGATAATGATACCTCCCCCAAGGGTCTTTGGGAGGAATAAATAGAACAGCTTGTAATGGCATGCCTGGCACGTGTTAGGCACTCAGTAAATAGCAGCTGTGCAGTGTTGTGGAAGAGCTTACCTCGAGCTGTCTTCCTAGAGTGTGTTGATCCTCAGCCATGTTCATGTACCCCTGCCCAAGGTGCCATATTGTGTAATGGAGATGTGACGTCGAGGCGTCATGTCGCCTGGGACTTCTGTAGTCAGCCGCCTTGCCTGTGGCTAACCTTGGCTGTGTTCCTGAGAGAGCGAGGATATGAAATTGCATGACACAAAGTCAGTCATCTTGTGCCCGTCTCATCTACTCTCACTGATGGTTCAGTTCTTCTCTGCCCCTAAATTCTTACATCCCAGAGCAGGCTCTTGGTTGAGATGCAGGTGCTTGTCTCGGGTTTCCTTGGAAAACTCCAGTGGCACCAAGCGGTCAGTAGCCTGTAGCAGCCACCTGCTCTGTCGTCCTCTCTTGTGGACGTGGACATTGACTCTCCGTGTCTGGCCTGTGCAGGAAAGAGTGAGTGAGTCCTCTCTTTCTCTCTCCAGGGCCTGCAGGGGCACCCACCCTCAGCCGGGCAGGGCAAGGCCAGGACAGAAGCTTTGAGGGCATCCGAAGAGGAAACTGCAAGGTGTGCAGTTTGGCCCAGCAGAGAGAGACCAGAATGCAGAGGGTGCTCAGGGCAGGCGGTTGCTGCTCTGGGCTGTGTGCCTCATAGCGTTAGCATGACAGACACCAGCGGTTGACCAGATGCCCCATTTGAAGCCCATGTCCAGGCATGCAGTGTTGATCTCTGTGTATAGATTGATGTGGCTTCTTCTCTAGGGTTGGGGAAGAGAACTGTTGAATAATGCACGGTTGCCTAGCCTCAAAGATCCTTTGAGAAATAGCTACCCCGTGCAAGTTTCAACAATTTGTTTAGACTAATGGAATGACTCTTATTTAAAAGTTTATATCTTTACAGATATACAAACGCTTCATTTCTAAGAAACTAATTTAAGCTGGGAAAGAAGAACGTGCCCTCGTGTGTATGTAAAACGTTAGAAAGCAGCTCTGTTCACTGCTGCGGTGGTGGAAGGCACGTGCAACACAGACATAAGGCTATTTGAACTCTTTATTTGCCACATTTACAATATTAATAATAGCGTTTCTAGAAGTTGTCACATCAAGTAAAAGATCTTCATTCCAGGCTGTCTTTGGGGGCCAAATTGAGACTGGATGCATGCATTTAATAAATTGTAGTCTCACGTAGTCATTTTTGTAAATAATTAGTTTCAGTGAAAGAATAAGTTAGCATATTGTATGCATCTAATGTTGCAAATGTACATACAGCAAACTTTGCTATTAATCAACAGTCAAGCACCGCAAGTGGGGTCTCATACATAATGAATTGTGCTTAAGCCTCATGGGCTTCTTGATAGAAAAATAAAAGAAAACACAAGTGCAGTAAGCTTTTGAATAAAATTTAACTAGATTGCTCTGCATCCTGTAATTGTTTTGGAATCTTTAGGGACCTGATCATTCATCTATAGTTTTGGGGTGTTTTTATCTTCATCTGTCAAATAGTAGAGACTTTTAATGATATGTTAAAATGTTGATAAAATACAGTTTTCCTTTTAATGATTTGAACATTTAGGGGGGGAAAGTAAATAGGCTTTTTAAGGCTTTCTGATCTGCCAAGTATACTCTTTAAGTTGTCTTTTAAAAATATTTTCATTATTTCCTGTATTTTTAAGAATCAATTATTTTTAAAAAGAAAAATATATATAGTTCTTATGGGGAAGAGTTGAAAATTTACATAAAGTGTTCTCTGTATTTTTGGTGGGTGTTTTAAAATACTATAGTAAATACCTTTGTGGTTTTGTTTAGGATCTGACATTAATTTGAGCCCCAAATATTGAGGGCATAGGACGCCGGTTAAAAATCGGTATCCAGTTTTAGCAAGATACCTACGACCACCCAGAAAGTAACTTGGAAGCTAACTTCATTTTAAATGGCCTCTTTCTGCTCTTCACATTATTGACGTTGGTACACGAGCCCGTTGGTGGCCTATGATAGGATCATAAACATAGGATTCATTTTGGGACGGGGTTGAAGGCATGAAGGCAAGGAGTGAGATTTATGTCCATCTTTATTATGAACCACACAGTAAAAGTGCAGTAAAGATTTGCTGACTTGACAGCCAGAGCTCCTCATAGCCCTCCTGCAAGCACTCATGGAACACGGCCTTCTCCAGGAAGACCTCCTGTTTACTTCTGCACTAGGAATGGGCTGTGCTCATCACTCACTTCCCTGTCTTATATGATGTCCTTTTGTACAGAATGCATCTTTAAAATAGACCCCACAACTAAACACATAACAGTCAATCAGTAGACTCACCTGTGATAAGTGGGAGGCCCTCTTGTACCAGAAAGTTTAAAAAAAAATACATTACTCATACCTGTCATTGTTTGTTACATAAACTTAAGTGTATTTTTGATGCTTCGTGCGTGTTTATTCACTTTTTCCTTTCATAGTTGAACACATCTTGTTCTTGAGGTTGCATGAGAAATCAGTAGGGTAGCACATGAATCACTGGGGACAGCCCACAGTGTGTGGTCAGTGCCATCATCATCGTCATTAGCAATGGCAGCTCAAGACCAGCGAGGCCGCGGTTGTGTCTGTCATGAACCCGTTGGTGTGCCATTTGTTTTTTATCTTTGCCACAGTTGCACTGTTGAGATCCATGTTTCCTATACTAACATCAGCACTTTTAATTTTCCCTGTTTCTACTCAGTTTCCTAAAATAACTATAGAATATTCAAATAATTGCATGCGCCTTGTCAAATGTGCATGGTCATAGTGCCCAAACAGTTGCTGGCCACCAGGCAGAGCCACGGAGCAGTCACTGTCATGTTCCTTCACAGCCTCCTCGGGGACTCCATGAAACATCGGGGCCATTGGAAGGCGGAAGTGCTGTTTCTGATGTTGACCTGTATGTTTGACCTTCACCTTCCCTTCCTGCGCAGTCGGCTGTCAACTCCAGAGGAAGGGACAGCCCTGAGTCAGTATTCTCACCACCAACCGCATGCATTTCAGATCCTCAGTAAATGCTTGAATGAAATTAAGCCACTGCATTTGTCTGAAATGTAGAGTCAAAAGGTTTTATTCAGCCTCCTGTTTAAAATAAAATGATCTTTACTGAGAGCAGGTAGCATAGTTTATTTATTTTCTTCAATCTTACCCCTGAAAGAAAACATCTGAGCTTTAGCAGGAAGTTATAATTAAATGCAGGACAAATCCATCAAACACAAGACACTCTGCTAGAGATCTTCTAAATGGGACATAATTGTGCATTTACCAGTGATATTTAGCAAGAGTCTGCATGCAGCGTGGATAATCTTTGGCTGAAGGCATGTTACTACATGAACCCCGGAGTCTGCTGCTCTGCCCTTCAGTCCCGAAGGCTCCCCTTGCCCTCCACACCAGGTTCTGGGAGCCAGAGGAGGTAGGGTGCTTACTAGCTGGGCTTGGAAAATGTTGATCGTCACCTGAACGTCTAAAATGCTGTGTGTGGCGAGGCCACTAAAAGCTTTTCAGGTCCCCACGGGTTTCCGTGCAGCCTCCTTCACAGCCCCGTGGAAGCCTTGCATCCAAGCTCGGCACCTTGACAGATTCCAGAGGAACTCAGAGGAGCACCTGTCTTTGGAACGAACTCTTTCCTTGGGTGACCCT
Source organism: Hylobates moloch (assembly GCF_009828535.3). Classification (NCBI taxonomy): domain Eukaryota; kingdom Metazoa; phylum Chordata; class Mammalia; order Primates; family Hylobatidae; genus Hylobates; species Hylobates moloch. Next base: position 3,798,302 of record NW_026652278.1, on the reverse strand, counting down.
CCAGGGTGGCCAGGTAGCATTCCCAAACGATAAGATGAAAACGTCATCCGTGGAGAGAGGAGGTGTTCGGGTCACAGGAGAGGCAGAGGGTACACAGCACTCCCCATCTGGAGTGTCCCACGGTCAGCCCGATGGTGCCTCAGATGTGAGTAACTTATGAAGAACTCTTGGCCAATTTTCTTACATCAAATAGGATTCAATCCAAGTACATCAAGTGTTAATGTCTCTGGGGAGTAGAATTCATTCAGAAATGGGCATTTAGTGATTCTCTACTGCCAGTGGAATCTTAAGGCACCCAAAAATCTGAATACCCAAATCTCCCAGCTGGCTGGTCGAGTTTTAGAATGTTGAGCACTCTAAACTGGGAAGAGCCTGGAAGCCATGGTACCAGGAACACTCACTCTTCCTGCCTTCTGCTTTCTGCTTTCTTCGTGCCGAGCTAGGCTGAGATCAAGACTCCTGGGGCACTTGCTTCCTCTACCCGTTGCCTGTGGCCAGATGGGATTCCCACACAGTCAAAGGAAGCCCGTGTCCAACAGGGGCCATTTCCCTTAAATTTCTCTCATCGCCCCCAGCTCCGCTGTGCCTCAGGTGGGTCGCTGCTACTCTTCCTTCATGTTCTTGCTAATATCAGTGTCTTGAAAGGAAGCTTCTTGCAGGTAGGGAGGACACTTTTCCCTGGAATAGCTCCTGTGCTCATATGAGTTTGTGCTGGAACATTCTAACCACCTTTCTGTGCTGTGGTTTGGGTTGAAGGGAAGGAGATTTAAATCAAAACAAATCTGCAAGGCAGTTCATCACTGGGACATTGTTTTCCCAACCTGTGGAAGGGGAATGGGTTGGGGCGCTTCCCACAGATGGCAAATCCGGGAGAATATCACTGGGGCCTTCCAGTCTGCTGCAGCCCTGGGAGCTTCTACCCAGGACAGGTCAGTGTCGTCCTGTTTGATTTTAAGGAACCCCTGGCATTGCCAACAGTTGTGTTTTTCTTAAATCCTTGAGCCAGGCCCACATGGCTCTAGCTTTGCTGTGTTAAGGTGCCCGATGCCCTGTTATCACATGTACCCATGCCCAGCAAAGCTGGGCTTCTTGTTCGCCCACCAGCCACCGTCCTCTCGTGCCAAGTCAAAGAAAGTGAAAGGCACCAGTGTCATGATATTTGCCTCGAGACTATTCTGTGGGTGACACGTGATGTCCTGGGAGAAGCCTGGGGGAGGCGCGACTCTGATGGACTCTGAGCGTTTCCCCACCGATGCTGGGAGAGGGTCTTGTCTCCTGCAGGGTTCAAGGGATGGGATAGGAAGGGGCTGAGGTGCCAGGCAAAAGTCTTATCTCCTGCAGGGTTTGAGGGATGGGACAGGAAGGGGCTGAGGACCAGGTGAGGGTCTTGTCTCCTGCACTGGCTCTTGCTGGCATCGTGAACTGGAGTCTGTGGCAGCACCCAGAGCTGCAGGATTTGGGCTTCTGAGCAAAGGTGCTCCCCCGGCGAGGATGGGGCGGACCACAGGGCCGGCATTTCAGTAGTGGGTGAGTTGCAGGGCCCCTGGGGAAGACCGGGTTGTGGGATTTCCATGAGCGTGGGCTACGGAGCCCGTAATTGTTGGTGTTTCAGGGTTTGCCAGCGGGGAAGCCTGAGGAACTCCCCCGTGATAAGCGCCGTCGAGAGAGAGGCTGTCACCCCAGCTCTTCTTCCAGGGCCGAGCGCGGCGGGGATGGAGGAGAGGGCAGGGCAGGAGAATAAATTTCATTTTAATATAGAAATGGAAATTTGTGTCATGGCTTTAAAAATCTGGTTTTATGTGTGTGTTTAATGCCATTCATTTTAAATGTAGTATCATAAATCCTTGCTTCAGAATCAAAGCTGTTTAATTACATTTCACCCATGAATAGTTATCTAATGCCAATAGAGAAAGAGTTAAAAAGGAGAGCTACAGAGTAAATCAGAGGTTGAGATCTTTAGCAGAAGCATAAAAAATCAATTTAAGATGAATTTTACTACTATAAAAATTCTTCAAATATCCTTTTAAGAGTGAGAAATGCTAGGAAAGCCAGCTCACATTTCAATTCCCCCAGCAGCATGAGAGAAGGACGCCCGCGTGGGCAGAGGCTTGGCCTGCCGGAGTGCACCCCGTTTTGCCTGGGGGTGCTGAGGAAGGAATCCTAACTCTGGAGTCTGAGCAGTTGTTGGGGGCACAGAACCCCCCAGCTCTCGTGGTAGAAGGCCCCCTCTCCCACGGCGTACCCTCGCTTCCCTGAGAAACCCCATCTGCGGGGTGTGATGGCCAGCGAGACCCCGCAAGTCCTGAAGACTAACCCTGACCTTGAGGTGCTTGCCTTGCCAACCAGTCCCACATCCCAGTCTTACCCAGGGGCCCTGCAACTCACCCACCACTGACATGGCAGCCCCTGTTCTCCACCCCATCCCCGCCGGGTGAGCACCTTCGTTTCGGAGTCCAAATTCTGCAGCCCCAGGTGCCACCACGGACGCCAGCTCATGACGCCAGCAGAGGCAGTGCAGGAGACAAGACCCTCACCCAGCACCTCAGCCCCTTCCTGTCCCATCCCTCGGACCCTGAAGGAGACGTCAGCTGAGCTCTTGCTGCAGGAGGTGCCAGGCCCAGGTGGCTTGATCAGGGGTCTTGTTTCCCCAGTTGAAGGTGGGGGCACATGGGCCCCATCACACTTGCTCTTCCTGTCTGGGCAGTGGTGGTTGACAGCAGCCAGCTGTGTGTCACTCGGGAGGGAGCTGGGGCTAACCCTCGCTGCACGGCACTTCCACCCCTCTGTTCTGCTGCCTTCCCCGGGGATCAGGACAGCAAAGTACATTACATATTTCCCCATCGTTCTTAGATAGCATCAGTACACTGTTTATTCGGTTAGCAAAGAGCAGAGCAAGAATCGAATGACTGAAGATGTGTCTCTGAAATTGAATAATATTTAAGCCAAGCAGAAGTTCTCCTTTCCATGGCCAGACCTCACTAACGGGGAAGGAAATTGGGCAGTGAGAAGGCAGCACTTCCATCCCCCAAGGAAACTGAGAGAGGCCACTTCGTTGCCCTGCTTGGCAGGCCCATTCTCTGCCTGCAGAGTGAGCCCGGCTTCCCCCAGGGCCTCTTTGTGACGGGACTGACAAGGGTTTCCAGGCAGTGGCTTGGGCCGTGGAGACCTCAACCTGTGTCTTGAGGGTACTGGGCTGAATGAGGGCACTGTCTGCGTGAGTTCCCTCGGGCAGGGATCTGGGTAAGGCGGCAGCTTGGAGAAGGCCGGGGCCTGTTCTGTCTGGCCACAGTGTCCATGGGGTCTGCCAACTCTAGCCGGCTCTGCTGGGCTTGGTTCTCAGGCCCAACTGCTGATCTCAGTTGTCCATGGCTGTCGGTCATGCTAGTGAGCTTCCTTCTTTTTCCCTTCATTCTCTGGCTCATTCCTTAAAGCCGTCAGGATTTGTGTGCTTGGAAACCTCTGACCACCCTCCTGCTCCACCATGAAAAACAGTGTTTGGGGGCCCCTGTGTGCATCTCACCCAAAAAGATCCGTATTTAGAAAGACCCGAGGATCTCAGCAGAGACTTTTACACCCACAAAATGCTCCAGCCCGGAGACCCAGCCTCCAGCACGGGACAGCGTGTGAGACTGGCCCAAGGTCTTCCATCGCCACCCCTGCTGTCGGATGACATGCACATTTCTGCACCTGCAGGACCTCAAAGCGAAGCAACCCTGGACACACCCTTCACTGGGTCTCTTTCCCCCACATCTCCCCCAGCAATGGAAGGCAAGCACGGCTCCACATGAAAATAACAACACGGGTGCAGTTCTGCGCCTCTCCTTAGCTTCTCCCTGCTGCCCCATGGGCTTGGCCATGGTGTCACCACGCACTGTAGCTGTCGCAGATGCAGGCCCACGGCCGTGTGTGCCCCTGGGCATGTCTGCTGTCTTCTGGGGAAATGGAAACGCCACCACAGGCATTTACTCAGGCAGAAGCTCCGGAACTTTAGATCCCAGCTTTGCCGTGTTTGTCTCTTGTTAAAATGTGAGTATCCCAGATGGAATGCAAAAGAAGTTTCTGCTGCTGAGGCCCTGGTTTCTTTTCTGAATGGAAGTGCCAGGGTATTTCCGCCCACAGGACACTTTAAGCCAAAGTAATTTGTATCATCTTTAATACAAACCCAATACACGAAAGGCTGTGTTTGTTTAACTAGACGTGTAAGCTATAGTTATCTTTATTTCCGCTTTAACTGCATAAGAGAGTAAACCTGTTTAACTATAAGGAAGGTGTTCGGCTTCCTTTTATCTCTTGCCTCATTATGTACTTTTGACTTTATTCAGATTTGTACAAGCGTGGTTTTTACCTCACAGGAAAAGCGAGAACTAATTGCTCCAGAGATCGTCTGAGCTCTTCGTGTGAAGGTGTTTTAAGAAGTTCTGACTACCTCTCCTTTTCTAAAACAGCCTCCAATTCTGTGATACAACGTGAAATGCTGGTCATTTGCAGCTCCAGGGCTGTGGTCCTCCTGGACGCCAGTAGTAGCAACAGGCCCCATCCACACAGGGCTGGGGAGACAGGTCCGCTTCTGCACGGGGCCGGGGAGACAGGCCCTCCTTCGTACAAGGCCCAAGGAGACCGGCAGAATCCACACGGGGCCAGGGCAACAGCCCCATCCACACAGGGCCGGGCTGACAGGCCGAATCCACACAGGGCTGGGGTTGGAGCTGAGAGTCATCCCTGACCCCAGCTTCGTGGTCCTCCTCCAGCTCTTCCCTACACGATTGCCATGTTCTTGCTGCTGCAGCCCTGCTTCAGGGCAGCTGCAGTGCCTTCTGCCTCTGGCCAGGGTCCCCCAGCCCCCACCACTCACACTGGGCCCCACTCATAGGACAAAGTGCCCTTCCTGCCCTGACACGCGCAGCCCTCGCCCACCTTTCTGTGAGTCTCAGTCCCCGAGGCCTTCACTCTGCGTCTGTGTTCACACTGTCTGTCCTACGCCCAGGATGGCTCTGTTGCCTCCTCTCCACGGACCGGCCGTGCATCCCTTGTGTGGACGGAGTCAGCACAGTGCTCCTGGCTGCATCAGTCGCCTGTGTTGGGCCACATGTCCAGGCAAGTGCAGCCGTCATTGGGACCCTCCCAGAGCAGCATGCGTATGTCGAGGAGAAACATTCTGTAGATCTCAGCGCACGCCCCCCGAGGCAGCCCAGGAAGGAAGGGTGGAGGGCCCGCGGGAGCTGTGCGTCCACAGCATCCACAATGCGGTGATGATTCCCACCTTTTCACAGAAGCCTGAGGAGCAGCACTGTCTGCAAAAGGAAACTAGAAAACTTCCGTGCTCCAAGCCTGGGAAGTCCTGGGGAAGCATGCCATTTGTCTGGGGCCTTGAGAGGCAGGGAAGGAAGGAAGGGAGTCACCTGAAAAAATCGGACCCAGGGTCAGGGCTTCCCATGGGGGTCCACAGCACTTGAAATCACAACGGGATGTGTCATGCACTCCACGGCCCCAGGTGGCAGCGGGAGACCTCCCCTTCGGGGCCATGTCCTCAGTCCGTGGAACACAGCCCCAGAAAATCCACCCCTGCTGGAGATGGGGAATCCTTTCCATGAGGGGCCACCAGGTCGAAGCCACAGAAGAATGAACACCCCAAACAGAAGCAGCCACAAAACAGTCTGAAGCGACTCCCAGAGGTACAGGTTCAAGCTGCAGGAGATCAAAGGGAGGAGAGTGGCCAGAAAGAACCAAGAGGGCCACGCGGTAGCTCATGCCTTTAATCCCAGCAGTTTGGGAGGCCCAGGCGGGCGGATCACCCGAGGTCGGGAGTTCGAGACCAGCCTGGCCAATGTGATGAAACCAACATGGAGAAACCCCGTCTCTACTAAAAATACAAAAACTTAGCTGGCCGTGGTGGCAGGCGCCTGTAATCCCAGCTACTAGGAAGGCTGAGGCAAAAGAATCACTTGAACCCGGGATGTGGAGGCTGCAGTGAGCCGAGATCGAGCCATTGCACTCCAGCCTTGGCAACAAGAGCAAAACTCTGTCTCAAAACAAACAAACACCAGGAAGGTTTGACAAAGAACCAAGTAGACACAGGTACACGAGGCACAGGGCTGCCCCCGAGAGGACAGACTCGCCGATGAAGGAAACACAGAGTAGACCCTCTGGAGCCTGGGAATCAGAGGACTGAAAGTCAACCCTGAGGAATCCCCTGAACACAGCACACAGCCACGGAGGAGGCAGGACACGTGGATGTGGCCTTGCGTTGTTGGAGTCGGGGTGGGGTGGGCTGTGTGGTGCAGTCTAATGACTGTCGATATTTCTGGAAACTGTTTTCGATAGTGAGTGCTTGATTTAGGTGCAGCCGTGCCATCTAAGTCTTACAAAGGGACACTGTCACTTGGGTTGCCTTGCGCTGTGATGCAGACCCTCAGAGCGCACATCCTGGGAGGCCTGAAGGTGGAGAGTGGGTACGGGGCCTCGGTGCGTCCTTGCCTCTCCGGTCCCCCTTTCTGCCGCACAGCTAGTTGAGACACGTGTGCCCGTGAAGCAGCCACAGGTGTTTGCCCGTTTAGATGCAGTAGGTGTTTCCTTTTCCGATGTGTGGAGGCAGGGCCCAGAGGTTTACTAAGCCCCTGTTCTCACTTTTGCAGTGCTATGGAGGTCCCAGCCCCTACTGCAGTTCTTGGAGGTCCGGAGCCCCTGATGCAGTGCGCAGCCTGGCTGAATGCCTATTTCCACCAGCCTGAGGCTATTGAAGAGTTCCCCGTGCCGGCTCTTCACCATCCCGTTTTCCAGCAAGGTCAGTAACTAAGCCATCTGCAGTGTTTCCTTTGGGGAGCTTGACTTATTAACGATCGCTGACATCACCGTTCATTTTATTGAGTATACCAACTTGGTATTTTTACATCAGCTGAACAGAGACAGCGTTTGGCTGAGCTGGAGGGACAGGGGTTCGCCGCCTCCACCCACTCCAACGCTTGTGTTAGTTTTGGCACAGGGTCGCATAATTCTTGGCAAAGGCAATAAAAATGATGCATGCAGATCGACTCTTGACTCTCGCTGGCTGAAAGGTTTAAATAGGAACACATCTGAATGGCAGTAAATTTTTCAATAAGCTTATTGTGAACTTCAACTATCTGCTTGCCAACAGCACAGAAAACGAGACTTGTGCGTGGACATTTAGCTATTTCCATACACTCTGTCGGTGACACTTACATCATAGCAGGTAGCAGCGTTGGAGCTTCTCAGATAATTTTACATTTAATTTCTCAAATGTACCAGAGTTAGATATATTCTTTCTTAAGAGATAGCTTGAGAATTTACCTGTATGTAGCCTGCTTAAGGCTTGTGATAACCTAAAACATTTCCCAGACATTTCTTTTAAAGCTTGTGTTTGGCTCTGCTCAATACAGAAATTAATTACAGCAACTAAAATCATTCCAGACACATGCCAGAAATTTATTTTGCATAGTGAGTTTTTCATAATCACTTTTGTGTATAAATGAACACATATTCATATGTGATGTATATATGGAGTTGTACACTTATATATCCTTAAAGGGGGAAAATTACCTTGAGATTTTAGATGTGAATTTAAAGCAATTTTGAATTTCACATCGGATTTGCTGGGTAAGCTTAACAGTATTCTAACTGCTGCGGTGCTTCTCAGCACAAAACAAACTTGAAAATGGAGAGAAGTTTTCGGGGGAAGCAGGTAAAGAAACCCCTGAAGGTTGGGCTAATACCTGAGTTCCCTAAACAAGTCAGACAGGCGAACAGATGAAGTCATGAGCACGTTTTGTGCATAAGGAACTGAAACTGTGCAGCTATAATGAACCAGGCGCCTTGCTGTCCTCTGAGTCATATAGAACTGTCTCCAGAAGGGTTCAGTGGGGATCTCTAGGATGGGCGGGTAGGAAGCTAGAGTGGGTGAGCCTTTACATGGAACCACAAACGTCCAAGAAACCTCTCATCATCTGTGCCCACCAATGGGCCGCTGCCAGGACAAAGGCACTACCAAAGCCTCCTGAGCTGCCGCCAGCTAGGGGCCCACCTCTCCCCAGCACCACAAGCCAGTGAGCCAATTAGACGGTGTGGGGGACCTTGCTTACTGTGCACCTGACGGGCCGGGCACCGGGCAGGATGTTGCTGAATGGCCGAAGGAAGTCAGAGATTGGTTTTGTTTATTAAAGTTGGGGCTTGGGGATCTTAGAGTGGTGAACTCTTGTCTATACGATCTCTGTTTGGGGTTCGCCTGCCAGGAGGAGCAGGGCTGAAGAGCTGCCCAGCAGGCTTTTTTTCTCTTTAAGCCTGTCAAATACGTGAGTTGAAATGTAAGGTCTCCAGACAGAAAAGTTCTTTTATAAAACCAGGGCAGGAGGTATCTGCATAATCGTATGGCGGCTGGGAGAACGAGCCTGCAAACCCCTGAAGTTTACCTAAGGTTTGTTGTGCAACTTCATGAAAAACGTAGAGGCAAAAGTTCCGTGAAAATCGTTAGTTTTCTCCAAGTCATATGGTGGTCCTGGCCATGGAGCTAGACCCTGCTGGCCTGGTCTCACCAGACAGGCCAGGAAGAACAGGAGGAGGAGGCCTCTGCAGCTGCTGACAGGAACTCCAGGCCAGCAAGGAGGGTGGCACTAGAAATAATCAGACACTCTCCAAACCACCCCTGCAAGCACTGAACCCCCGCTGAGCCTTTTCCCCCTCACTTCTGCCCATGGCAGTGTTTGCTGCTCCTAGAGCCGAGGACAGGCGGGCCCCTGGGGCTCCTCAGTCAATTCCCTAGTGCTTAAGCAGAGTTGGGATTGGCCACACCTACCCCTGCCTCCCTGGCTTTCAGCCTACACCAGGCCAGGCTGCTTCCTGGGCTGGCAGGTCATAATAGGTCTTGGTGACCAGGAAGACCTCAGAGTAGCCGCTAGGATACTGGTAAAGGCTATCTGGCCCCCCCATGGCCCTGCCCCTTTTGGAAAGCCCTACAGTGCGGGTAGATACCTCTAGCTGGGACGAGGTCCACTCCAGCAAAGTTTTGGGGTGGGAGTGCGACAGCCTCTCACATCCTTCTCTCTTGGTGTTCTAGGAACTCTGAGGCTGGCTGCAGACCCAGGGTGCTGCACTGAGGGCCTTCTCTCGAGGGTGGGGGCTGGAGTCCCCTGGGCCAGGCCTGCCTGCAGTTGGTTAGTGGTTGCTGTGGGGGCTGGGATTCCCCACCACAGCATGTGCAAGCCAGGTTTTTAACATTTAGCTCAATCGTTTAGTCCTGGGCAGGGGCCAGGTATATGGATTTTACTGTTTGAAGAAGGGGAGGTGGATGGTGGATGGTTGCTAACAGGGAGTTAATTGGTTCTCCCAGATGTGGAGACGCCCCTTTCTGTCTGGCATGAGTTTGGTTTGCTCTCTGTCCAGGTTGTATCTCAACGTCAGTGAAATCAACAGTGAGTGGGTAGGTCTTTTAGAGGAAAAGTCTTTTGACATCTCAGAGCTGCCTGGAAGCTGTGGAGTAACAGAAATCAACCTGCTTTGCAGACTGAGAGGAGTGGGTCCATTGTAATGTGGAATGAATGTTTCCTGGACCAATTCCCTTTTCTGTGCATTTTAATTTTGTATATGTTTAACATACTGTTGCATATCATTTTTCACCATAGTCTCACTTCTGAGATTGAGACCAGGTTTATCTATTTCAACCTGGTTTATATATGTCAACATTTTAAAAAACGTGATTGTATGTGAGCCCACCCTTGAGTTCCAGCACATTGACCCTTTCTTTCTGAAGGCCTGGCTGGTAAAACTTCTGACTGCACAGTACCAAGCCCTCATCCCTTCCTCAGGCCTGTCCTGCTGCTGAAAGACCCTCTCTCCTGCACACCGCCTCTTCGCAGTACCACCTCGCCTTCCAGGATTCCTCTCTGCAATGAACATGCTGTTTGTGATTTGCTTTTTAAGGCTAACCACAAAAATATGCGTTACTTTGAACCATATGAAATTGCTATTTTTTAGGTTAAAACTTATCAAATACTAGAAATTTCAGATGGTTCAACTTCTTGTCTTGGGGTATTTCCAAAGACAGGTTAGTAACTAGGTAGCTGTTGGAGTATTTCTGCCAAGGGACAGTGAAGCTGCCTTTCCCGACCAGGTGTCTGGAGGTCCCCGGGGCTGCCTCATTGTGGGGCTGGGACAGGTGGGATTTCCCAGTGCGAGGGCGCTGAGGCTCTGGAAGGAAGCCTCATTGTTCTGCTGAAGGGATTAAGAGGAAAGCTGAGCTGTCCAGTGAAGCATATTCTAATTTCTCGTTCAAGTGTTGTTTTAGTCAGGTCATTTCCTAAAATAAAATTAGTCAAAGTTTTCTTGGTTTTGGGTTTTTTGGCTTTTTTGGTTTGCTATTCTGGTTTTTTTAAAGTGTCAACAAAATCCGTTTTCTAGCTACTGTGTGACCGAGGCCTAGCATCTTGTCATGCGGCGTAGCTTTTTAAGGAGGTAATTTTTTCCCGTAAGCCTCTTGCAAGGGTCAGCTTTGTATTTATTTCCAATTCATTTTTCCTCAAGAAATACTTATTTAATGAAGCCATTATTTCTGAAATACATTTTTACTTTTTTCTTTTATGATGAAATATCATTTAAACTTTTCTCTGAACCCTCTCTGATTTCTTAGTGTTTATTTATGAAAATGTCTAGCTTCTTTATATAATGTGCCTCCTGGAGAAGCTGTAGAGGTCAGCGGTCAATGCAGCTACAACAAGAAATCCTTTCTACCCTAGTTTGCCGAAAGCGGCTTTTTACAGTGAGTTCAAGAAAAGCAGACCTACGGAAAGCAAGGATGGACTTTCAGATACAGAACCAATCTGGGCACGTCCTCAGGTCCCTGAGCCCTCCCACCCACGGAGACCCTGCCAGCAGGTGTGGCTGACCCTAGGCTGCTGAGGGAGGGCCTGATACCCGGGCCTTTCTGCTCCTGCCAAGGGGGGACCAGGCCTTGGGGCTGCCCATGCAAGACTGTGGGAAGCCTAGCTGGGACCCCAGCCTTCTCACAGTTGAAGGCGTTCAACGGACGAGTTCTGAGTTTTCTTTGTAAAGTGACTGTGATGTTCCCTTTTAAATGAAATATTTAACACTTTAATAATTCCTTCATCACAGCTATTGGCTTATAGCTATGAAATCCAGTTGCATGACAGCAGTAAAATCTCCATTTTTTAACACCTGCTGGTAGAAGTAAGTTTTTGTAACTTCTGTTACAGAGCCTCAGAAAGGATTCATATTTTTGTATTTTTCTGTCTCCATCGAATTCCTCGTTTCAAAAGGGCCTCTAACAAAAGCCCTGCCCCAGAGTTAAGGGAAAGGGCCTTCAGGGTGAATTCATTAAGGTTCCCACCGTGTCCTGGAAGACAGGCCCTCTTTGCTGGTGCTTCCAGTGGAGACCGCGTGGGTCCTGGAAGGCGCATGTCCTGGGAGAGGATGACGAGGGAGGAGAGGAGAATAGAGCAGCATCATTACTTAGGTCCTCACCAGAGCCAGCCCTTTAAGATTAGAAATCCTTCTTGAAGAGCCAAGCCAAGGTTCATCCAGCACCCCCACAACCCCATCCTGCTGCCTACTCACCTACTCCAGGAAAGAGCCCACCCCGATGGGTGCCCAAGTAGGCGGCCTCCCCTGGAAAGAGGCACTTTGGCACTCCTCACCCAGAGGTCCTAGGGCCCATTTGGGTGTTCTTAAAATGTGCCTTATAAGTCGTGATCCAGCCTGAGTTTTTCTACAGAGGCGCTGCAGCCAAGAGGGGATGTTTTTCTCGTAGCTTCCACATAGATCACGGCAGCATGCAGGCTTTGTCCTTTCAGCACTTTGTACCGATATTTTCCCTGAACTTAAAAAAAAATTACCAATTGAAAGAGAAGAGAATAGCTAAAATAGGAGATGCATTTGCAGCCACCTCTGGGCAGCCACCGCTGTTCCCCTTGATTTTAAACGAGGGCTCATAAATATTGTTGACCTTGCTGACATATTACCTGGTGGAGCTGGAAGGTTTGTAAACCTTCTTCCGATGCCCGTTTATTGATTAGAACAAGCTAACAACACTGCACTTAAGTGGAAAAAACAGCTGGTAAAAATGTAATTCGTTCAGCCTTAGAGCTGCTGTGCTCCTTTTCTGTACAGCAAATGTGGAAACCAAGATCTGTGGCCTTCTGGAACCTTCACCAGGAAAGGTGAAAAGAAGAAGAGCCCATCCACAGCTGAGAGTGGATGGCAGGCCCACAGATTTCCAGGCGGCCAGTAGGATTGTCCGATGTCTGGAATGAGTACCGGGGCCGCCACCAGGAACACTTGTCATTTCTACCACCAAGAGGAAAACCCATTGCATTTCTGTGCTTCAGAAACTTGACACAAAGAGAAAAGCTGGACGGTTTAAAAGTAAAAATAGGGCAGGGATCAGTGAAAGTGCAGGATGTGTGTGAAACAAGGGTGGAGTGAGCGCTGGCGGGGATGGAGGTGGTGAGGGGTCTTCTGCACTGGGGACATTTACTTATACCAGCCCTGCCCCCAAGAACCCATCCCCTGTGGGTCCAGAAGACCAGATCCCCGCCAATGTCCTCCCCTTTCAGAGCTGTCTGGAGGAGCATGCCACTAGTTCCCAGGGTCTCATCTGCCGGCACACGGCCTGGCTTTCATGGGAAGTCCCCATTGATGCGGTTCCCTTCCCAGTGAGTGGGCTCCCGTCACCCGTCCTGGCTCATTTGAATACCTGCATCACCTCCAGCCCCTCAGCAGAACAAGAATGTCAGATAATCCAGAATGCTGTTGAGAGCTGCTCCAGGTTGGGGGCTCGCAGCCCCAGCATCCAAAAGCCTCATTTCAGTAGGGCATGCCCGCAGAGCCCCTAGGCGCCCTGAGCTCTCCTGGTTTGTCCGGGCTGTGCCTGCCCGGGCTGGCCCCGTGGACTGCCTGGCCAGGCCAGCCCAGTAACAGCGGAGCACGGCACTCTCAGCTCCTGAGCTTGGCTGACGAGCTGTAGTCTGGCATATTGGTGAATTTCACAGGCCAAAGAACCTGAGGTTCAGATTGTGTCTTAGTTCCTTGTTTCATATTTTATTATGCAGTTTCCTACCTAGCAATTGTCGTGAGTACTTTCTTGCTCTTTATACCATGAACAACATTTTGGGCTAGGGGAGAGTTTTTAAAGTTTCAACGATGATTCATTCAAGCACTTCCCTTTTTCAAGTTACTCATATCTCAGTTCATTCAATGGGGTTGGGGGAGTATATATCAGAATCCTCTAGAAATTTCATTTATAATATTCAACCTACAAATTTTTATACTTCTTACCCCTCCTCAAGATACACTAAAACCTTAGCATGGGGACACACACACACATACCCTGTTTCTGAGAATTATTGTTCTAAAGGAATTTATCAAAATGGATGTAACTCTTATAAATGCTTTTGCTGTGTGCTTTACCCTCTACTAAGCCTAACGTTCCTAATTTAATAGCTATTTTTGTTTGAGACTTAAAAACTGTGCATGTTGAAGGAATGTTTTGCTGTTGAGGAAATGCCAGCC
>NW_026652278.1:3724772-3779772 GCF_009828535.3 Hylobates moloch | reverse complement strand
AGTCAGATCGGATTAGGGCTACCTGAACAACTGAATGTGAACTTCTTCACCTCTTAAAGACCCCATCTGCTGATACAGTTGAAATGCCAAGGGTGAGGGCTTCAACATACGAATTTTGGCAGAACATAGTTTAGCCCATGACACCCTTTCCAAGCCTCTGATTATCTGTCCGTAAAGTGGGGACAGTAGTAACGATGCGTAAAATGTCATGAGGGTAAAATGAGGCCACCAAACAGTCAGCAAAAGAAACACCTGCTTCTTTCACAGAGTCTTTTCTCCAAAATCCCAGTGGTAGTTAGCAAGTGGAGACAGCTGACTCCACCTGGTCCTTTGGAACTCAGGGAAGATCGGGCCGTTATTAGGAAGTGCTGCTCTTTGCAGCCAACAGAACTTCCCAAGGACTCTTGCCCTCTGCCCTTGCTTGCTATGTGTACGAGTTACAGGAAGTGTGGCTGGTATAGCCCCGCAGCTGTTCAGAAGGAGTGTTTTGGTTTGTCATCTCCACGTGAAACGAATGGAACCAATTCATACTGTAACTGGGAAAAGAACATTTTTCAACCTGTTATATCTTCTCCCTACTCACTGTTAAGCTCTAGGCCACAATAAATGGCTGCCTGCTGGGATCCTGCACTCTGGGATGACACGTTCAAAGCGTGTGCCCACGTAGGCTGCTGCAAGAGGGTGAGCGTGATTAGGGTGGGGTCACTGGGGTCTGGGGAGCCAGCCTCAGCCCCTCCTGGCTCAGCACAGCCCCCGCGGCCTTGGAGGCCCACAGGGTCACTCTCCCCAAACCCTCCCACAGCACCAGGCTCTCTGCTCTGTGCTTCACTCTGCCCTAGCTGGTTCCTGAGTACCAGGAGGCATTCTCTGATGTGCTACGGATACAGTTATGGACAAAATGGACTCTCAGGAAGGCAGCAAGTGAGGGGAATGGAGGGCAAGGAGCACACAGCTAAACGTTGCGTGGCTCCACTGTGGTGGTCACTGGTGCACTGCGGGTTGGCATTTGCACCCTGCCAGTGTGTGCTCCTGAAACTGGGGCAGGAGAGCTTTCTTCTCTGTCTGAGCACTCAGAGCAGTGCCTGCCAATGCTGTGACAGTGAACGAATGAATAAGCAAAATGTCAACCCATTTTCACAGTTTTGTTTAATGTCCCTGGACCTGGCCCTCTCTTGAGAGTGAGCATTGAACGGGCCTTCCCTGCCCCTACCCAGAGCTCAGGGCATGGACCCCAAACGCTTGGGTCTTTCCTCTTCCCTCTTCTGTTGTAAATTTAAATGTCGGGGGGGAAAAAAAGCAAGAAAAATATGTAAAAAAATACATTTGCAATCATATGTTATCGGATGAGAAGAGTAGCAGTTTCAAGAGTTTCATTGAAAGTAATCGTCGAGCACATTGAGCAAGTTGATAGTTTCGTTATTTTTGTTATGAAATATTTACTTTGAACAAAGGGATATTCAAAACTGACTTATGAGGTATAAATAATAAAGGACAGAGTCATATGTGTGCCACCCAGGTGAAGTAATAATTTGTTTTCTTTCCTTCTGTCAGTAGACATTTGGGTTCTGAAGTTTTTGCCTTTAAAACTAATGATGCTACAAATATTCTAGTCTATGGGCCCTAGTGCTCCAGCTGGCTGGAATTCGTGGGCGGAGTATGGGAGAAGAGGGAACTATACAGAGAAAGAATTCCAGAGGTCTGCGTGGTATCCCACTGAGTCTGTTGCAGATTACAAAGTCATACATGCATTTGTAAACCACGTGAAACCAGACAACTATTGGGGAACTGTAAGTTGAACCCATTTCAGATGAGTGAACATCACTAGAACTAGAAAATATGTGGACAAGTATGAAAATTTTCTTCTATTATTTTATTTAAAAGATGATTAACTGTTCATGGTAAAGTTAACAAAGATGTATTTTGTATTTTACAATACAAGTAGAAGGAAAAACATATGAACAACAACAGCACAGAAGATGAGACTCTGGGGAAATGGAAATACATTGTTCTAAGTTTCTTACTTTATGAACAAGTATAATATTTGAGGGCAGACTTTGATAAATTAAGAATGCATATTAAAAATCCTAGAATACCACTAAAAATAACCAGAATCTATAGCTCATGGGCCAACAGAAAAGATAAAATAGAATGCTAATTCTTTTAAAGAAAAAAAATTGTAAAAGAAGGCAGGGTAAAGGGGGAACAAAGAACAGATGGGAAAAATAACAAGTTGGTAGACTTAAACCCAATCATATTGATAATTACATTAAGTGTAAATGTTTTTAAGATTCAAATAAAAAGACATAGATTAGTAGACTGGTTTAAAAAGCCAGAGCCTGGTACATATTTTCTACAAGACAAAAATAATGTGAAATGATGAAAGAGTCCTATGTAAAAATGGAAGGAAAAAAAGGAATACATTGGTAGAAAGGTACAAGTAAAATTGTATTTATTTTCAGATCACAAAATTATTTATATAGAATATCTTAAAGAATATTGAAAATAACTATTAAAACCAATAAGTGAATTTAAGAAGCTTGAGGATACAATTTTAACATAAAATGTATTCTATTTTTATATAACGTAATTAAAAAGTAAATTATAAAACAATTACTTTATGTATTTAACATTAGCATTATTAAAGATTATTATTTAAAGATATGCAAGGCCTCTCTACTAAACAGCATAAAAACATGGCTGAAAGAAATTAAAGAAGACCTAAGTAAATGGATCTTTATTAGTTATTGGAAGAGGCAGTGTTGCGGAGAGGTCACATCTACACAAATTGTCCTCTATATTCAGTTCATTCATACTTTTAAATTATTTCAAAATGCAAAGAGCCTAGAATATTTAAAACAATCTTGAAAAAGAAGAATGAATTTGTAGGACTTATATTACCTGGTCTCAAGACTTCCTACAAATCTATGGTAATCAAGACACTGCAATAAGGATCAAAACTTAGAACAATGGAACAGTATAGAGACCAACGTTTTTGCAGTTCTTGTATCTTTGAGAAAGACACAAAGTATATCAATGAGGAAAGTAAAGTCTTGTTGGCCAGGCATGGTGGCTTACGCCTATAATTCCAGCACTTTGTGAGGCCATGACAGGCAGATCACTTGAGGCCAGGAGTTCAAGACCAGCCTGGCAAACATAGCAAGACCCTGTCTCTACTAAAAATACAAAAAACAGCCGAGCATGGTGGTGCACACCTGTAATCCCAGCTACTCAGGAGGCTAAGGCATATGAATCACTTGAACCCAGGAGACAGAGGTTGCAGTGAGCTGAGATCATGCCACTGCATTCCAGTTTGGGTGACAGAGGAAGACTCTATCACAAAAAAAAAAGAAAGAAAAAAAAAAGTCTTGTCAACTAATGGTGCTGAGCAACTGGATATCCATTTTTTTTTTTTCCATTCCATTTTCAGATCACTTTAATGGTTAGAAATTTGTTCCATAACTTATTTTATTTATCTCCATAGGTTTTTGGGGAACAGATGGTATTTGGTTACATGAGTAAGTTCTTTAACGGTGGTTTGTGAGATTTTGTGCACCCATTATGTGAGCAGTATACACTGAACCTGATTTGTAATCTTTCATCCCTCACCCCCTTCCCACCCTTTCCCCTGAGTCCCCAAAGTCTATTGTGTCATTCTTATGTCTTTACCTCCTCATAGCTTAGCTCCCATGGATAACCATTTTCAGATGAATATTATTCACCATGACCTTGACCTCACACCATACACAAAAATTAATTTGAACTATATCATATACCTAAAGGTGAAGCTGAAACTCTAAAGCTCTTAGAAGAAAACATGAAGAGTATTTTTCTGATTTGGGTAGGCACACATTTCTTGTAACACCAAAATAAAAAACAAAGAAATTATTAATAAATTAAACTTTATTAAAAGACTTCATTAAGAAAATGAGTAACAAGCCACAGAATGAGAGAAATTTTTACAAAACATATATCTGACGAAGGACTTCTAAGCAGGGTATGTGAAGACTCCGATAACTCCATAAAAGGACAAACAACCCAGTAAATAACTGGACAAAACATCTCACATTTTCATCACAAAGACATATAATACACAGATTGGCCCCTGAGCTCATGAGAAAGTGCTCAGCATCATCAGTCATTAGGGAAGTACAGGTTAAAACCACAGTGAAAGACATCTGCATATATCCCAGGGCAGCTCAGATCAGACACCACCAAATGTCACAGAGACTGTGCAGCAGCCTCACCTCTCGTATACATTGGTGGGTGTTAAAATGTTATAATCTCTTTGCAAAAGGTCTAGCAGCTGCTTATAAAACTAAGTGTTCTCCTACCCCATCACCCAACAATTCCACTCTAGGGCATTTATCCAGGAGAAATTAAAACCTAGGTCCACAAAAACGTATACAAGAGTGTTCACAGCAGCTTTGCTTGCTTTATTTATAATTGCTGCAATTGGGAATTGCTTATATGTCCATCTGTAGGAAAGTGGATAAATTACCTGAGGGATATCCATGTAGAGCCTGTTCCTATCTGTGAACTTAGCGTTGAAAAGGAATAATCCACAGACACAGCCCCGTGGATGAGTCTCAGTAACGTCATGCTGAGCTTAAGGAGCCGGACACAGCAAGAGCGTGCCTCTGATTATATTTACTGGAGCTCTGCAGTTGGCAAAAACAATCTGGATAGGGAAAAGTTAGAAGAGGAACTGCTTCTGGGGTTGTGCAGGCAGTGACTAGCTGGGAAGGGGCATGAGGGAATGTTCTAGACCATGACGGCCATCAAATGATGTGCTGAAGATGGTACATTTCACTGTGTGTAAATTCCACCTTAAAGGAAAAAAGAACCATAAATGGACATTGAACTGTTAATGGTATATGTGCTGAAGGACTTGGAGAGAGTACACTGATGTCTGCAGCTTATTTTGAAATGCAGCAAAAATAATAAAATGGATAAGGGGTGGAGAGATGGATAGATATATGATAAAAACCAATACAGGCTAAAATGTCAATTATATCATCTGAGGTATAAAGGTATTTATTGTAAAACTCTTCCAACTCTATATGGCTGAGGTTTTTCATAATATGTTGGAAGAAAATAGTAAATATTATGGACTTTTATTCCTTGAAAGCAAATTTGGGGGAAAGATCATGAAAACTGTAGCCTCCGTATCCCAGATGTGAAGATGCAACCTAGTATGGCCTCAGCGAGATACTGAGTGCACTCTCGGTTTGCACCTGGAGGGGAGGGTGAGTCTGGGAGGTCTGTGAGTTGTCAGTGGACCTCCCGGTCCTCTCCAGAGCCCTGCAGGATGGGGTGGATACACTGACCTGATGGACAGGAAGAGGAAGCCTTTGGGCCAGACCTTTGCACACTGTTGCCTAACTCTTCTTCTCTAGCCAGCCAAGCAAGTGGCCTTGGGAGGTGAGGTGTGGTGTCGCCTTGCAGCCTTGCACTCAGCCTTACAGCCGTCCCTGTCCAGGAAGGGACGCAAGTGGAAGACACACAGAATCCACAACCCAGGCAGCTGCTCTCACCTGTGCGTGGAGCACAGGGTGTCCATCCTCAGAGACCCTGCCCAGCCCCTCGCTGCCAGTCCCTCTGCTAGACCAGGCATGTGGGTCAGCGCTGCCCTATCTGGCCCGAAGTTCCGTGTCAGTAGCCGTGGATCAAGTGATGAAGGCAGAGTTATCTAATTATGGAGTGTTTTCTCTAATATTTCCACAGCCTGCTGCCGTCATGGAACATGGAGATTCATTACTCAGAATGTCAAATTAATAACGTTCCTGGACCTGAAACATCACTGTGTCAACTTCTCCACCTTTTCCAGGTGGCGGTTTGAGTTTGTGCACATGGCATGCCTATTGCCCCAGCACGGCCACAGCTTTCCAAAGTGCTGCCCAGGGCTGGGGTCTGCCCACTTCCTCGGAGGTCTGTCCGTGCTCCGGGTGGGCCACAGCCTGCAGGATGCAGATGCCCAGGTTGGAGCGGCACCCTATGCCCTTGAGAGGAGCACAGCTCACACATCCATGTTAACTCTTGTCCTTAGCAGTAGTGAGGGGCTTCTGCAGGCAGAGGAGTCGGCTCCATGGTCCTCCATGTAAACTGCCAGGATTGGGGGCCTAGGGTTCGATTCTGCTGTCACGTGTCTGCACTGTAGCTTGTTCTGCCTTCTCAACCAGCCCCTTCTAGCTCCTGTGGCAGTTTCTCTTTAGCTGAAACTGCCCTTCGTCTTCCACCAATACCATGTTACGTTACAGTTTCCCTCTTCTCACAGAACCACACAGCCTGCGCATGGCTCAGGTCCACAAGGTCAGCTCCAGACTCTCAGTGCAGTGAGGGACCATGAGTAGCTTCTGCTCGCTGAGTGCTTTCCAAGTGGCAGGGCCTCTGCCGAGTGCTTTGTGATCCTCATATCGAAGTGGAGGAAACTCAGCTTTAGACAGTGACTGAGCTCCAACAGCTGATTCTTGGCACAGATGAGACTTGAACCCGGGTCCTTCTGACTCCAAAAATGCAAGCTTATAGGAAGGGGCAAATTTACTGGGAAGATCTCTGCTGGCCAGGTCCTTGATGGCACAGGGCCATGTGCAGGTGGAGTCCAGCCGAGACTCGTCCTTGGGAACACGAGCTGGTTTTGAAGCTGCTGTAGTCCTGGGTTGCCTGTGCGTGGGTATTGTAAGGACGGTCTCCAGCATCACTGCTGCCCACGTGCCCTGAGGGGTCTTACGTTCCACCCCAGGTCGCATCCAGTGTTGTCTGATTCTTCACCAGAAGGGAGCAGCCTCATGCAGACTGAGCAGGAACAGTTGGCATTGGTGTTTCCACAGATCTTTTGGAAGAATTTGAACTTCTGATCATGTATATGTCACACTTTCTAAAGTTTTAAGTGATGCATGGAAACTTGATATTGCAAATTTAAATATCAGTCATTTTCAGTTTCGTCTCTTTGCTGCTCAAAATGAAAAATCTTCTCCTCCCCTACTCCATAATATGGTCATGGAGTTTCAGCCTAATTAAAAGAGTCAGAATTAAGTTGCTAAGTTTGAATGGGAGTGTAGTGGTGTTTAAGCGGACTTAGGAGACCCTGTCCTCATGTCCTTTCTGTCACTATAGGTTTTATTACTGTTTGAAGTCCATCTGCCCAACTTTTAGATAATTAATTCTAATTTTGAGAACTTGGGAGATGTTGCAAAAACTGTTGGAGCTGATTTTAAGATTGTTGTAATACACCCGGTATTACTAGAATCAGTCAATGAAGTCATAGATGAAGTTGTGATGTTTGGTCCAGGGTTCCCTGCTAAATTCTGAAATACCATGATGCTGTCATGGGATAGCCAGTCTCCATACAACACAGAGTGAGCTTCACTGCTGGTCTCCCACTCTTGTTCCTTCTCAGATGGAGTCGGGTCTGGCCCTGCGCTACAGCAGGATATGGGGGAAGTGATGGTGTGCGACTTCTGAGGCTAGGTCATAAGAGGCCTTGCAGCGCCCAGTGTCCTCTCAGTCACCTGCTGTGAGGGCAGCCATGTTGGAGGACACACAGGCAGCCTGGGGCTTGTGTCCAGGAAAGGCCCACGTGGTAAGGAGCCAGGGAAGTCAGCCATGTTGGAAATAGATCCTCTAGCCCCAGTCGAGCCTTCGGATGAGTGCAGCTATGCAAAAGACCCTAAGTGACAACTGCCGAGCCCGACCCTTCTGAATTCCTGGCCCATAAAGGCCATGAAAGAAAAGTCAATTTGTGTTGTTTGGGGCCACTAAGTTGGGGATTATCTGTTACCTGTCCGTAGTGACTGGCACAAGATGTGAGGCACTCCCCAGTAGTTACTTACTCATCACACTTCCTTTCATATCTGGTCTTTGTCCTTTCCTCTGGTGTAAAGTACAGACTGTGAAGACCTGTCCTCTGTTTCTTCCAGCTGTTTTTGGCCATCTCTTGTGTATAAAAGCTGTAGGAGATGCAAAGATGACTTACAACCACACAGAACCCCCAAGAATCCCTGGGCTTGGTGCTGCCAGAAAGGTATATGAGGAGCCCTGGGTAAGCCAGCACTGCAGGTGGCAAGGTAGCCTTCAGCTCTGTGGGCTGGGGAGAGCTTCATGGAGGAGGTAGCATTTGCACCAGACTTTGAGGTAGATGGGATTTGAACACATGGAGTAAGGGGGGAAACAGCATAGACTGAGGCCAGCCCTGTGTGTGAAACAGCAAGTGATCCCTTCTGGCTGGAGCAGGAGGGGTGTGAGGAGGGGCTGCCAGCCTCCCTCCAGGCCAAGAAGGCCATCAGTTCTCACTGGGAAGCAGTGAGGAGCTACTCAAGCCGTGACAGGAGCCAGGCTGGACTTGAACAGGACTCATTGGACCATCCAGGTGCTGGGCGAGAGAGGGAGGGGGGGACATGGAGCCAGCACCAGGGGACAAGGGGGACCTGAAGCAGCTGTGACCGTGAATGGCAGGGAAAAGAAGACAAAGGGGTTCATTTAGGCATAAAGTTGGGAATTGCAGCAGTCACTTGAGAATAAGGACAGAGGTGGGAAGGTTAGGGATTGGGGTCAGTGGCATGGACGTGAGCGATGAACCCATACAAGTGGGTGAGAAAAAGGCTGAAGAAGGTGAGGCAGTGTAGGGAGTGGGTGACGCCAGTGGTGGCTGATGTGGTGTGCCAGGGGAGGAAGGGGCCAAGGGGCAGACCCCACAGGGTCCATAATGGTGGTGGTTGCCTTGGGGGAGTTCAGGGGCCCCAGAAGAGACCTGATTATGCCACCCTTGCTTGTAAATTCTGCTTGGTCTCCTGACGCTATCAGGGTCAGACCCAGCCCTCTCCTGGCCCGCTATGTGGCGTGTGTTGCTCCCTGGGTCTCGCCCATACCCCTCCTTCTGGCCAAGCCACACTCTGCCCACATCAGCCATCGGCCCTCCCACCATTGCCCGCCTGCAGGTCTCAGCGCCAGTGTCACCTCCCCAGAAGCCTCCCTGACCGTGGTCCCTGTCGTGTGCCCCATCACCCCCTGCTCTCTGTCCTCCTGGTCTTAGCACGTCTGCTTGTGACAACTGCTGAGTGCCAGCCCCGATGCCCCCATGCCCCAGTGCCATCAGCGTCACCCTGCGGTGTCTGTCACAAAGGTCAGCACAAGGTAGCTGCTCACAGAATGTTTGTTAAGAATAAGAAATTGGCCGGGCGCGGCGGCTCACGCCTGTAATCCCAGCACTTTGGGGGGCCGAGGCGGGCGGATCACAAGGTCAGGAGATCAAGACCATCCTGGTGAACACTGTGAAACCCCGTCTCTACTAAAAATACAAAAAAAAAAAAAAAAATAGCTGGGCGTGGCGGCGGGTGTCTGTAGTCCCAGCTACTCGGGAGGCTGAGGCAGGAGAATGGCATGAACCCAGGGGCACGGAGCTTGCAGTGAGCGGAGATCGTGCCACTGCACTCCAGCCTGGGTGACAGAGCGAGACTCCGTCTCAAAAAAAAAAAAAAGAAAAGAAAAACAAATTAATAAACAAATGAACTAATTGGTAAATCTGAACATGCCCATACTGGGTCTTTTCCCCATGTCATGTGAGCCTGAACTTGGAACGTCCGTATTTCCAGAAGACATCAGGCACTTTCTCGAGTGACCTTAGAAATCCCCGTGTTGAAGGGAGACAGCCCTGGCATGGGGCCCCTGCCACTGGGTGGGGAGGGGTGGGGACCAGACTCTGCCAGGGACCCCAAGGAGTTGGAGGGTGCCGAGCTCCTTGACCTGAGTGGACAGGGAGACCCTCTGAGCTCATCCTCTGTAACAGGATGAGTACGGACTCTTCAGGAGACAAACTTGGTGCCTCGTGTGAAAAGCCAAAGGGACCCACGGGCTCTGTCTGATGCTGTTAGCCACTGCACACGGAAGGCAGCTTTGCACCCCAGTCCCGGCCAGGAGAGCAGCAGGTCACAATGTCTTGATAGCCTGGCCCCTCTGCCCTCAATGACTCTGCAAGCACCTTGGCCTCCCTGTCCCACTCCCCTGCGGGCACCTGCATGTCCCTGTCCTGCCGAGCTGCCAGCCTCACCTGCGTGCCTCTCGTCCTCATTTGAATAGGTGAGCAACCAAAGTCAGCTGTGCAGTTGGAGCCAGATTCCATCACTCAAAATCCAGGCACAGCTCCTTTTGAATTCCTCAGCTGCCCCGAGGCAGAGGCTCAATGTTGATACTGAGATTAATCCCCAAAGAGCTTCTCATTTCTCTGCAGAGAAATTAAAGCTTGCCAGTTTCCTTTTGCCCGTCCTTCTGACAGCTCTGTCAGTAATGATATGCCTGCCGCGTGGCATAATCCATGTCCCGTGGTAAAGAATAATTCATTAAGAAATTTAGGACCCAGCTCCTTTCTGCTGGGTTGGTCTTCAAACATTAACTAATGGCGGCAGCAGCACGATGATCAATGGAAAATTATTGAACAGAACTCAGGGCTTCTTCAGACCAGCTCAAGGAGCCACCTGGGTGGGGAGCATTCAGACCCACCCGCCCCCTTAGATTTGTCAGCATTCCCTGAAACACAGTCAGATGACATTGACATGAGGTGTCTGCTGGGCGTGGGCAGTGGGGTGTATGGGGCACCGCCCCAGTTTGGGAAGCAGCTTATTTTTAGCCTTGCGGGAGCAGCGTGAAATGTCTACTGGTAAAGCCAACAATTCTTCTCCTCCCTCCTGAACACCAGCAAGAAGCTTCCAGATGTTTCTGATGAACGAATAGGAGTTCCTGTACTGGCTGACGGGGGCAGCCTACATACTTAGGTTCTTTGGGCAGGTCAGTGCGTTTTTAGCAACCATTGGCGCATTGAGCATGAAATGGTGTGGGGCTGAAACTTACCACCAACTGCAGTGAAACCAACGAAGGGAAGACGTGAACTGATGCTGGCCCTGCTGACTCTGGGCAAGATGAGGGACATTATTGTTTTGCATGCATTGATAATGTGTCATCTGGAATCAGATTTTCTACTTTCATGTTGTTCGATAACAAGGTTGTGCCCTGTGAGTCTGGGATTGTGTGAGGCGAGCATGTTCATTCTACTGCAGAGGAGGCTGGGAAGGAATCAGAGCATCCTGTGTCTGCAAGGTCTGGCATGTTTCTAAGGGAAGGCAGAGAAAGCCAGCCCTCCAAAGACAGCAGAGCAGACGCAAGGTTTGCAGGCACAAGGATGACAAATGAAATTCGCAGAATTCCTCAGACTTGATTTCCCTCCCTTCTATAATTAACCTCAGCGATACCTTGACTGCGCTGAGGTCCATGAGCTTGAGCGCTTGCTGTCCTGCTTGCCCTGCCCTCCTCTGATTTTTTTTGCACAGTATGATTCTATTTCTGCTATTGTTCAGAAACCATTAGCACCTATTCAGAAGTCAGTTATTCAGCTTTGAGCTGAATGACAATTATTTGAATGGTAAAGGGTGTTAATGTATAATTATTCACATTCATACCAGGACAGTCACAGTTTAATCATTTCTCTGTAGGCTTCCTTAAGTTTGTGCTTAAAGTCTTAGGCATAATTCTTTTGTTAAATAAGTTTAGGAGGCTCTAAGTATTGGGAAAGTGAGTGCAAATACGCCTCTGGGGGAGCTTCAAGGATGTGGTGCCTCACCTCCAGGAGCGAGCCTCCTAGGTGAGACTGTCACCAGGCGCCCTACACTTCAGCCAGGAGGAAGGTCCATTTCCAAGGGCTGGTAGCATAATCTGGCCTCCAGGTGAGCTCTGAGGTTGTGTTCTGGCGTGCCCAGGACTAGATGGCACCTACCGGGGCATTCCTATGTGTGACACAGAGCCCTGCCAGGCCCGATTGGGCTCACAGTGGTCTTCACCGTTCAGACCCTTGATTCCTCTGGACCCCTCTTTAAGATGATTGAGGACCCCAAAGACTTTTGATGATAAGGGCTATATTGTGCACATTTGCCATATTGGAAATTAAACCTTAAACTGTTTTTTTGTTTTGTTTTGTTTTGTTTTTTTGAGATGGAGTCTCGCTCTGTCGCCCAGGCTTGAATGCAGTGAAATGCATTGTGAAATGCATTGTGATCTTGGCTCACTGCAACCTCTGCCTCCCGGGTTCAAGAGATTCTTCTGCCTCAGCCTCATACACCCTGCGTATGCAGGCTGCCCCTCTCAGCCAGTACAGCTGGGATTACAGGCACCCGCCACCACACCTGGCTAATTTTTATGTTTTTAGTAGAGTTGGGGTTTCACCATTTTGGCCAGGCTGGTCTTGAACTCCTGACCTTGTGATCCACCTGCCTCGGCCTCCCAAAGTGCTGGGATTACAGGCCTGAGCCACTACACCCTGCCCTGAGACTTTTTAAATGTATTAACTTATTTAAAAATAACAACAGTAAACCCATGGCAGGATATCATAGGTAATATGCTTCTGGAAATGACGATTTTCAAAGACAGACACTTCAGGAGAGTGGCACTGTCGTCCATTTTTGCAGAATGGAATGCCTTGATGCCTGCCTCAGTGGAAGACAGCCACAGGAGGCTGGGAGGCTCGCCAGGACTGCATGTGGCCCTCGCACCAAGAACCTGACCCATGGTGGAGGTGGTGAGTGCTGTGTGGTCGGCCTTGATGTTTATACGAGAGTCTCCGAGGTGTAGACATCAGTGTCTCCATTTTGGGAGGAGGGAGGCTGGTTTTCTTCCCAGCTTACCATTACCATTGTGTTCAAGGAGGGGCTGATATTTCGAATGGGGTCACCATCACACTCACACCACCCAGGCTGCTTTCCACCACTCAGCTTTCTCATGCATCCCGTTTCCCAGAGGTGACCAGTGCCTGGGCCCTGAGTCGGTCGAGATTCATCCAGAGCACAGCCGCAGAAGCTGGGCTGGCTGCAGACAGGGATGACCCAAAGCCCGCGTCAGCATTTGAGTGCCTGGGCCCACCGTCCAGGCCTGAGAGAGCAGCAGTGAAGCTCGGAGCCCCCACGAGCCCGTAGGTCAGGCCGTGGCTCTGAGCCTAGTCCTCCTTTCTAAATGGGAGTCGCAACGCCAGCTTTGCAAAGTGGATGTCAGGGCTCAGTGAGGGGCTCTGGGGAGACTTTGGAGGAAGGATAATGATGGGAAGTAGAAATTGGCTCCCAAAATGCTAGAGCAGGACTTAAGGCACTGATGGCCAGGCACCTGCCCCAGTGTGGCATCCTCCCATCGTTGGCTCGAGCGCTGAGCTGCACCTCTGTGTCAGGACTTGCTCTCAGTGTTGTGTCTGGGGAGGTCACGTGTCTACTGGGTGGGGCAGGTCCTTGTGTGGGAGGAGCCAGAAGCTCCTTTTTTTCTTAAAAGTTATTGGGCCAGAAGTAATGAATTCACCCTTAGCCTGTGATCTCCAGTAACTCCACCATCTGCAGGAAAATGACTTCACACCGTGCGCAGGGCTGGAAGGAGCACTGGGATGGAATCCTACCTCGGTGCGCGACCCGGGGCATTCAGCAGTGCCCCAGGACCGCAGCAGCCCATGCTCAGAGCCAGGTCATCAGGGCCAAGGCATTCAGCAGTGCCCCACAACTGCAATGGCCCATGCTCAGAGCCAGGTTCTCAGGGCTGGGGCATTCAGCAGTGCCCCATCACCATAGCAGCCCATGCTCAGAGCCAGGTCCTCAGGGCCGGAAGATGGCAGCTAGATGTTTAGCCTTCGCAGAGGTGGTAAACGGTAGAAAACGGAGCCGTGCCTGGATTCGAGAGCCTCTGAAATCCTACCGCCTAATCACTGCCTTCCCTGATTTCCCCTTAGCCACTCTGTGGGTGGTATATAGTGGGCTGTTGGGCGGAGCGGGGTGGGTCATTCCTGATCTATCTGGAAAACCCACTTTATTTCTACCCAGCAAACTGCTACCCATCCAAGACCCAGGCCCACCTGTCACTTCCACTCTGGCACCTCGTTTGCCGTCACCTCACCAGGAGGGTTCCACTGGTGCTTGCCGGCAAATGCCACCGTTTTTTGCAGCATATCTCATAGCATGTTGGAAACCCACGTTGACTTGGGGCTTTGTTCATCCACAGACACCGTCACGCATCCGTTTTCATGAGTCAGAGATGTCCTCTGTGGCCCTCCGTTGGCCGACCCTGTTGGGTGCAGCAGCTGTCAGTGGACAGAGGTGCATCAGTGCGTTGGTTGGTGGCATCGTGGCCTCACCGGCCCACAGTTCTGACAGAGGTGTCTGTGTTTCACCAACTCAGTCTGTCCCTGCCCATTGTCCACACACTCACTCCCTCCATGCCCCAGTCTGGCATCCTCAAGTGCAAGTGTGTGCATTTAATTCACGTAGTGTGACTCGGTTGGGAACATTCCTGGACCTTTGGGGCAACTGTCTTCTTCAATGTTAGCTTCTTCCTTGTTCCCTGTGGGGTCATAGAGGTCACGGCTGACATGCTGAAACAAATGCCATTGTTTTCACTTAAACCACATTGTATTCCATAGCCGCTGTGTCGTATGCGTATATATAATAGTGTGTAAAGCGTATGGAAAGAAGAGATTGTGTCCAGACTGGCTACAGATGGTCATCCTAATGGTGGAAGCAGCCAGGGCAGGTGGGCTTGACTCGAGCTTTGGAGGGCCATCCTCGGTGTATTTGTTTTCATTTGTGGAGGCCCCTCAGCGCTCATGCTGGCCATGCCTGGTCAGGATGGGATGACCTGGTGAGGACAGATGAGGACAGCCTCTGCTTCCATGATGAATAAAACAGCATCTGGCTGGGTATGAGGAAGGCCTGTGCTTGTTCAGACTCAAGCACATGTTTGAAAGCTTGCCCCAAAGACATTTCAAAAAACCAGGCAGTGGTGGTGTCCTGTCCTCCTAGAGGCCAGGTTGGTCAGGCCCAGGGAAGTCTTGCTTAGGGGTCAGTGAGCGCTGGGACTCAGCCTGGCTCCTGGCAAGCACAGAGAACCCCCCTGCTGAGTCTTCTAAACAAGGCATCGGACGGGGCTGGCGTGGGTGTGTGCCAGGCCACCTCTGTGCCTGGGCAGCTGTGCACAAGCTGGCTGTGAGCTCCATGGCGTGCAGAGCACGTCCAAACTAACCTGGTAGCCCAGGCCCATGGAAAGTGTGTGACATCGTGTCCCTGCCTTCAGAGTGAGCAAGCCACAAGCCAGGTGTCAGGAGCTGCTCCTTCTGCAGGTCACCCACCTCTGGCTGGCCAAGCACCATGAAGCTGGGCGCACCTTCCCCAGGGACCATACTAAAGCAGCTGGCAGCACCTTCCCCCTGCTGTGAGCCCCGTGCCTGACCTGAGCCCGAGCCCTCACAGGCCTGGCAAAGGCTGCCTGCAGAGGCCTGGGCCACACAGGCCCCATGGCCTTCCTGCGTGCCACGGAGAGCCAGCCCACGGGGCTGGGGCACCTTCTCCCGCTCACTCTCAGTGTGTGCCTCCACAGGGACCACAGACCACAGGAGCTCCTGGCCTGCCACATTGCTAGCCGTGTGTGCAAGGTTTATCAGGTTCCTCTTGGCCAGGTTGAAGTAGATGCCGGGTGGGGATCCGTAGGCCCTGGTTGTGTTTACAGAAGATGCTGCCCTTCACTGTCTTCCAGCTTCCCAAGAAAGGATGGTCCTCAGGCTCCATGCTGACACCACCCACCTTGCTTCACCCAGTAGGTGCTTACTGGATGTCTACTCTGGGTCACCCACAGTGCTGAGTGTTGGGATAGAGCCCCGGGAGGCAGGTGCCTGGTCCTCGGTGAGTCTGATGGAGGAGCCCTCCGTGATGACAGCCTTCTGTGAGAGCATGGCAGGTGGTGGGGCCTCGCAGAGGGAAAGATTTTGTAGAAAATGTGACCTAGATTCCCTTTTAAATAGGAAGTACTGGTCCCTAGTGTCTTGAACTTTGGGGAGAAAACTCCCTTTGATTAAAGAGAAGGTAACCTGGAAATGTGTTTTCCCTCATCTTTTTGTTAATTTATTTTTTAGATTAACATGTAGTGAAATTGGCTTTTTGTGGGGTATACAGTCCCGTGAATGTTAACGCGCGTGTGTGTTTCTGTAACCACCCCCAAAATCGGTGCAGAGGCGTTCCACCACCTGGACACCCCCACGCCTCCCCCTGGCAGCCACGGCCTCTCCCCACCCCCATTCCAGCTCTCGGCAACTGCGACATGTTCTCCAACGCCGTGGCTTTGTGTTTTTGAGAATGTCATATAAATGGAATCAGACAGTATTTAACTTTTGGAGCCTGGCTTTTTTCACTCAGGTTAATGCCTTTGAGATTCATCCAAGTTGTTGCATGTATCTACAGCTTATTCATTTTTCTTGCTGAGTGTACGCTACCATGTGGGTATATCTCCATTGATCTGTTTTTTTATTTTGGCCCTTCTAATAGATATGTAATGATATCTCATTGTTTTCATTTGCATTTCCCTGACGGCCAGTAATGTTGAACATCTTCTCTTGTGGTTATTGACCCTTCCTTATATCCTCTTTGGGGAAGTGTCAATTCAAGTCTTTTGCCTTTTTTTTAAGTTAGGTGGTTTGTTGAGTTTCAGTTTGGAACTGTTGAGTTTGGAAAAATCTTTATATATTCTGGAAAGGATAGGACTCTTGTTGGATTTCTTATTTCCAAGTATTTTCTCCTAGCTAGTAGTAGCTAGTCTTTTATTCTCTTAACACTGACTTTCAGCTGGGCGCAGGGGCTCACGCCTGTCATCCCAGCACTTTGGGAGGCCGAGGCGGGCGGATCATGAGGTCAGGAGATCGAGTCCATCCTGGCTAACATGGTGAAACCCCGTCTCTACTAAAAAAAAAAAATACAAAAAAAATTGGCTGGGCGTGGTGGCGGGCGCCTGTAGTCCCAGCTACTCAGGAGGCTGAGGCAGGAGAATGTCGTGAACCCGGGAGGCAGAGCTTGCAGTGAGCCAAGATCGTGCCACTTTGCCCCAGCCTGAGGGACAGAGCGAGACTCCGTCTCAAAAAAAAAAAAAAAAACCCTGACTTTCATAGACCAAACTTTTTCACAAACCAATTTTTTTTCCCTTTTTAATGAAGTTCAATTTATCTCTCTCTTTTTTTTTTTATCATTATTTGGAGGACATATCTAACAACTGTTTGCCTAACCCCAGGTCATGAAGATTTGTCATGTATTTTCTTTTTTTTTTAGTTTAATGTTTTACATTTAAATCTATGATATATTTTGAGTTAATTTGTTCAAGTAAGACATGAGATTTACATCACGCTTCACTATTTGCCTATGGATATCCAATTTTCCAGCACCACTTTTTGAAAATAATACGCTTTCTTCATTGAAATCCCTTTGCACCTTTGTCAATAAACATTTGGTTGTGCTTCAGTAGGTCTATTTTGGAAATCTCTCTTCTATTCCGTTAACTCCATCTAGTAACTCCATCAATACTCCAACAATCTAGGTATTTATCCCTTTGCAAATACATAATTATTATTATGTATAGTAAGTCTTGAAACCTGTCAGTGTGATTTCTCTAACCTTTTTTGTCTCTTGTAAAATATGTTGGCTAGTCTCAATCCTTTGCCCTTTCATCTAAATTTTAGAGTCAACATGTCTATCTGCAATAAATTCTCCTAGGGTTTTTTTATTGGAATGATAATAAACCTATAGGTCAGTTTGTTTGAATTTAAATTTTATGATATTGAGATTTCCATGAACATGATATGTCTCCTCAGTTATTCGGACATTCTTGTGATTACTTTTTCAGCATTTTGTAATTTTCAACAAACAGAGCCTATATACAAATTGTTAGATTTACATCTAAGTATTTTATTTTGGTTGGAGCCATTATCAGTGGTATATAGAAAGGTGATTGATTTTTATTTAGCGACCTTGTATCTAGTGACTTTGCTAAACTCACTTATTAGTTCTAAGACTTTTCTATTATTTCCTGGGTATTTTCCCATAGACAATTATATTGTCTGCAAATAGGGAGAGTTTGTTTCTTCTTTTCTAAAACAATTGTCTTCTATTTCCTCATCTTGCTTTTTTTGCACAGTTAAGTATGATGTTAACTGTGGGTTTTTTGCAGATACAGTTGTCAGATTGAGGATGTTACCTTCTATTCTTAGGTTGCTGAGAGCTTCTATCATGAATGGATGTTGAATTGTATTAAATATTTTTTCTGACTTGATATAGATTGTGTTTTTCTAGGATATTAATATGATAGATAATGTTCATTTTTAATAGCCTTTGTTTTTAGAATAGTTTCAGATTTACAGAAAAATTGAAAAATTAGTAGGGTTCTCTGATACTCCACACCTATTTTCCCAAATTATACCATTGATTCTTATTATGATGACATTTACACTTGACATCTTACATTAGTACAGTACATGTGTTATGATTCATGAACCAGTGTTGGTACCTTAATATTAACTAACATCCTATGATCTTGAAGTTTTCTTAGTTTTTACCTACTGCCCTTCTTCCATTCCAGGATCCTGCCTAGGATACTGCATTACATCTAGTCATCCTAGCTCCTTTGGCCCCTCTTGGCTGTGACAGGTCCTTAGTTTTAGATGGCCTAGACAGTGTTAAGGAATACTGATTAACTATTTTGTAGAATGTTCCTCTTTTGGAATGTTTTATGCTTTTTGCATGATTTGACTGGGGTTATAGCGTGTGAGGAGAAAAACCACATAGATAAGCTGTCATTTTCCTGAGATCATAACAAGGAGTCATGCTGTCAGTGTCATTTATCACTGTTGATGTCAACTTTGATTACCTGGCTGGGTAGTGGTGTTTGTCAGGTGACTCCATGATAAAGTTACTCTTCCCCCATCTCCCCTGCGTACTGCACTCGTCCCAAAGAAGTCGCTATACTTAACACACTTAGGAATGGGGAGTTTTGCTCCTTGAAGAGAGAGTATCTACATAAGTTACTGGGAATGCTTCTGCGTGGGAGAGTTCTTCTCCCTCACCTATTTCTGTGTTCAGTCATTTTTTTATGTTAGTATGGACTCAGGGATATTGATATTTTGGGTTGTCTTCCAATACTACTTTACTTTGTTGCTCAGATTATTCCAGTTTTGGCCATCTGGGAGATTGTGCAGTTTGCTCCTGTGTCCCTTTGTCATACTCTCCTTATTGTGGTTTGTCTGGAATGTTTGTCTTTGTTCTTTTGCTTCATTTTGTTTTGGAGTGTGTCCTGACTTTCTGATACTGCAAGATTCTCAAGGCCCATCTTGTGTATTTCCTGTCCCAGTCCTAGGGAGGAAAAGGCCAGTTCTTGAAGGAGTCTGGTGTCTTTTATTATAAAATGCATGAGAAACCGTGGACTGGGCACTAGGTTTGCTCCTTGCCTCGGGGGTGGTGTTATTTCTAAGTCTTCTCAGTTGACAGACCACAGAAGTAGCTTTGTGTGTACTAACCCATGGACAGATATATATTGTAAACATTTCTGTATGCAATTATCTGTGTCTATATTAAGCTAAACATTAGTTCCTACTGATATCTACAACTCTAATCCATTATCACATGGATTCTTCTAGCCTCCTCTCCTTACTTATCTGTAAACTCTTGCTCACAATGAGAAACCTGGCTCACACTTTCTGCCATCCATTTACTTAATTATTCAAGCCCAGTATACATAAAGAATAGTATCAGAGAGTTTAACACCTGTGCTCATGGGAAACAACTTTATCAACTAGAGTTCAGTATTTATGTGCAGTTCCTTTTGCCTTTAGTCTTATAGACTCCACTCACTTTCAAGTTACTTTTGGAGAAATCAGCTCTCCTCCCCCATTCAGTGAGGATGTTTTATAAGTTTATAATACAGTCAGATTCTCTTGTCACAGTCTGTGTTTCTTCCCAGGATCCCCGATCTTCTAAATGTTTTGTTGTTAATTTGCATACATTGCTTAGATTCACTCTTTGTGCTGTAAGCTTCTATGGCCTTTGATAGATGTATGATATCATGTTTTCACCATTACAGTAATAATTTTACATACAGAATAATTTTACACCCTAAAAATTCCCCTGTGCTCCACCTATTCAGTCCCCCACTCCTTCTGCAAGTGCCCCTGGCAACCATTTATCTTTTTTCTGTCTGTATAGTTTTGCTTCTTCCAGAATGTCATCTAATTGGGATCATACAGTATGTAGCCTTTTCAGGCTGGCTTCCTTTGCTTAGCAGTGTACATTTAGCTTTCTCCGTGTCTTCTTCATAGCTCATTTTTTTCACTGAATAATATTCTGTTGTATGGATGTACCATAGTTGTTTATCCGTTCACCTATCGAACAACATTTTGGTCGCTCACAACTTTTGGCAGTGTTAATAAAGCTGCTATAAACATTCACAGCCAGGTTTTTGTGAGGATGTCAGTTTTCAAATCAGTAGAGTAAATACCTAGGTGTGCAATTGCCAGATCACATGGTAAGACTCTGGCTTTGAAAGAAATTGCAAAACAGTCTTCCAAAGTGGCTGTACCATTTTGCATTCCCATCAGCAATGATTAAGCATCCTTTTTGCTCCACATCCTTGCCAGCAGTTTTTGGTACTGTCAGTGTTTGGATTTTTAGCCATTCTAAAAGCCATTGTAATCATACTCATTGTTTTAGTTTACAATTCCTAAAGACAAATGATTATGTTAAATATCTTTCCTTGTGCTTATTTGTCACCTGTATATATTCTTTGGTGAAGTGTCTGTTAAGACTTGCCCATTTTTTAATTGGGTTGTTTGACTTTTTTCTTGTTGAATTTTAAGAGTCTTTTTGTAATATATTTTAGATGCAAGTCTTTTTTCAGATATGTGTCTTACATATATCTACTCCTAGTCTGTCTCGCATTTTCAGAGTCTCAGCATCTTTTGCAGTAAAGAAGTTTTTAATTTTAATAAAGTCCAGCTTATTCATTTTTTTTCTTTCATGAATCATGTTGTATCTAAAAACTCTTCTCCAAACCTAAGGTTGCTTAGATTTTCTCCTGTGTTATCTTCTGAAAGTATATGATTTTCCCTATTAAATTTAGGTCCATGATCCATTTTGAGTTCATTTTTGAGAAAGGTGTAAAGTCTGTATCTAGATTCACTTTTTCTTCGTGTGGTGTCTAATTGTTCCAGGGCCATTTGTTTAAAAGACTATCCTTTCTCCATTGAATTGCTTCTGCTTTTTTTTGTCAAAGATCTTTGTCAAAGTCTACATTTGGCCCTTGTATTTATGGGTTCCACATCCATGTATTCAACCAACTGCAGATAAAAAATGTTCAACAACGAGGAAAGAATGGTTGCATCTTTACTGAAAGTGTACAGACTTTTTCTCCTTGTCATTATTCTCTCAACAATACAGTATAACAGCTATTTACATAGCATTTACATTGTTCTAGATATCCTAAGTAATCTAGAGATGATTTAAAGTATACAGGAGGATGCACAAGGGTTATATGCAAATACTATGCCATTTTATATCAATGACTTGAGCATCCGTGGATTTTGGTATTCTAGAAGGGTCCTGGAACCAATACCCAATGGATACCAAGGAATGACTGTATATCTGTGTGTGCCTGTTTCATTGACCTCTGTGTCTGTTCTTTTACCAATGCCACCCTGTCTTGATTCTTGTAGTTTCATAATGTAGATTTATTTTCAAATATTGAATCAGCCTTGCTTTCCTGGGACAAACCCCACTTAATTTTGATGTCTTGTTCTTTTTATGTATTGCTGGATTTGATTTGCCAATATTTTGTTGAGGATTTTTACCCTGTGTTCATAAGAGATACTGAACTGTACTCTTCTGGTTTCTGACTTTTCCTGGTTTTGATGGTGGAGTAATGCTGGTTTCATAAAACACTTCAGAAAATCCTTTCTCTGGAAAAAATTATGTCAAATCAATCTTATATTTAAAACATTTTGTAGAATTCACTGGTAAAATCATCTTGGCCCTAGAGGTTTCTTTTTCAGAAGATTGCAAGCTCTGAATTCAACTTCTTTAATAGTTATAGGAGTATTCAGTTTCATCTTGGATGAGTTTTGGTAGTTTGTAGTTTTTGATAAATTGGTCTATTCATAGTTGTTGGATTTTAGTACACAGTTATTTGTAGGAATACCTTATTATCTCTTTAATATCTGTGGGATCTGTGGCAATTTATCTTCTCTTTTATGCCTGATATTGATTATTTGTTTCTTCTTTTCTGTCAGTCTTTTAGAGATTTATAAATTTTATTGATCATTTCATGGAACTCATTTTTAATTTCATGGATTTTACTCTATCATTTGTCTGTTTTCAATTTTGTTGATTTTCGCCTTTGCCTTTATTATTTCCTTTCTGGTTGTTTTGAGTTTATTTTTCTCTTTCTGGTTTCTTAAGTTGGAAGTTTAGATTATTGAGATCTTTCTTTTTTAATATAGACACTTAATACTATAAATTTTCCTCTAAAATTGTTTTAGCTTTGTCCCATAAATTTTAATATGCTTTATTTTCAGTTTCATTCTGTTCAGTATATTCTTTTAATTTTCCTTCAGACTTTCTCTTTGACCTATTGATTATTTAGAAGTGATATGTTTACTGTTCAAATGTTTGGAGAATTTTCTATTATGGTTTTTGTTGATTTCTAGTCTAATTCCATTATGATCAGAGGATGTAACTTGTATGATTGCAGTCATTTTGCATGTGTTAAGGTTTATGGCCCAGAATATGGCATATCTTGGTCAATGTTTTATGTACACTTGAAAAGAGTACAGATTCTACTGTTATTGGGCAGAGTGTTCTGTAAATATCCATTAAATCCAGTCGGTTGATAGTATTTTTTACTTGTGTATCTTTGCTAATTTTCTGTCACCTAGTTCTATTGATTATTGAGAAAGAAATGTTTAGGTCTCCACATGTAATTCTAGATTTGTCTAATTTTCCTTGAATTTTGTCATGAGTTTTGAAATCTGTTG
Organism: Hylobates moloch; assembly: GCF_009828535.3. Classification (NCBI taxonomy): domain Eukaryota; kingdom Metazoa; phylum Chordata; class Mammalia; order Primates; family Hylobatidae; genus Hylobates; species Hylobates moloch. Next base: position 3,756,932 of record NW_026652278.1, on the reverse strand, counting down.
TTAGACACATATACATTTAGAATTGATTATTTGTTTTTGTGAATTGACCCTCTCACTATGTAATATTCCTTCTTACCCTCTGGGAATTTTATTTGTTCTTAAGTCTGCTTTGTCTTGTATTAACTTTTTTTTTACATTTGTGTTTGCATGGTATATCTTTTTCTATCCATTTACTTTAAACCTACCTACAGGTATCATCTGAAGTGAATTCCTTATGACAGCATTTTCTTGTGCATGTTTTTAAAAATCTATTATGACAGTCTCTATCTTTTCCTTGGTGTGGTTAGATCATTTACATTTAATGTAATTATTAATGTTTGAATTTAGGTCTAACATTTTATTGTTTGTTCCCTCTTTTTTTCCTTTTTCTTTCTTCCTTCTTTTGGACTATTTTTAACTTGTTTTAGTATTCTGTTTTATTTGTTGTGTTTTTTACTATATCTCTTCATATAGTTTTTCTAGTGACTGTTTTAGGGATTATAATTCTTTTGCAGTCTAATTGGAATCACTATTTTACCTTTTTAAGTGAAATATAGAAATCTTATGACTATATAGATCCTTTTAACTCTCCCATTATGTTATAGTGTCATGCATTATGTTTACATAAATTGAAAATCTCATCTCACATGTCATAATTTTTGCTTTTGGCTAATAAACATATCTTGAAAAACTTGAGGAAAATAGCCTGTGATACTTTTCCATATACTTAAATTTTTCTAACTCTGCCTGCATTCCTGATGTTCCAAGCTTCTCTAGAGTAAGTATATGGATAACTATAACCATCATTTCCCTTTTTTCTAAAGAATTTCCTTTAGCCATTCTAAAGATCAGATTACTGGCAATGAATTACCTTAGATTTTCCTTTTTATCAGAAAATGTCTCTAACTTCATTCCTGAAGGATTCCTAAACATTGGATATAGAATCCTGAGTTGACAGGTTGTTTTCTTTCTTTCAGCACTTCAAAAGTGCTGTTTTACTTCCTCTGGACTCAGTTGTTTCTGATGAGAATTCCACAGTCATTCAAATGACTGTTTCCTTGTACATAATGCATTGTTTGTTTCTAGTGGCTTTCAAGACTTTCTCTGAAGCTTTCAGCAGTTTCATCATGGTTTTTCTGGGAATGGATTTATTTGAATGTGTCCTGTTTGCAGTTTTCTGGGCTTCTTAAATCTACAGTTGTGTATTTTTTGCCAAATTTGACAAAATTTTAGCTGTTATTTCTTTGAATTTTTTTCCCATACTACACTCTTTTTCCTCTTTTTCTGTAACTCCAGTGACATAAATAGATCTGTTGACCTTGTCTCACATGTTCTCTTTTTGTCTATTTTAAATACTTTTCTTTCTGTTGTTTGGGTGATTTTTTGTTAACTTGGCTTCAGTTTTATTGACTCTTTTCTTGGCATCTCCATTCTACTATTGATCCTATGCAGTACAGTTTTTAATTTTGGTTATTGTATTTTTCAACACTAAATTTTCTACTTTATTATTCTTGATAGCTTCTATTTGTGTTCTTTCATTTGTTTCAAGAGCGTCTTCCCTTGCAGCATTTTTATAACAGATCTCTTAAACTTTTTGTTAGATGATTTCAACTTTTGGGTCATCTCAGCCTTGGCATGAGTTGATTTTTTCCCTGGTGAGTTTATTTTTCTGATTATTTGCATGCTTGGTAATTTTCGATTGTATCCTGGTCATTTTGAATATTGTGAGACTCTGGGTTTTATATAAATCCTACAGATAATGTTGATATTTTTGTTTTAGCAGGCCGTCAACCTGGTTGGATTTAGTTAGTTCGTAAGTTCTGACCAGCTTCAATATTTGTTCAATTTTCAAACCCTTTGCAGTCCTCTTAAGATCAGTTCTTTTGTGCACCACTTACCAACCAGTTTGGGAACTGGCAGTGCCTAATTCTTACGTCAGTTCTCAAAGTCTGCAGTTTAGGGTCAGATCCACATGTGCATAGGCAGGGAAGTAGACAGCTCACCTGAACAGGTGAATCCAGAAATTTATCAACAGCTTTTTGGTTTGCTTCCATGAACTCGTTTTCCTCCACAATCTTCTTTGCACTTTTTAGTTCTCAGGGCTCCCTCTTCAGTCCCCTGGACAGACAGCTGGGGCTTTACCCCACTCCGCTAAACTCTTCCTATTACTAAACCTCAATCTGGGTCCAAGCATCAGGAAGACAGAGGTAAAAAACAAAGACATTTCACCCACCTCTTAGGGGGAGCACACCTCTTCCCATCAGAAAGGGACCATCCCCCCCCTCACTGGTTTGGGCTCCTGCAGCCCCTGTTGTCCCCCATACCACAGGATTGCTTAGGGAGGAGCTGAGGTTCAAGGGCTCAGAGATAACACCAAAAAGGGACAATTCCTCACTCACCCTGAACATAGTTGTCTCAGCCCATTTTCTGCTGCTATAACAATACTGCCGTCTAGGTAATTGATAAAGAATAGGAATTTATTGGGCTCACAGTTCTGGAGGCTGAGAAGTCCAAGAGCATGACGCTGGCATCTGCTGAGGGCCACCCCATGGTGGAAGGCATTCCATGGCGAGGAAGCATAGCAGACAGGAAAAAAGGGGCCAAAGTCCCTCGATAACCAATTCCAGCAGTAACAGCATTCATCCATTCCTGAGGGAGGGGCCCTCATGACCTAATCACATCTTAACACTGTCACAGTGGCAGTTGTTTCCAACACAGGAACACATTGAAACCCCAGCAGTAGGAGATGCTTTTCCTTCCTCAAAGTGGATTAGAGCCCCTAGGGGGCTCCCCAGCTGTGCCAGGCTTTGCCTCCAGGGCTCAGGCTGTAGTAAGTTTGGGCTGAGGATAACAGAGGGATAACCTAGGAAGCCCATTCATCTTTTCCGTGGTACTTGAAATTCTTATCTTCTTTCCAAGGCTGCCCACTACTACTGACTCTTCCCAGCCCTCACATAGCTGCTCCGTGCCTTCTGTCCAGGTTTTATAAAGACATTCAGTAGAAGAAACAACTATAGAGTGACTTGCTTCATTTTACCTGGAACCAGAATCCCCCTTTCCCTCCATTTGTGTTTCAGGTTTATTCTGGCTGCTTTTGATGGCCAAGGAGCATTAGGTCAAATAGCTGTGACTTGTGCCAGGGACGCCAGCTCCTGGGGATCCCCCTTCCGGGCCAGTGGCTGCTGCACAGGGATGTCCTGCAGGAGCTGAGGCCCTGCTCTTTCTTGCTATCTGTTGCTCTTTGTTGGCCATGGCCACAGCACAGCTACTGAGATGCTCCCCAGGCATGGCCCAGCAGGTAGCACCTGTGTGTATGGGCCTGAGTGTGCCCCTGCTAGCTGCAGCCTGGCTAAGGAAAAGTCCCAAAGCCTGGGCTGCTGAAGGATGCCCCTTCCTCCCAGGAAGCCACACGGACCTTGACAGGTCACCACCCACGGAGCTGTGATGGTGGAGGGAAAGGAGACTCCTCCTCAAGAACTTGGAAGCAGAATGGTCTGCCTCCCAGGAAAGAGACCCTCGGTGCTTGTCTGAGCCCTGATCTCAGAGAGGGCCAGCTGCCTGGCCAGCTCTGCTGTTGACTGTGCTCTGAGCCTGGCCATGTGCAGTGGACGCACAGGTGTGTTTGCTGAGGTGGCTCCTAGCAGATTATCACCGAGGAGAGATGGACGCCCAGGATAAGGAAGTGATGAGTCTGAGCTCAGCAGTGGCAGAGCCAGGCTGGTCCCGGTCTGTGTCCTCCTGCTGTGCTCTGGTGTGTGCTGTCTTCCTTATTGGAGCTGGGTTTGGCTGAGTTGGTCCAGGTTCAGGTGTCAGGCCTGCTCAGAGCCTTGAGCTCCACTCCATGGCATGGCATGAAAACATCTTGCATAAAAACCCAGTGTCTGTGACACGAAACGATTTCTCCCATGACCAGCATCAGAAAAGGGAATCCAGACCCTTGGCGGAGGATGCACAATGCAGGCAGAGGGTTTAGAAAACAGTCTTCTCTGGGTGAGGCAGTTACGGTGCACACATTTAAATAGCCGCCCAAGCCGAAATGAAAATAGCCCTGTCCTTCAGATGCACGGACTCCCAGATGCAGGTCCTCTCCCTTGACCCCAGCCACGGAAGCCCAGCCCAAGGTACCCAGCACCACAGGACAGGCAGGAGGAAGGGCAAGTTTGGGAAGGAAACAAGGGAAGTGGAGGGGAAAGGGAGAGGAACATCCAGAATGTGGCATACGGAGGCCGCGTCACAGAGCCCCCAGGTCTCGGGGCTGCCCTCTGGGGAGGCCCATGGTGAAAGAGAGAAGGCTGCTGGGGTATTTTTTTGTTTTGTTTTTTGCTTTTTGAGACGGAGTCTCGCTCTGTCGCCCAGGCTGGAGCGCAGTGGCACAATCTCAGATCACTGCAACCTCTGCCTCCCGGGTTCAAGTGATTCTTCTGCCTCACCCTCCCGAGTAGCTGGTACTGCAGGCGAGCACCACCACGCCCGGCTAATTTTTTTTTTTAGTAGAGATGGAGTTTCACCATATTGGCCAGGGTGGTCTCGAACTCCTGACCTTGTGATCCACCCACCTCGGCCTCCCAAAGTGCTGGGATTACAGGCGTGAGCCACTGCGCCGGGACCAGAAGGCTGCTGTTTTAATGGTTGCCCCTTTGGACCACCTGAAGTGATTGTTCCAGCTACTGAGGACTGATGTTGTCACCTCAACCTCAAGAACTTCTACTTTCCACGTGAGTTAATGTCTGTGAGTGGATTTCACTAGATTATAGAATATGATGCTTAACAGCAAGGATTGCCCTTCTTCAAGAACGGGTGGCATTCAGCCATGTGATTCTGCACAGGCCAGGGTTCAAAGCCCTGTGCTCTTTGAGAACTGCTTCAACTAATTACTGCGTTTGTTTGCTGCAGGGTGAAACTGAGTTTTCAGTTTCATACATTTGTAAAATCAGGTGCCTGATTGCTAAATACTGCGTTGTTTGAGCTATACTTCCTCATAGGTTGCCTGGTACGGACCAGTTAAGAAATGGTTTCCCGTGAGAAACTGACAATGAAGCTGAACATGTTTGATAAACTCTGTGCTCATCTATGGACATATAATTGTTTTATTATACGATACTTTTACACTTGGAAAGAAAGGTGCTCCATAATTTGGCAGCAATTTGTCAGAGCAGCACTCGAGGCTGGCGCTCAGATGAGGCCCTTGGAACCGTGCCATTGTTTCTCAGAACTGCTCTGCGCTCCACTTAGGTTTGCACACGCCTCCCTCGTTTTCATTCCTACAAGTTTAGTAAAGTTCCAGGCCGTTCTCCCAGAACACCTAATGGAAAGCACGGAAACAAAACCACCAACTCTGTGTTCGCCGAGGAAGGCAGGAAATTGGCCTCTGCTTCTTGTGGTATTGACGTGCTGCTTTCATTGTTTCTTTTCCAAGACAGCTGTCCCCGAAATCTCTGTTCCTCCAAGTCAACAGCAGGCTACCTCGCTTTGCTTTGCTTTTTTTTAAAGTTAGGCATAACAACAACAGCAACCATAATAATGATTAACAGTTTGATTTCAAAACGTTTTCTGAAGAAATGACAGTAAACAGAGTGCATTTGCCCAAGGAAATCCACCACCCCCCCAGCCATCAGCCGGTAATACAACTGCATGTGCTAATGAACCCGAAGCTGTTAATGTGGTTTCTTCAGTTAAATTGATTCATGAATTTTGAAGAGAACATTATCTAATGAATTTTCTTTGAATAGAAAGCAATTAAAAGGACAAATCAGTCTGATTAACCCCAAAGTCACCCTCCTGCCACAAATGGTGTACAGTTTGAAATTATATCATAAAAAACTAGAGCACATTTGCTATCTTTTTGCCCTCTACTAATCCATGTAAATTAATGAACAACAAAGTTAATTTCTTTGATGACCCTTTTCTAGTATCACCTGGATTATGCTGATGTTTAATTTGCTTAATGTTATAATAAAGACTAAACAGATTTTTTTCCCAGTGAAGTGATTATCGTTCCCTTCAGTTAAGAAGTGATTTTTATTATTTCACACACATGTAAGGGTGTGTTTCCTTTAAGAACCAAATCACACTTTGCCAGCTTGGCACCAAGTGTAATTAGTGTTCTTGTGGACACACTCGGAACATCGTTCCTGCCCATGGAAGCCTTCCCTTTGTTGCTACTATTCAGAAACTCGTGCCCCTGGAGGAGCTGGAGCCCCTGCGATGGAGGACGTGGCTCTGTCTCCAGTGGTCCTGAGCCGCATGTCCCCCTTGGAAAGACAATAGGTACTGATTCAGACAGGCCTTCTTCACGTGCCCCAGTTTCTCTCCCGCCGACACCACTCCCAGGTAACAGTTCTGAAACCTGGAGGCAGAGGGAGAGAATGTTGTCCTGCAATCACCTCCTCATTCCTGCAGCAGGATGCGGCACAAATGCAGTTGGATGTGGTTAGTCAATTAAAATGGGAATCAAGTCATTTTATTTTTGCAGCCCTATTCACTAAAGATGCCTGTAGCCAAGGTCACCGCCAGCCCCTGCATACTGTGGTGCTCGGCACTCCGAGCAGTAACTGGGGGAATCCTGCGCACGGCTGGAGGTGGACAGCCAGCATAATATCGCAGCCTGGCCTGTGGCTGCTTTTGCCTTCTTTGTCCCAGTTGAAGCTGGAAATTAACCAGCAGTACAAAAGATTTCCAAGTAGGCGGGCAGGCAGGGACTTCTGTGCGTATTAATGGAGCCATGAGCTCACTTACACACACCCAGTCGCTAGAAGAGTGGCACACGCAACCCCGCGTGGAACACGGGAAGGTGGAAAGAAATTGCAAACCTGCGGTGCCAGCTCCGGGGATGCCTTCCAAGGGGCCAGCCTGCATGGTGGCCTGCCACATGCTTGCATCTCCGCCTGGTGACATGGTGGCAGCAGTGCATGGAGGCCGTGTTTTAATTGAGTATAACACCTCTATTTGTGTCGATGCGTTTCCTGTTTTGGGACTAGCGGCTGTTTATATCAGAGCTGCTGAAGCCGTTTGTCCAAATAACATCATCCTGCATTCTTCCTTTCAGAGTCGTTCACCAGACAGGTGTTATGGAAGCTGCTGAAGATTGTGAAATTCGGAGAAGTGATTTCTTACCAGCAATTAGCAGCCCTGGCAGGCAACCCTAAAGCCGCGCGAGCAGTGGGAGGAGCAATGAGAGGCAATCCTGTGAGTTCTCGTGGCGCGGGCATGGCTGTGGGTGGCAGGTGCGTGCAGGTGGCAGTGTGTCGTCTGATCCCACGTGTTTCCCTGGAAGGCAGGCTGTGCTGCTGGGGTGGGCAGAGGGGCAACATCTGTGATGGGGACCATTGTGCCAGATGCCTCCGGAAGAGTCAAGGAGGCTACCCCAGCACCACACTCCTGGAAGCTCCCCCACCCCGGGAGCACATCTCCACTGCATGAGCTCCTGGTTGTCACAGTGAGCAGGAGAAGAGGGAGCCTGGAGGGGTGGCAAGCGGGCAGAGGGGGCCCCACCCGCTCACTCAGCAGGTGGAAGTGGTGGGTGCCTGTTTTATGGCCCACACTCTTCTAGGTGCCCGGAGTACAGCAGCTAACAAAACAGGCAAAAAGGCCTACCTGCGAGGTGCCTGCATCCTGGCAGGGTGGCCAAGCAAGGGTGCACATCCAACCCCATCTCTCTGTGGGCTGCACTCCCCCCTGAGGCCCAGGGCTCCCTGGGTCTCAAAAGCTAAAGCACCACACGTGAGCACGCGAGACGGGAGGCCTTGCAGCATGGGACGAGGGACCTGGACCGCACGCACCTCGTGTCTCACCAGGGATGGCGCCCTCCCCAGAGCCCTTCTGTGTCCTCGTCCTTCCCACGCGTCTGCAGTCAGATTTCACTGAGCTCGAGGCTCCCAAGCTATGCAGCCTCAGGCCGTGCTCCCCAGAGGACAAGGCCCAACCGGGACACAGCATGGGTGGGGCAGCGTGGGTGCCCTTGCTCTCCCATCTCCCAGCACCCAGGCCTGACAACTGGGCCACGGGCCATCTGGCATGAGGTGGTAAGTCACACACAGCATGCCATGTGGGCCCGGCCAAGGCCACACGTGCCTATGTGTGTGGGGGCAGGAAGGGTGCCCCCGTCTGCGTGGCCCGTTGGGAGAACCCACACAACCTCGAGAACGGCCCTGGAATATTCACCCAGTGATGGTGTGTGGTCACACTGGCGGTGTCTTCTCCCGAAAGCTCTATGAAAGTTTCTAGCATGATGGAAGCATACCATCTGATCAGGGAGCACAACTATGATCACTCCATCATGGGATGGGAAATTACTAAATCAGATAGACCTCGCTTTTTGAAAAATTGCTGTGGCTTTACTATTTCCAAAACTATTTCCATCCCTGCTCACAGGGGAGAGGCCGGCATGTTCACACCACAGCCTGCTGCTCCTGCTGCCCGCTGCAGCAGCCTGGGAGGAGATGACAGTTACGTAGGCTTTTGCACTAAACTGCATTGTTAGTCCTTAAAAAGCAACTCTAGTAGGTTTGTAGTGGATTGCATTGTCGTAATGTGCACGCTAATCTAGGCGAGCTTTCTGCCCTATTAAAATATCCCAAATATCCCAGGAGTGAGATACCACAGGGATAGCCACCATCCCCACCTCCTCCATCTCTTCCTGTCCTCAGTTTTGGTGACAGTGGCTGGTGGGTGCAGTTGGCCCTTCCTTTTGCACCTGTTGCACGTTAATCGCAGCGTCTTCAGCTACATTGTCGTAAAACATCTGCACAACGCAGTAGGGATCTGATTTTTACGGCCTGTTGGGGGATATTTCCGAATCACATTTCTGAGGATGGTTTTTGACGTTTCCCAATAAAGCTTAACCTACGTGCCCCTCTGGAAGGTCGCTGTCTTCTCCCCGGTTGTGAGTCAATTTTGAGTGTTCAGCCTGATGAAAAGGCAGCTCAGATGCTGTTGTGTTGTGGCTCCATGTAGGGCCCATGAGAACTGTGGATGCGAATGGGGTTTTGGGGGTCCTCTTCCTGCACCAGTGCAGTGACTGTTTCAGGCAATGTCTACTCTTTGTGCCCCTTGAGGAGAGTAAGTCCTTGTCTTCTCCCCACTGAGGAGGTGGATTCTGCTCCCTCCGTGCACACACGTGAAGATGGGAGTGGTCCCGTCAGTGGGCGCTGACTCCGCTCTCTCCCTCGTGTGTGCAGCTCCCCTTTTGCTGTAAGGACAAGCTCCACTAACTGACATGTGCAGCGTGGCAACACCCTTCCCCACCAGCCTTTCGTGACGCCAGCAGTTTCTCACTCTGCAGTGGAGATGCCGTCGCTGGTTAGCAATCCTGCTTGTGGCGATATTCAGAGACATTTATTGTTCTGCAAACCAGCGTGACTCTCTTCTCCTGCTATTAATCTCTATGAGTGTCTCTGTTCCAGTATGGCCTCAGTCACTGAAATGTATAAAGTAGTATCACATGGGGTGTAAAACCCTAATGTCCGTAAAGTCCACACGTCGGCACCCCATCCCACGGCAAAGCCAAGACTGGAGGTGAGCACAGCATCAGGCAGGAGGGTTCTACAAGCACCAAGTCTCGCCCTTCTTGGCATCCACATGCCTCCTGTGCCGAGGGTAGCCAGGCACTGGTGGCCTTTCTGTGGGCTCCACCGTGTGCAGTGACCTTCAACCTGAGGAGGGGGCTGCAGCAGGACCTGCGGCTACGGTACCCACAGACGCCTCAAATTATAGCACAGATATGCCAGAGATATTCCTTCAAGAAGCCTTCAGCTACGTAGTTTACTATCATTCAGGTTGACAGCCTCCCAAGTTCCCATTAGAAACCTCATTAGAATGGGCTAGGAGGATGAAAAGGTGACCCAGGGACTTGCGGGAGGAAGGGCCCTGGCCAGCAGTGAGCCATTGCTGCTGTCAGTGTCCCCAGGAGTGTTTCCCTTTGGCGCTGACAGCAACGTCCCAGCCGGAAGGCTGCGCATATCCACTCCAGCCCAGACGGTGAGTCGCTAAGACTCGCTCATTGAAAACATCACTTATATTCAGGCTGAATAGAGTGATTGTGCATTTAAGGGAGGAGAGTGAAAAATGGACTTGGAATATTAGAAAACATCGTAAAGCTCATTGTGCATTAATTCCTTAGGTGGCTTGCAATAAACAGGAGCACATGCTGGTTCATATTACTGCATTTGCTGTCGGCATGAGTTTCTCTTCCCCAACCGGAGTAAGGGATGGCTTTTGCCATGCGGAGCTTTCCTCTATCCTAGGAGCTTGATTTCTCCAGAATTTTCCGGGAAGGACTCAGCAGTCGGTGTAAGGTGGTTGGTCAGCATTCCTGGAAGGCTGTCTCCCCAACTCAGTGGGAGAGGATGATCAGTTTCCCAGTATATTGAGTAGAAAACTCCTCCCTGCCCACCCCCTCCACAAAGCACCCTTCCTCTTCCTCCTCAGACAGAATTTGCTAAATGCAGTTCAAAGGCAATCAATGCATTGCACAGAGTCTCCCCACCTTGTTCTAAACAAATGCATTCCTGAGGAGTTAGTTTATTCACAGATTGCCATGAGCGTTAATGACCCCCCGAGTCTTGTTCTGCCAGTCACCCAGATGGCTGCTGATAAAGACTTAGCATCATGTTCTAAGTGTCAGGGTTGTCAGTGGAGCTGAACCATTTGACCAGAAGAAAAAAATGCACAGGGAGCTATTGATTACAGCTTCTGGGTGTCACTTGTTCACTAGGATTTAGGTATTGATGAGGCTGCGAGTGAAAACCAGCTCTTTCCCTTGTGGGCTGCTGCCCAGAAGAACAAAGGCGAAGTTGGAAAAAATATTCAGCCGGTACCAGAATCAGAGGGATTCCATCATTGATTGAAAGGCCCCTTCATGTTATTTTTGTTGGAAACAAATCTATGGGTTTGGAAGTTTTATAGCATTTGAGAAAGAGGCTGCATAAGTGATGGATTCGCGTATTGGATGAATTAGATTTCACAGCATGAAGATTTCAATGCAGCTGTGATATTATGAGCTTCTTGGTTATTGATAAAAATTACATTTTATGCAGCACATGCTTTAAAGGAGAGGGCATAGAGGGTACGGATCCTTTGAAAATGTCCTTAGGGCCCCAATAAATTTCAGCAGGTTTCATCATCTTAATAGTCTGAAACCTGCCACCAAAATTCACACAAACAGAAGCAGTGTTCCCTATTTCTAATGGTAAAAATAGTGCCTGTTTGGTAAGTCACCTCTTCCCATCACAGCATGCTAAGGTGAGGACCGGTCACAGCTGTCGGGGTCATTGTTATTCCGTGCCGTCTGTCCTGGCCTCCGCATTGATGTATAGGAAGAGGGAGAGGGAGACATGTTTATTTTACTCATTTTTATAATTTCATAGCTCATTGAGAAGGAGAGAAGAAAAACCAAAGCTCTGCTGTGAAATCTGCTATTAGGTAGGAAAATTGAATTGGTGCCTAAATGTTTATAAAACTAGATTGAATTAAATGCCTACCTCTTTATCAGTCAAAAACATGAATTGTATATTATCTAATAATGCCCTCACAGCAGTTATTAATGGGACTGTTGTATTGGATAAAAATCATCAATCAGGGTAAATATTCCATCCTGGAGATTTCCTGTGACTCCTTCTGGAAGACTGGGATTCTCGGCTGTTCCAGAACTTGGCAGTTACTACACCTCACTCTAGTAAACTCAACGCTGAAAACAGTCAGCCCTCCGCCACCTGCATGTTCCCATGTCATAGTCGTCAGAAGCCTCTTAGACTGCGTCACTGGTGCACGTTACCAAACTCATCATCAAATCAGGATGAGCTGCGTGATGTGCTGGAAGCCAGAGCCCCACCTTGCGGCCATGTCATCTGCCGGCATCGGCTGTCACCCCACAAGGTCCCACCTCAACAGTCCATGTCAAGGAGGAGAAGTGTGGTGCATGGAGCCATGCGGGACAGTGGTTAGAGCCCCTTCTTTGCCACTTAACAGCTTTATGAACTTGGGCACAAGACTCCATTCGGCCGGAGGCTGAGACAGGCCTGGTGGGGCCTGGCGGGGGTGATGGGAGACATAGATGGGGTGGAAGATGCAGCAGCATCAGGCATGGGCACACCCGCTCCCAGGGGCTTTAAGCACCTTTTCCAAGGGGGGCTGGGGCTGGGGCTTCCCCTACCTCCCTCGGGGACGTGTGTAGCTGGGCCCCACAGAGGGCCACACCCACCAGGTGAAATCTGTGGCAGGTACATGTGTGGCAGTGACACAAGCTGCCTGCCCCGAAAGCCTCAGGGGATGCAAGAGTAGGAATCACCTCCCCAGGAAGCAGAGATGCCCAAGAAATAGAGCTTGGAGACGCTGGGCACATGCCCCCAGCTGCTTCCTCTAAAAGCTCACCCGACCAGTAGCTGGTTGCTTTGTCCAGTTCACTGGCTTTGGAGGGTGGAGCGTGGGGAAGCTGGGCATGGGCAGAAATCGTCTTTATGTTGAGCTGGGGATATGCTCAGCTGGAGAGAAACAGAAGAGTGAAGTCAGAGTGATACCCGGGGGGTACCCAGAATGATACCCGGGGGGTACCCAGAATGATACCCGGGGGTAGCCTGGACACGCCTCAACCTTGGGATCCTGCAGGAACGGCTGTTTGTTCTCATCAGGGCAGGACGCTGGGAGCAGGGCAGCCATGTGTGAGGGCCCGGGGGGAGGCCCCGGGTCTGCAGCATCTGTGTCTGGGCCATCTAGGGTGCAGGGATGAGTGGGCTGCCCTCCAGCTCAGGATGCAGGGAGGAAGGGGGGCCAGGCAGTAAGCAATCCCTAGGCATCTCCCATGTGCCCTCCACGTGTCGTGCCGGTCGAGAACCTTCCAGAGTGAGCTTGGTACCCTTCCCCATTCTTCTGGAGCCCACGCTGGCTCCTGTGGTCGTGCTCATTGGCAGTTTACCTTCTTCACGGAGCAGCCACTGTGATGCTTTGCACGATGATGAGGCATGTCCCTGCACACGTCCCCCGAGATGTCCTGGCCCCTTAGTGGCTGCCCACCCATACACCTGCTCCCCAGGCGCCACCAGCTACTTAGGGATGAAGCCTGTTGCCTGGGAGGCTCCCCAGCCAATTCTTTCTTTAGAAATCTGTGCGAGACTTCCCCACGTGCTCCTGGGAAGCCATTCTGGAGCAGCTCTTCACAGTAACCGCTTGTTGGGAAGCTTAAGCAAATGGCCCTGGAGCCCCCAGAGTCCCCCGCAGTGGCCGTGCAGACTCTGTGGCCATCCCTGTCTGCCCAGGCAGAGGGGGACAACCAGAGAGATGCCCATATGTTACTTCCCTGTCTTCCACCTTTCTGAGCCAACTGAGAAATAGATAGCAGACCTCAAGATTTTAGCTTTATTAGGGTAAAAGCGAGATTGAAGGCAGGGGGTGGAGGACCAGTGGCATGGCCATGGTGGCTTCCCAGTAATTCCCACAAGAATTACATTCGCCGTCACTGTCCCCTCTGGCTAAGCTGAGGCCTCCCCAGCCAGGGCAGGGACTGACCATCTCAGAAGAGATCAGGGCACCCCGAGCCCTGGGGCAGGCAGGTCACCTGCAGGAGCCCTAACATTGCTAAGCTGGGCATACCCCTCCCTTCCTCCCTTATTGGTGGTCAGTGACTCATTCTCCCTTGTGGGTGTGAGAGTGGAGGAGGCCAGCACCCACATGGAAACCAGAGGCAGGGGCCACAGCACCTGCCCCCACCCACCACAGGTGACTCTCAGAGCTTCAGCCGGACAGTGGACCCATGGAGCTCCTCCTGTCTACACAGCTCGGGCAGCGCCAAAGGACCAAGGCAGAGTGTCCCTGAGGACTGCACTGAAGGAGGCGCCCGCCCCTCTGGAGGGAACAGGGATTCCCTTCCCCTGGTGGAACATAAAGAAGCAGTTGGTAGGCAGGATCCGGGGCCTGTGCATGGCCGCGTGGTTGTGGTCCTCACTCTGGATCAGCCCCTATCAGCACGGGGCATCCTGAGTTTAGGTCAGCCACAGATCCGGATCGTGCCAGCTCCAGGCTAGGAAATAACAGGTTGGGCATTGCTGGAGGCCCCAGGATGCTGCCGCCAGAGTCCTGTGCCTGGGGGCGTGGGAGCCATGTGGGAGGCGCCGCCTGCAGCTTGGAGCTCTCTGGAGCCTTGCCCTCACCCTTTCAAGGTGGTGCCAGCCCTGGCCTCACGTGTGGGATGAGGATGGCAGCATTTTGAGCTGTGGGTGAGTTTGGGTGAATGTGCAGATGGCACCTTGAGAGCCATCGCTGCCTTGGGTCCCTGGGTGGAGCCCTTTTGACAGTCACTGCTTCCTCTTTGGTTGGGTGGGGGTGGTTTTCCTTGTGATGTAAGCTCACTTTTTGAAGCCCCTCTGCTAGTTTAAGACAGATGTGTGCTCACCGTCACTCTCGGGTGAACGGCTGGACAACAGCTCTGCCTCCCTGAACTCCTGAATTAGAAGGCTGCAGCAGCCTGTGGAAGGGCTGAGGGCAGGGAGGGGTAGTGGGTCTGGGTCCCTGCTGGGACCCAGTGGAGAAGCTGAGCGTGCCCTGCCCCCAGTGGGGGTGACCAGGGAGCTTCTTAGACACCTACAGGCACCCCAAAACTACGGAGGGAGACACATCCCCACTCCTGGGCACAGTGCGAGGCAGGGGTTGGCCAAGTCCTCCTGTCAAGGGCCCGAGAGTAAATATGTTAGGCTTGGCAAAGCAGCCACAGCCAGTATGGAGATAAAGGGATGGCTGCGTTCCAGTAGAGCTTCATTTACAGAAGCAGGTGGTGGGCTGCGTGGGCCGCAGCCACAGTTGGCCGGCCATGGGCTGGAGAGGCCTGTGCAGGTACGGTCTTCTCTGACGCTTCCTGTGATGCCTGTGTGATATCTGGGGAGTCTGAGAGCGTCACATACCACCAGAACTTGGAAATGTAGTTTTCAGTTTTGTAAGCCAACGTTGTAAATTACTCACCGGATGAAATTAAGTTTTCTCCTCCCAAATCATGGCATAAAGCAATTCTCTGAAGATGCCCCACGTCACCTCAGGACATTCGTCCCTCCCCCAGCCCATGCCGAGACCCCCAGGGACTCAAGGGCCTCAGGGGAGGGGGAGTCCATGCTGAGACATAGCTGGCACCCACCCATGACAACAGCCTGCCCCCGGCACGGGCCCTGCTTGGTGGGCACAGGACTCCTGTCAATCAGGGCCTTGCCCTTGACCCCAAAGATTTCATTTTCCAGATCCCTGACTGACGGTGGCTGCCCCTCTGTCTTCCAGGTCCCCATCCTCATCCCGTGCCACAGAGTGGTCTGCAGCAGCGGAGCCATGGGCAACTACTCCGGAGGACTGGCCGTGAAGGAATGGCTTCTGGCCCATGAAGGCCACCGGGTGGGGAAGCCAGGCTTGGGAGGGAGCTCAGGTCTGGCAGGGGCCTGGCTCAAGGGAGCAGGAGCTACCTTGGGCTCCCCACCTGCTGGCCGAAATTGAGTGTGTGCAGCAGGATGGATGTTTGAGCGACACACACGTGTAACACTGCATTGGACGCGGGGCATGGAGCCACCGCTGTATTAAAGGAAGTGGCGGTGTCCTGGGAACAAGCGTGTCTGCCCTCTCTGTTTCCATATTTTACAGAGGATGAGTTCAGATGCCCGCAGTCCTGCACACATTGGTTTCCTTCTCTAACGCTGCCCTTGCTCTATTTTTCATGTCCATTAAAACAGGCCAAGTGAGTGTGGAAGGCCTGGCTCATGTTGGGGCCACAGCCCAGGATGGGGCAGTCTGGCACCCTCAGGACACAGACGGCTGCCACAGCCGCCGTCTAGGACCAGCTAAGGCCTGTCCCAGTCCATCCACACTAGAAAGCTGGCCCTGCCCCATCCCCACCATGCCTCCTTTCCTGGCTGTGTCCACGGCTGTGGTGGCATTTTCCACTCACAATTCCTAGCATCCCACACTCAGGTCTCACTGAAGGAAAGGGGAACAGGCCAAGGAAGTCGATACTTACGGAGGTTTTCTAGCTGTGTTTCCCACCTGCCAAAAAGGCTAACGCAAGCTGCATCCACTTACGGTCTGTATCAGGTGAGTAGAAAATAACCATTTGCCAAGATTTGGAAAGACAAAGAGCTCTCTGGACACGAGTTCGATGGAGCTTGCCCCTCTCTGAGAGCTGAAGTCAAGTCTCACCCTCTCTCCATACTCCCTGGCCTAGTGTGCTCTGGGTAGCAGGTAGGAAGGGACAGGGGCCTCACATCTCAGGGGCTGCACGAAAGGGCCCTCAGGGACCATGGGCCTGTTAGGACCCCAGCACCCCAGTGTCGATCCTGGAAGTCAAAGGTCACGACTGTGGGGGGCCAGCTCATGTCACTGATGGCAGCAGCGAGGGTTGCCAGCGTGGGCAGTGTGCTGCTGTCTGATACTTCATTATTGTGTTGTCATTCTAGCTGTATAATTAACTATATCCAAAAGACAGAAGGGAAACCTGTAGCTCTGCATATGGAAAAATAAAACAGCATATGATGTATAGAGAAAATAAACCGCACCCAACTGTGCACTAGAGCGCCGTGTTCTTACCCGACGTTCCTTGCCTTGGTGTGAACCACAGCAGGGAAGCTCACGTGGTTCTATACGTCACCGAGGCCTGGATGAAAACGTGGCCTTACGATGTGTATGGTTGGGACCTGCCTTCTATTTCATGTTTTCTTAACACCAACAAAAGAAAACCGATTTCAGACTTTTTTCGCTGATTTATGATTTATTATATCCCTTTCTGGCATCAGCCAAAATCTGGGTTTTTCCTATGACATGAAGTAATGTGACTCTTACCCCATTGTCTTAACTCTTGGTATTTTTGAAGCAGGGTAAGTCACACAGCGGGTCACGTAGACACGTGCTGTTTTGTGGGACAGGCCCTGGGCCCCCTTGCTCCTGGCAGGCCTCAGGTGCCGCACACCGCGTCACCGTCAGGACTCGCAGGCTGTCTGGTCATTTTTGACGTTGCTAAAGGTGAGTGGGAAAAGCTGGGTGCACTCTGCCCCAGAGGTGGTGCCCTGTGTCCCCCACAGATGATGCCCCTGCCCAGTGATGGCCGGTCACCAGGCACTGCTTTCCCCTCTGTATGAACAGAACAGAAGCTTCTAGCTCTCCAAGGCAGCAGCTTGGGGCCTGGTGGCCCGGGTGTGCGAGCCGTGAGTGCTTTCCAACAGAGGGCACCAGAGCCGTGCGGTGTGCTGTGGAGACCCCGGCACCACTTCCCCTGCTGGAGGATGGATTTGAAGGAGGGTGGCTGGGTGGCACCCCGATGGCTCCCTGTGCTCCCTGAGACCCTGCAGGCCGCCCTCTGCAGCCACATGTGGACCGGCAGGCATACACGCTGCAGGCAGGCTGCCTCCGCTGTTTGGGTCCCATGAACGACGACGGGAGCCTCCTAGTGAGATCTCCAGGTTTCTAATCAGGCACAGGCTCTGAGGGAGGATCCTGGGGCCACATGACTGCAGGCAGCGAGGGCCGAGCGCCCAGATCCAGGTCAGCTCCTGGTGGCAGGGGACCCGCCCGTCAAAGCCGTCCGAGGTGAGCCAGCAAATCCGTGTGGCCTGGGAGCACAGGTGGGCCTGTTTGGGCCATGCCCTTGGTGCAGTACAAAACCAGGTTCTGCTTCCTCTCTGAGGGTTTCCGCGGCCCTGTCAGAACGCTTGATAGATGCCCCAAGGTTCCCTCTGACAGCCGCAGCAGCAGGGCTCAAACCGGTGGGGCCATGTACCGCTCCAAGGACAAGCTCTGCAGAGGCCGACATGAAAAGCCAGCACGCGGGTCGCCTAGAGCCGCTCTGGCTCCAAGCTGTAGCGCCGCTCGTGAAAATATAGAGGGAGAGGGAAGGCACAAAGAAATACAAAACTATTTTCCAAATAAAAAGAAATGTCGAAACAAGAAAGCTGTGTTCTTCGGCCTTGGCCCCAGGTCCCCCTCACCGTGTCGCATTTCCCAGCACTGCGATGCTTTGAAGGCTGACACTGAGACCCGCCACGGCGCGACAGCCACCTCGCAGCCACTCAGACTGGCCGACCACGCTCACCTGTTTCCAGAGAGAATGAGAGAGTCAGAAGTAATATTTGTTTTTGCAGAACTACACTTGTAGCAAAATAAGTTGCCTTTGGCCATGCAGGAGACTGTTTTGTGAGGGGTTGTCCTTCTCCCAGTCTCTCTTCCCGTAGGGAACAGAAGTGTCCAGCAAACCCACCCACATTCCACGTGTCCTGTGGCCGCCTCCAGTGGTGAGTCTGTAAGGCCAGAGAAGAGCAGCTATGACCGTGCAAACGCGCACGTTAGGGTGTTGGCTGATGCAGAATCAGGAAGCCTGGAAGAGCTCTCGCATGAGGAACTGCAGAACTTCTTATGGGCATGAATTTGCACTTCCAGATGTGAAGGTTGCAGGCACCGGGTGTTGCAGAGGAAGTGGGCAAGCTCACCTTATAGAGAACTGGGGTTTGTAATTCGTGTACACTTCTTACCCAGCAGAAACAGCTTACTGAACACCCCTTGGGTGGCTGGATAATGTGCTAGCGACTGAAACCATCTCTGCGACTTAAGCTTCTCTGGTGCATAGCACCCCACATGCTTCTCCAGAATCCCGTTTGGAGGGGCCAAGCAAGTCCAATATAGATATGTTTACACTGAAGCCATCAGTTTTGCTTCTTACATCGTTTGTAAACAGCAGTATTATCCTGGAACTTGTTTCCTACAAAACTGTAAGATAAGGATAAAATCCCATCCACCCGAATTGCTGAGAAACCTAAGTGGTGGTGTGACCCACCGGAGCCCTGTGGAGTGGCGGACTCTGGGGAGTGGCTGATCAGTGAGATTCTCGCAGCAATGTGAGGCATCCTCCTCGCAGAAATGCGTTTACAGATGTCGCTGTATCCCCTGACCTGGCCTACAAGGACAGAACAGCCCTGGGGGCCACGTCCCCTCCCCGTCTCATCTGCCACTTGCCCACCTTGGCTGTCCATGCACCCGTAGCTGTGACCGTGGGCGGTGGCGCCAGCTCGGACTTCACCCCGTTGCAGCGGGCAGGATGTTACACTGAGCTGATGTGAGATTGTTCATGAAGCTGCAGATCTTAGTGCTATTTGGGCTTCTAACAGCACAGAGGAGGATTCTGAAGTGAGAGGGAAATTGGCTTCATGTAGGAGCAAGGGGGAAAGTGTTTTATTTTACTAAGAAGATTTTACTGAAAGACCAATCCCGAAACGGCCCTTGCTTCGGCCACAGCTGCTGGGATGTCCTCGGGCCTCCCCTGTCTTGTCTGCATGTCTTCTTGTTGCTGTCGGGGCAGTGGGGTCCCCGGAAACAGTCCAAGGCCCTGGGGTGGGGGATTTAAATTTTTTGACTTCCCTCAGACCTCAGACCGTGTGGGGTTTTTTTTTCTTTTTCTTTCTTGTTCACGGGCATTTGATTAAAAGTTTGTGTTTAAAGAGCTGAACTTCACATCAGTTTTACTTATCAGTTTGAAAGACATTGAGATCTAAACACGGCTCTGCCCAAGACCTCTGCCGAGCAACCCCGTCTGTCTGTCTGTCTGTCTGAAGGGACGGGAAGGTGGAGAAACTGCAGGTACTGACCTGTCTCTAAGCCACTGAGGGCAGCCGTCCAGTGTCCTCAGGACCCCATGGCTCCAGCTGCTGACAGATGGGAAACGTCTGGCCTCCATCACCCGGGTCGGCCCTGACAAGGATCTGTAATGGGGGCAAGGAAGGGGGTGGATGAGAAAGTAGGAAGTGGATGCTGGGCAGCGAGGTGCAAATTGACGGCAGAGCCCAGCCCGACAGCACCTTTGATGGATGAAAGGACATTGTTAACAAGCCTTTAAAGTTTCTCATTAATGTTTTTTTCGTTGAAAAAAAAGCCACCAGAAAAAAATTCCACATGGACAGTAATTAAGATGGATCCCATACAGTATGGTATCAATGTTAGGAGCCTTTAGGAAAACATTATCCACCCTCCTATTAAAGACTTATTTTCAAGCTGCCATTTTCCAGGCTGTTGAAAGTCCCTGGCAGTGTGGGGACCTGGGCAGCCAGGCACGTTCCACAGATGTGATGTGGTCGGCCTCACAGGTAATGTTCCTGCCGTGGCCTGAGGATGCAGAGTGGAGCCCCCGAGCTTTAGTTGTCGCGCACTCTGATGCAGTCGGGCAAGGAAGGGTGGGGAAGGATCTGACGGATCTGCTGCCGTGGAGAAGCTGGAGTTCTTCCCAGCTCTGAGTGAGCCCCAGGGAGTGCGTCTGAGCTGAGTGCACGTGGTGCCCATGGTTCTCACCAGAGATGCTCAAGCCGTCTCTTCTTGTTTCTACCCGGAGGCTGGGCCAGCCCCCCCATTGTACACATGGCACCACACACGGGCATACCCAACGGTTCTTTCCAAGTCTTCGAGTTACATGTCACTGCTGTTCGGACCCCGAACACTGGCGGAACGCGTGCTTCCAGGTTGATTTGTTGACCCACATTGAGGAAACGCAGCTGGAGAAAGTATCAAGGTCGTAACGTTAAGCAACATGCGATATTGTGCAAAAAGGATTGTGTGTTGTGATTGCCATGGCTATGAGGAGAAGTGGATGCACGTGTGAGACTTGGCTGGTGACAAGGAAGCATGCATGGAGCATGGAATCAGGTCCTGAGCAAGCAGGCGGTCCTCCAAGGTGGCGGAATTGGCCCTGGGTCCCCGCCCAAAGGCTAATCCGCTCTGGGCCTTGGTGGGAAAGCTCTGCCCTCTAGGCTGGCCTCTGAGAGGGCTTTGGTGCAAGATGGGGACCATCACCTTCCCGTCACTGCCCACTTTCTAACCAGACAAGGAGGGTGTCTGTACCTGGCGCTAACCCAGGGTTTGGGGGACTGCCTTACAGTCCCCATCAGACAGAGAAGGCTTCGTTTCTCAGCAGCTCCAGGCTTTAATTCACTCCCAGGATGTGTTTCTTTTGGGGGTAAAACAGTCCCCACAGAGAGTTAAATTTTAGGAAGCCATGAGATCCTTCCAGATGAAAGGCATCGTGTAAGTGTATGGTACTGTTACTGAGCAAAAGCCCCAGTGCTCCTAGGTGTGGCAACGAGACGCCTGCACTCACCGGGCACCACCCAGGCGGGGTGGGCGCTCCCCGGGACTGGCAGGTTCTCCAGGTGCCTCCTTCTTCTTGCAGCTTTGCTCACTTTGTCGATTTTCAGGAAGGGGAATTTTAAATGTCCCCCCAATCCTGAAGAGAGTGAACAGCATCTTTAGGAGGAGGCCTCACCGTCATCGTTACCACACTGGCCATAAACCAGAGACCCTGCTGGAGAAACCCTCTGCAGGCCTTGGAGGCCTCACACGTCCCAGTTACGGGCAGTGCAGCCGTCGCCTCCAGAGAAGATTCCTCTGCAACGGGAAAGTGTTTGTGAAATGAGGCAGGGTTTACATAATTGGTGTGAGCCTGAGCACACCTGGCACACCTGTGTCCTCTGCATACACCTGCCTGGGTGCCAACGCTGCTTGCAGGTGGTTTTGGGGAAGGTGCAGGCCTGGCTTCCATATGGCACATGGTGGCTTTTCTAAGACTGTTCACATGTTCCCCGGTGAGGAGTGGCCCTGGCCCCTTTTTCCTGTAGATTCTCGACACCACTGGAGGGCCCGTGACGATCCTTCTGTCCCTGCAAGGTGTGGCCTGCTGGGGCGGGTCCTGCCAAGTCTTCATCTCCATCACCGCTCAGCAGCGTGTAGCCTGATGTGGGAGGCGCCCAGGAGGGGAAGCAGAGACATCCTGCCTTTCTCTAAAAGCCACTCCAGTGACCAAGAGGTAACTTGAAATCATGGGCACAAACACCCATAAATCATCATCACAGCTAAGCCGGCCCCCAGCCCCCTCCCAAGGGGTCTTCTGCTGGCACCACCACCACCCAGAAGGAGAGGTGGGTTGCCAAGTGGGCTGCTTTGGCCCGGCTCCACCAGGGGTGGGAGACACTTGGGAGTTCCAGAGCCGCAGCTGACCCTGGAAATGGGAGGGGAGCTGTTTTGCAGTTGTCAAACCCAGTATCTGCCATGTGAAGCTCCCTGCCCCACACTTTGCAATTCAAACCTCATCTGGGCAGGCATCCCTGAAATGCACCTTTCCCAGAAGTCTTGCTTTTTCCAGAACTTAAGTATTCTCACTCAGGGAGCTGTCTCCTAAGCCACCATTCTGGAGTGCTTCCTTGGGAAAAAAGCCTTTCTTGGACTCTGCATGGTGGCCCTGGGGACTGGCACTCACCTCCCCTGAGCCCCTTGCTGGAGACAGCAGAGTAGCCCGACCAAGGGCTCCTCCCACCTGACCAGACGGGCCATCCACCAGCGCACCCAAGGCTGGACTCTAGCCTTCAGGGAGCCTCGGGTCCAGGTGAGTACATGGAAGAGAATCCCTGAGCCAGACCTGGGACGTTCTGGAACACTCTGGAGCCAGCTCTCCTGCAAGAGCTGTGGGCTGGGAGTTGGCACCACCAATTCCATGGAGAAGTTGGCCTGGTAGTGGCTGTGGAGCTCTGGAACAGGAGGCCCCCAAGGGGCTGCACGCCAGTGCACAGACTGCCTCTCTCATTGCTGATGGGTGAAGCAGACCCTTGGGACGGAAGGACACTGTGCTCCCCCGCCCCCCAGGCCGGGATCGGGTGGCTCTCATCAGAAGGCCCCACTCCAGGGTGTTGCTGTCAGCTTCCTGGGTCCCCAGCAGGCTTTGATCCTTCCCCCACAGCCACAGAGGGTGGGCCTTCCTCACCCACAGGAGCCTTGGCGGGCAGTGTTCCCACCACGTGAGGTCCCCCAGGGCGCTAACTCCCCCGCCCTTTGGCTGCCGTCCTCCAGCAGCAGGAGTGGAGAGCAGCTCTGCTCCACAGCAGCCGTGGCCAGAGGCATTCTAGCCACCCGAGCAGGAAGTTCACAGCCCCGTCTTGACTCTAGCTTAGCTGAACATAAGACCACCGTGGGCCACTGGCTGCCTCTACCTCCCGCTCCCCCCAGGCGGCCACACCCAGCACATGGTCTGCAGAGGCCACAGTGAGCGGAACTGGGGGAACAAGGACCTGAGGAACTGTGGAGAGAAGCCCCTTTCCCAAGAACCTGCACAGTAAGCATGCTCTTGGGGCCCCCGCAAGGCCACTGGAGGAGACAGCCGGGCTCTGGCCACCCCAGATCTGCAGGGGTTGCTGCCTTCACTCTGACATGGAAGCGTGGCTCATAGGGCTCAAGGAGCAGGCAACAGGGAGCAGCCATGGGACCCCAGTCCCTGGGCTCCTGCATGCACTGAGAGCCTGGCAGGGTGGGTGGTGGGAGAAAGTACCCAGAGGTGACGGGGTAGAGGGACGAAGGCCTCAGGCCAGCTCTGATGTCCCGGCCAGGGCACTGGGCGCAGTTCAGGGCTTTGCAGGCTTCTGTGTACCCTGTATGGCTGGGTTTTAGGCCAGGACTGTGACCTGTGGTAGAAGGTCCAGAGTATCTGAGGACATCCAATCCCAGAATCTGCCTGATCCAGGGATGCCAGGCCTGAGTGACCATGCCCAGAAGCCAGAGGGAATCCTGGTGTCTGTAGCCCTGACCGAGTATCAGGCGTTTTCCCGAGGCACACTTAGGCCTCCCAGGAATGCCCTTCAGCTGCAGGGATGCAGGCCTGGACAGCATGCACAGGGTAAATCCAGAATGTTCAGACAGGCAAAAAGAAGGGCCATGGTCATGTCAGCTGCTGGTGCTCACAGACATTCCTCTAATAAACTGTGACAATGAGGATGGCAGATGAGATGTAGGATGTTGTGGTTCGGGCCTGGGAGAGGTCGAGGCTGGTGGCCCCACAGATGGGCTGGTTCTTTCCGTCACCTTTTAATGATTGCATCTGTGGGGTGAGCATGTTCCTCTCGACCTTCTGCTGTGTCCCCCTCTGGACCAAAGCCTGAAGTGGGCTGGGCCTCTTCCTGTGAGGCCTCCTGCCGGGACCCGCCTTGCTTCTAAGATGGAGGGACATCTTCCCCTGACTCGGGAGGGCCAGGTCCTGCCACTCGGACGGGAGGCCACTGCATGGAGCCAGGTCCTGCCACTCAGAGCGGGGGACCAGTGCATGGAGCCAGGGCGGTAATTGTGGGCCTCCCTGACCCGACCTGCCCAGGGAGGTCCTTGGTGTTCATGTCTGCAAAATGGCAATGGGGGAGCTTGCCTCAAAAGAGTGCTAGAAGTAGCAAGAGACTTCAAAGATCTTTGAAAAATTTACAAGGCACAAAAAAAATACAGTGATCAGAAAAAACTCTCCAAGGCACATGCAAAAAAGTATGGCCAAGGATATGGTATGCATAGCATAACCACAGTTGTGTTATGCAAAGAAATGGGATCAACCCAGTGACCCAGCAATGAGAGACTGGATAC
The DNA here is from genome assembly GCF_009828535.3 of Hylobates moloch. NCBI lineage: Eukaryota > Metazoa > Chordata > Mammalia > Primates > Hylobatidae > Hylobates > Hylobates moloch. The sequence continues at coordinate 3,732,581 of NW_026652278.1, read as the reverse complement.
ATCCACTGGAAACATGCAGTAGAATGGGTGTGATCTCAGCCTATTTGTCTTCTCACGGGAAGAGGCCCATCCCTACAGAGTGGTAAGGGAGAAGAGTTGATGCAAAATGATACGTAAGGCATGTGCCCGGGTGCGATGCCCAGAAATAGGCCAGAGCTCATTACCTGTCTCCGGGTGAGGGGATTACAAGCAGTTTCCCTTCTTTATACCTAGCTATGCAGGTGTGTATATACAAACACACATACACACACACACATATACTGTACACACTACCTAAGGAGGGAGGAACAAAGGAAGGAAGGAAGGAATCTCAGGTTTTTTAAATGCAGCCTGTAACATATGTGAAGGTTTTTAAAATTTGCTTTTCATTTTCTATTTTTATTTTAGATTCAGGGGAGGCATGTGCAGGTTTGTTACAAGGGTGTATTGCATGATGCCGAAGTTTGGGCTTCTATCGATCCTGTCACCCAGATAGTGAACATCTGTATCCAATAGGAAGTTTTTCAGCCCTTACCCCCTCTTCCCTCCCTTTGGAGTCCCCAGTGTCTGTTGTTCCCATCTTTATGTCTGTGTGTACCCAAGACTTAGCTCCCACTCATAAGTGAGAACATGTGGTGTTTGGATTTCTGTTCCTGCATTTGCTTAGGAGCATGGACCAGCTGCCTCCATGTTGCTGCAAAGACGTGGTTTTCTTCTTTTTTATGGCTGCATAGTATTCCATGGTGTATACGTACCAAATTTTCTTTATCCAGTCCACTGTTGATGGACACCTAGGTTTATTACATGTCTTTGCTATTGTGAATAGTGCTGCAATGAGCATAGGGGTGCATGTGTCTTTTCAGTTGAACAATTTATTTTCCTTTGAGTAGATACCCAGTGACAGGATTGCTGGGTTGAATGGTAGTTCTGTTTTAAGTTCTCTGAGAAATCTCCAAACTGCTTCCCACAGGGGCTGAAGCAATTTGCGAGGAATCTCTATTTTTTAAAAAGAAAGCTCAAGAGAGAGGAAGCAGCAGACCCCCTCCACACAGCGCAGACCCCCAGGACCTACGTGAGGAACACAGTTCTCGATTTGAAGAGACCAATTCCCAAGGAGGTTTATAAGAAGAAATACCTGTTAGTGTTCATTTACTGTCTCAGGAAGACCCCGGAGTCTGAGAAGTGGTCTTTGAAGTAGTTGGTTCATAAGTTATTGACCGAGGGTCTAGGGATGGAGGAAGCTGTGCCTGGCCAGCTCCGTGGCTGTGTTCTCCGGGGAAGAGTTATCATTTTGTTAAGATGTTACTCTAAAGGATGCTTTTAAGGCAATGTCCAGAATGTAGACAGAAACTAGCATCTGCCCTCAGAGAGTAAGCACCACCCAGGATTGCAAAAGCGCTCTCATCCCAGGTACACAAGAGCCTCTGTTTGTCTTATGGCTTTTATGATTTTAAATGACCTGAGGTATGCACGCGTGACAGCAGATTCATGGGGGCTGCAGAAACCCCTTGAGAAGAGAGGTATGTTGTCTCTGCACCTCCTGTACACAGGTTGTGTCGGGGGTTTCCTAACCTGGGGCGCAGAGGAGGTGGCCTTTGGTCTGAGTGTGTTCAGTGCATGCGCATTACAACCTCACGTCTCTCCTTCCAGCAGCCCGGCTCAGGGGCCGCGCAGGATGCCATGGAGGCATAGCGTTTCTCTCTAGCACCAGTGCCCTCCCGTAGTCCGGGCTGCCCGGGGATGTGCGGAACTGGACGCCAGCGGCTGGACGCTGAGGGGCAGCTGTGGGGGCCAAGAGGACACGTGGAGGTTTTTCACCTGTGTGGAGAAAACACTCAGGGAATGGGGGAAGGAGAGTCGGTTTTGAAATTTCATTTTTGCAGATTCTGCCTCGTTGTGACTGCCATTGTTATAACTCTTGTTTCTGTTGAGAAAGTGGCGGAAGGATTTCAGAAGGACAGAGAGTGAGTTTGGTAGCGAGTTCAGAGATCAGCAGCCAGCCTCAGTTACTCTTCTTCCTGAAAGCAGCACTGGGCAGGTGTTGCTCTAAACCCCTTGGCCGCAAGGGCCGGTCCTAGCCCTGTGAGAGCTGCCTGGGGTCCACACTTTCCCAGCCCCTTCTCAGTTTGTCTGCTGGGTGCCAGACAAGCCGAGGCCAGATGCCGGGAACTCTGACAGCCCCTGATTTGTGCTGATTTCCTTTCCTGGGCCCCTACTGGAGCCTGTCCTAGCTCAAGGCCTCCTCGTGGAGCTTCCTGGAGCTGGGAGCACACGAGCAGGAGGATCTTCAAGGCCAGGGAGATGGAAGTGCACACAGCAGAGACGCCGTCTCACACCTGCAGAGGACAAGGTCAGCAGGTTTCAGAAGCCCCCAAAGAAATGCAGAAAGCCCAGACCGCGGGGCAGCACGACCACCATGCCAGCTACTAAAGTCACTTCGATAAGGTCAGGAGGTGTTTCTTTTCTTGTCCCTCAATGCTTTTTGTGAAGATGAAGCTTTCAGCCATGGAAGACGTGAAGCCCGTGGGCACGCAGGCCTCGTGCTTCCGAAGCAGTGGCTTTCCACACTGCTGCTGTCTTCAGTGGACGTGCAGGCCTGGCAGGAGTCTTTGGACACAGCGCGCCTGCTGCCTCTGCCCCGCCTGCACACTGGGAGTGCCGACACCCATGTCCCTGGCTGGTGGTCCTCACGGTGTCCGGCAGCCCACAAGAAGCAGTGGGTGTTGGGGGAACACAGACGGCCTATTTTCAGCCACTTAAAGGGAAAATCAGCTCAAAAATCAACAAAAAATTTTGTTATGACACACTATACATAATTTCACCAGAAAATCAAGTTACACATAATACAAAGCCATTCGGAGTCCCCCGATAGCACTGAGAAGACCTGAGCATTGCATCTTCCAGCAGTTGCTAAATCCCTTCCTCCCTCCCTAAAAAGGGAGCAACAACAAAACACTCTCCTTATGCGCCTGACTTTAGAACGCCAAGACGGTTGCCACGCTGTGTTTGCCTAGGACCCAGCCAGTGCAGGCTGCTCTGAAGCTCAGCTCCTTCCTAGCACAGGGCTGCACACTGCCTACCGCCCTCCAGTGTGGGCGTGAGTGCCTATGTGGTCGTTTATGTCAAGGGCTGGATGCTCTGACCACGATGCTGCATGACCAAGTTCCCAAACATACGAACCAACGTCTGGGCCTCAGTGTGTCTTAAGACCAAGGGCCCGAGATGGCACCGGGTGTATCAGCATTGGCGCTGAATTCCAGCGCGTGGTTGAAAAAGCTGAGCATGGGTTCTGCTCAGCTGCTGGAGGGAGGTGGCCGGCTCCTGCACAGTCTCCAGGCCAGGAGGACTCGAGCCAAGCTGAGAACACTCATTTATTTGAAGCTGCTGCTGCTTTGAGACACAGAATGACACATCTAAATAGTACAGCACCAAGAGGTATGTAGCTGCCTGTACTTTTCTGAGCAAACATCTGACTGCTGTGCCAGGAAGCAATGTGACAGGTATTCTGTAGTTTCAAGCAAATTGATCTCAGATGTAGATGAACAGATTTTCACAAGGAAAGGATGGAAGTTTGTCATGTGCTAGGCCTGAGCCTGCTGGGTGCTGCAAGTTCATTTGTTCCTGGCTAAGGATGGAAGCGCCATCTCCTCCCCCTCTGCCTTCTCCTCTTCCCCCTCTGCCTTCTCCTCTTCCCCCTCTCCCTTATCCTCTTCCCCCCCTCCCTTATCCTCTTCCCCCCCTCCCTTCTCCTCTTTCCCCTCTCCCTTCCCCTCTTTCCCCTCTCCCTTCCCCTCTCCCCCCTCCCTTCTCCTCTTCCCCCCCTCCCTTCTCCTCTTCCCCCCCTCCCTTCTCCTCTTCCCCCTCTCCCTTCTCCTCCTCCCCCTCTCCCTCTCCTCTTCCCCTCCCTCCTCCAGGAAGGCTCCCCAGAAGCTCCACTCCCTGAGCAGGTCCCCTGGCTTGCCTCGGCTGGCATGGACTTCCATCATGCAGGTTCCGACCCCTAGGCTGCAGTGGAGCCATCATGGCCTTCAGGTTTCAGTGCTCAGAGAGACAGTGCCACATTTGGGCCCTGCCTTTGCAGAAGCCCCACAGATTGGGAACCTTTGGCCCATTGCAGTGGGGAGTGGGGGATGGAGCAGTCATGCTCGGTTCAGGATCAGAGTCCAGCTCATCTGCTTTACAGACAGTGTCTTGTGTGAGCTGGATAACCTCTCCATGCCTTGGTTTCTGTAGTGGATTGAATGGGGGCCCTCAGAGAGGTCTACATTAAATCCCTGGAACCCGTGAATGTGATCTTATTTGGAAAAAGGGCCTTAGCAGATATGATTAAGTTAAGGAGCTCAAGATGAGATCATGCTGGATTATCCTGGTGGGTCCTAAATCCAATGACAGTTGCCCTTATAATAGAAAAGGGCTGGATGCAGTGGCTCACGCCCGTGATCCTAATACTTTGGGATGCCAAGGCAGGAGGATTACTTAAAGCCAGGAGTTGAAAACAGTCTGGGCAACTTAGCAAGACCTTGTCTCTTTAAAAAATAATTTAAAGATTAGCCAGGCAGGTGGCACACACCTGTAGTCCCAACTACTCAGAAGGCTGAAGATGGAGGAGGATCACGTGAGTCCAGGTGGTCAAGGCTGCAGTGAACTAGGATCACGCCACTGCACCCCAGCCTGGGCGACAGAGCAAAACCCTGTCTCCAAAAAGAGAAAAGGAGAAGACACAGACACAGTGGAGAAAGCCATGCAAAGACAGAGGCCGAGATGGAAGTGATGGCAGCCACCAGCTGAGAAACACCTGGAGTCACCAGCAGCTGGGGGGAGGGAAGGAGACTGCTCCCCTCGTGCCTTCGGAGGGAGTCTGGCCCAACCAGCACCTGATTACAAACTTCTGACCTCCAGAACTGTAGAAGACGTTTCTGCTGCTTTCCTCCCCCCAGTTGGTGGAATTTGTTGCAGCAGCCCCAGGAGCTCCTGCAGCCACCTCACCTGCAGAACAGGGACGGCAGCGGCCACCCTCATGAGGCCATGCCCAGGTCGCAAAGCGACCTGGCTTCCTGGCACGTGCTGAGTGCTCGGATTGTGGTGGCGGTTCCTTGGCTTCCTGGCACGTGCTGAGTGCTCGGATTGTGGTGGCGGTTCCTTGGCTTCCCGGCACGTGCTGAGCGCTCAGATTGTGGTGGCGGCTTCAGGTTAGATTTTGCATCAGACAAGCCCAGATTCCAGTCCCTAATTCCTAGCTGTGGGACCCTCAGGGATGTATTTGCTCTCAAAAGCCACAGCTGCCTCACCTGAAGAAAAGCAGGCAAGTGTCCACCCTGCAAGTCTTCGGCATTTAATGGAAAGTTCTTTCCGTTGCCCGTGCAACATGCCTGTCATTTTGCATTACAGGGGTAATGCCCAGACCGCTGACTTCGGTATCCTAGGCCGTCCCTGAAGGGTGGGGAATTCATGCAGCCTCTTTTCTGGGTGGAAAGCTGTTGAAAATGGAGGTTCATGGGATTGTGGTGTACACCCAGCATGGGTGTGTAACATCACAACGGGGTCTTTGACAAACCTATAACTGGGGTTGCAGCTTAAGGTGGCCACCCTGCGAGACTGTGCCCTATGCCAGGGACACTCAGAAGGGCCTCTCTGACAGCAAATGCCAGGGCATTTATGAGCCACATTTTTAAAAGCAGCAACAAATAAGGATTCCCGAAGCCCACGCCCCCCATCAGCTAGGCCTGCCTCTGATGTCCATGACAACATTCACAGCTAAGCTTGGTCACTGGGGACGTGTCTTTGCTCAAAAACAGCAAGGTACATTTTTAATACTAATGGCATCAAAATGAATCTTAAAGCCACTATAAATAAAGCATTGTAGGGCCATTGCAACAACAGACATAAGTAGATCAATGGAGCCAACTGGCCCATCCAGAAACAGCCACGGGTCTGTGGAATCTCAGGATGTCATCATACGGCATTTCAGTTCAGTGGGGAAAGGAGTCATTTAATACATGGTATCAGGACAAACTGGCCAAGCTATTTGGAAATAATGCAATTCCAGAAACCTTAGGGTTCTAAACATTTGTTAAATTGGGTTTTAATTGTTACTGTATCAGCAGAAAAAAGGAGAAACATGCCTCCATGTCTGCATTTGCAGGAAGCATCTGAGAACATGGCAAGAACTCAGAAGCTGGCCGGGCGCAGTGGCTCACGCCTGTAATCCCAGCACTCTGGGAGGCCGAGGCGGGCGGATCACAAGGTCAGGAGATCCAGACCATCCTGGCTAACACAGTGAAACCCCTTCTCTACTAAAAACTACAAAAAATTAGCCAGGCGTAGTGGCGGGCGCCTGTAGTCCCAGCTACTTGGGAGGCTGAGGCAGGCGAATGACATGAACCCGGGAGGTGGAGCTTGCAGTGAGCCGAGATTGCGCCACTGCACTCCGGCCTGGGCGACAGAGCGAGACGCCGTCTCAAAAAAAAAAAAAAAAAAAAAAAAAAAAACTCAGAAGCCATAAAGGAGAAGGTTGACTTGCCTGACCTCATGAACCTGTTGGAAACAGAAGACAAATGGTACCCTAGGAGAAACCGTTGGCAACATGTCAGACAGAAAGATTGTGTCCACAATATACAAAAAACTTCTGCAAATCAATAAGGAAAAGGCAAACCACCCAGAAGATAGATGAGCAAGGAATATAGACAGGCACTTCGTAAAGGGAAACATACAAGCAGCAGCTGGAAGCCTCTAGAAAGAGCAGCAGAAGGACCCATTGAGCTTGAGAGTGATTGCCTGGAGTGACCTCCAAGAGATCTCCCACCTCACGAGTGATCGTAGCATGACAAATTAAAGCAGGAGATAGCATTTTGTTGTGATCTGGGTGAAAAATGCAAATGATGTGTAATTCTTTGTCCACAGTGTAGAGAAGGGGCAGGCATTCACTGTTGGTAGTAATGTTGTCATGTTTTTGGAGGGTAGTGAGGCAGTATTTATTAAAATGGCAAATGCCTATGCCATTTGATCAAACAATTCCACTTTTAGGAATCTATTCTACAGAGCTATTTCCATGAGTATATAAGGCTGTAGCTACAAGGATACACATGGCACCGTTGCTTGTAACAGCAACAAATGGGGAATAGCATAATGTCCCATGGGCATGGGGTTGGCCGGATACGTCCCAGTAAATATGTCCACACGACACAGAACAATTCTGCTATTAAACGTGTTAGAGTAGACCTCTATTTACTGACATAGGAAGGTAGTCATGACTCACTGCTGAGTGAAAAAGGCATATAAGAAAACATCAGGCCGGGTGTGGTGGCTCACGCCTGTAATCCCAGCACTTTGGGAGGCCGAGGCGGGCAGATCACGAGGTCAGGAAATCAAGACCATCCTTGCTAACACGGTGAAACCCCGTCTCTACTAAAAATACAAAAAAAAAATTTGCTGGGCATGGTGGCAGGCACCTGTAGTACCAGATACGTGGGAGGCTGAGGCAGGAGAATGGCGTGAACCTGGGAGGCAGAGCTTGCAGTGAGCCAAGATCGCACCATTGCACTCCAGCCTGGGTGACAGAGCAAACTCTGTCTCAAAAAAAAAAAAAAAAAATCAGGTACTATCAGTGGTGTTTTATTAAACTAAATTTTAAATTGTGCTTACAGACATAAAATTGTGGAAGAGAGATCATCAAATTCTTTGCAGGAAGACATCTTAGTGGGAGTTGGAGAATTGGAGAGAATTGCTTTGGTTGTGTGCGTATGTGTGAGTGAGTTGGGGAGAATTACTTTGGTGTATGTGCCTATGTGTGAGTGAGTTGGGGAGAATTGCTTTGGTTGTGTGCCTGTGTGT
>NW_026652278.1:3664057-3724762 GCF_009828535.3 Hylobates moloch | reverse complement strand
AGAATTGCTTTGGTTGTGTGCCTGTGTGTGAGTGAGTTGGGGAGAATCACTTTGGTTGTGTGCCTGTGTGTGAGTGAGTTGGGGAGAATTACTTTGGTTGTGTGCCTGTGTGTGAGTGAGTTGGGGAGAATCGCTTTGGTTGTGTGCCTGTGTGTGAGTGAGTTGGGGAGAATCGCTTTGGTTGTGTGCCTATGTGTGAGTGAGTTGGGGAGAATCACTTTGGTTGTGTGCCTATGTGTGAGTGAGTTGGGGAGAATTACTTTGGTTGTCTGCCTATGTGTGAGTGAGTTGGGGAGAGTCGCTTTGGTATGTGGGCCTGTGTGTGAGTGAGTTGGGAAGAATTGCTTTGATTGTGTGTCTGTGAGTGAGTGTGTCTGTGTGCGTGTTGTGTGGCTTTTCAGAGTTATTCAACTCTTATAAAAATGTCTGTATTTATTTTCTAAGAAAGAAATAGTTGTTATCACTTTGAAAATATGATCCATGATTCTGTTTTAAAACTGTATATATGGCCATGTTGTAACATTTTTTAAAAAGACCATCTGCAGAGCAAGGTGCTTCAGTGATTATCTTAGCACGAAGAAATCACATCATTTTTGTGTGTGCTTAACTGTATATTCTCAATTTTTGCAATGGAAATGCATTATGTTTGTAATCATAAAAGAACACACTTACTGGGTGAAGAGGTAGGACCCTGACACATGTACTAAAAAGACAGCACGGGCCCACGCATCCGACCACGCAACTGGTGTCACGTGCTTGACCAGCTGTTTTATCGTCTTTGCCTCTCCACTTGCAGGGCGGCTGAGCAGGAATACTCCAGCTGAGGTCATGCCCAGCCTGTCATCAGATAGCACATCAACATAAATGCAGTATCACTTCAGGGCTGTGAGGTCTCAGAGGGAGGCGAAAGGGTGAACTAGAAAATCAAGAGGGGCTTCCTGAAGGAGGTGGCAATCAAACTGCATCAGCTGGAGTGGGCAGGACATAGAGGGCGTCTTGAGTAAAAGAAGCAACTGGACTCCAGGGAAGAGGAGAGGAGGGCCCAGGTGCCACGGCCCTTACAAGATGAGACTCGGGCACTGGAGGGCCAGGCTGGGAGAGGGCAGACCCCTTTGCCATGAGCACAGGCAATGTGGGGCCAGTTCTTAGTGACATTTCAGACAGTGACCAGTCAGAGGACAGCAGGACGTGGTGGTCATCTACCCTCTGCCACAGGGGACACAGTGGGCCCAGCACCCCGGCCACATGTGATGGAGCCTCTAGGCCTGCCCAGCACCTACTGCCCTGGGACAGGCTCTCTTTCAAGTCAGCTCCTCTGTCCAGGAAGCATCTGAGAGGCCCTGTGGTCCTGGCCAAGGAGGCAGGCCGTAAGGAGGGCAGGCCCGAGGACCCAGGTGTGGGCACACTCCGTGTGGAGTGGTCTCTGAGGCCAGACCCGCGGTTCCTGTTTCCTGTGCCCTGGGGACCCAGAGAACAGAAGACGGATGGGCGCTGCAGCAGGGCGGGGCAGGCCTGAACCCGGCTGGAGGAAAGCTTGCCTTCTCGTCTAGAGTCCCCGTGTTTTACATAATTAGGTAAGTCACTTAATGTCGCTGTGTCTTGTTAGAGAAGCTACTAATCCTTAGAGCTAACAGAACTAACTAATTAGTGTAGAACACTTGGAAAATATCAGAAATTCAGATGTAGAGTGTAATTTCCTGGTCCTCCCGGCATTGACGCTCGCACAGTGTCCCTGGTAGAGCTGCGGGCCTGGCTGCATCAAGGAGGGATGGGTCTTGGAGGTGGTGGCATAACTGAGATACCTGTTCTGAAGCCCCAGGGCTGCCGGCCACACACCCTGCCCTGTTTAGCCGGCTGTAGGCCACATGGGGACAACAAAAAGGGAACTGTCCAGGGGCCATCTGCCTTGCTACCCCGGCACCTTGAGGCAGGGGCAGCCGGGGCAGGGGACCGTGGGCTCAGAGCCTGTGGGAGCCACAGGGAGATGCTGAGACAGCCTGAGGGCCGGAGCTTCCCCCTGGGAGTGCCTGGGCTTCCACAGACTGGTGGTGGCCGAGGTCAGGGGAGCCGGCTGTGGCAAGCCCCGGGTTTGGCTCTGAACACTGCCCATGACTGGCCGCGCCTCAGCAAACCTGCTTTGCCCTCCACCTTCTCTTCTCTGAAGTGGAGCTGATGACGCCGCCTCGCAGCTCCTCCAGAAGGTAAAGACGGGCTTGCGGGACACCTGGCACACAGCCTGGCGGATGGCACTCCCCGCTGTGTTCCTCTGTGACGGAGAACCGCAGAACTTCCTTCACAGTTGGCGAGCTGCTCAGAAACGATATCCAAGTCCGAGGCTCGGCCTTCACTCGCTCCAAGCTCCAGCGGCACCTGCAGCCACCTGCAGGGTGTGCCTTTTCCTCTAGTATTATTGGAAATAAGATAGACGATCAAGTGTTCACTTCCTAAGGATGTATGGAGCTGTCGGCAAATCATTAATCTCTCTTTAAACCATGGTGACAATATTTACATTTAAGATCAAGATGATGATTATCTGAAGAACTCCCCTGGAAGCTCTTCTCACAACTGGAAAAACACAGCAGCCAGTTAGCAGAGCCACGTCCCAGGCCAGAATAACTGCCTGGCAGTCCACGGGGCCAGGAGTCTACAGGGTGTTGGCGTGGGGAGCTGCGCTTTCCGGCAGAGGCTGGAGGGCTGCTGTTGGCAGAGTAGATGGAGCCGCTCGGGGCACAGCATTCTGGCCCAACCTTGCAGGAATGTGGTTCTGACAAACCAGCTGGAGAAAAGCATTTCTGAAAAGAACTGTTTTAAGTTATTAAAAAAAAAAAAAATTATGGGCCAGGCACGGTGGCTCATGCCTGTAATCCCAGCACTTTGGGAGGCTGAGACGGGTGGATCATCCGAGGTCAGGAGTTTGAGACCAGCCTGGCCAACATGTTGAAACCCCGTTACTACTAAAAATACAAAACATTAGCCAGGCATGATGACATGCACCTGTCGTCTCAGCTACTCAGAAGGCTGAGGCAGGAGAATAGTTTGAACCTGGGAGGCAGAGGTTGCCGTGAGCCGAGATCAGGCTACTGAACTCCAGCTCGGGTGACTGAGTGAGACTCTGTCTCAAAGAAGAAAAAAAAAAGAAAACAGAATTTGTGCCCAAATGGTGCAGAAAACAACTGAGCCACAACAGAAGTGAAAAGCCAGGTAGTGGGTGTGCTGGACACGGCCTGGCCAGGCCTTGGTTCCGAGAGAGAACCTCCCTGCCGTCCAGCACTGGGGGAGACGTCCTCTAGAAGCCGCTCATTTCAGTCTTTTGCGCTCCTCATGCTGCCATCAAGCCTGAATGATCAGCCCAGGACTCTCAAGGGGGTCCTTTCTGCAGACTGAACACGTTGGCGTGGTCTGATCAGGCCACTTTCCTCGTGTTGGTCTCTACATCTAGGCACTGGCGTCTTTAGCAAGTGTTTTAGGAAACAGGTAACATCACCAACAAAAGCCAACATGTCTGCTGTTGATCAAGCACCTCCACGTATATTGACACCCCTGATGCCCACAACATCCTGTTAGATACTGTATCTCCGCCGCGCCAGGACAGGTAAGTGCTTTGCCCCGAATCACCTCACTTGTCACCAGGATGTCTAGACCAGGGCCTGAGGCCGTCACCCCAACATCTGTGCTGATCCCACTAGGTAATGACGCCCCTTCCTTATTCTAGAATCAAGCCTAGATCCCCTACAAATACCCATGCACACTTAGAGCTCACTCTGGTTAAATGTTCCAAGAAGGATGTTGGATGGTCACTTGGTATCATCCCATGGAGTTGAGGATACACCTGCCCTCTAAGCAGCCATTCCTCTCCCGAGCACGTTCCCCTAAAGAAGCTCTGCACGTGTGCACAGGCACCAGCTGCAGGAGTGCCATCCACAGCACAACTGTTTGTGAAAAACCGTAATCAACAAACATCTGTATGGAGAAAAATGAAGAAATGCAGAGTGGCATGTTCACATGATGAAATGCTATGCAGCTGAGAACATGAACAATTGGAGCCATAAGCTATAGCAGGAATGAAGCTGAGATTTGAAGGGTCAACCAAGTAAGCTGTAGAAGATTACATGTGGTGGAAGACTAGTTTATAAATCTCACAGACAAGCCTTAAAGAAAATGTATCTCTTGAAATAAATGTACACACACAATTATACACATATATATGATAAACTCTTTAAAAAGGCAAGGAAATGATCAATAAAAACATAAACTGTTCTCTCTGGGCCGAGGCAGAGGGCAGTCCATCAGATCACCGAGAAGTTGATCTGGTTTTGAATTGGGTTGTGTGTGCACTGGAGTCAAATATTATTTTACAGAATATATTTCATATATATTTTACACATATTTGCTTTTTTGTTTCAGATATTTCACAAGTTTTTAAAAATGTAAGCAGGTCATGAGGCCGCTGTCCAGGACAGCAGCATGCCCGTTTCTGGTGATACTTGGTGCAGAGGGTAACTCCAGCAGCTGTGCGTGCTGACCCCTCCAGCCAGTTCTGGGCAAGGGGTTGTTTCCTCCTGGCTCAGCAGCTGAGCAGAGCTCCAGCTGGCGAAGGACCCAGGCTCTGCCAACATTGTGGACGTCCCCTCCACAGGCCCTGGGATGCCCTGTGAAGAGGCAGAGGGTGACCAGGAGCAGTGGGCAGAGCCCGGACCCGCCTATCCCGGGAGGAGCCTTAGATCCTCTTTGGCAAAGAGCAGGATCCAGTAGCTTGAGAAGCTGTGCAGCTGCCGCTGGGTGCACCCTGTCACTCAGCAAGCCAGCTGCTCCAGAACAGACAGTGCTTCTAGAATCCACTTCCCTTCTCGCAGGACCAGATGTGTCAGCAGGTGGCAAGAGCAAATCCAACCCCACCTCACAAGGGCTTTGGCTTTGGGGTCCCCTACCTGCAGGGCCTGGGTTTTGGAGAACAAGGCTTGGTCCCAAGAGTATTCAGATCTGCAGCAGAGCAAGATGGGATGCAGCATATCTAGATAGATAACCTCACCCCAAACGACAGGCTTCGTGCATGGACCCGGTGCAAAGGGCAAAGGTTATGAAGTATCACTTACCCAATGCCCCAAAGAGCCCTTCAGGCCTGGGAGGAAATTCTCAGGAGAGCCCATGGAAGAAGGGGTTCAGTGGAGGGACGCTGCTGCCTGGGAAGGAGCCTCCAGCCCTTCCAAAGGCCACACTTTCGGCAAACTTCACATTAAAAGACCCGCCGGTGCATGATGGTTACTGAGACTGGTGTTTGCTAGACCCTTTCTCAAAAATGAGTTATGGCAGGGCACAGTGGCTCACGCCTGTAATCCCAGCAGTTTGGGAGGCCAAGGCAGGTGGATCATCTGAGGTCAGAGTTTGAGACCAGCCTGGCCAACATGGTGAAACCCTGTCTCTACTAAAAATACAAAAATTAGCCGGGCATGGTGGTGTGTGCCTGTAATCCCAGCCACTCGGGAGGCTGAGGCAGGAGAGTCACTTGAACCTGGGAGGAGGAGGTTGTGGTGAGCCGAGATTGTGCCACTGCACTCCAGTGAGACTGTCTCAAAAAAACAAACAAAAAAAAAAACCCGTGCCACTCTTCTTACTAATTTATTTTGCTATGGAAAATACAGTTTTTAAAATTATATATGCTGCGTGTTAATAGTGTTTTGTTATTTTTAACAAATTAATAGTTTTTATTTCTCAGTTTCATTTTCTAGTATGCTATCAACAGATGGAAACCACATATCTATTATTGACCACCTCAATATTTATGAGTAAAAAGGCAAAGAGAGCACATGTTCTAAAAAGGGCAGTGGGGGACATTCATGCTTAAGAATTTCCTACCAAAGTTACACCCAAAGAAAATGATGTTACGCAAAAGAAATAATCAGCAGAGTAACAGATAACCCGCAGAATGGGAGAAAATATTTTCAAGTTATGCATCCAACAAAGGACTAGTATCCAGAATCTACAAGGAACTCTAACAAATCACCAAGAAAGAAAACAATCTGACTAAAAAGTGGGCAAAGGACATGAATAGACATTTCTCAAAGGAAGATACATAAATGGCCAAAAAACTATGAAAAAATGCTCAGCATCACTAATCATCAGGGAAATGCACATTAAAACCACAATGAGGTACCATCTAACCCTGCAAGAATGGGCATTATTAAAGTTAAAAAAAAAAAAAGCTGTTGGCGTGGGTGGGGAAAGGGAATGCTTCTACACTGCTGGTGGGAAGGTCAATTAGTACAACCACTATGGAAAACAGTATGGAGATTCCCTACAGAACTAAAAGCAGATCTACCATTCGATCCAGCAATCCCACTCCTGGGTAGCTACCCAAAGGAAAAGAAGTCATTATATGAAAAAGACACTTGCACACATATGTTTATAGCAGTGCAGTTCACAATTGCAAAGATAATGGAACCAACCTTAGTACCTATCAACCAATAAGTGGATAAGGAAAATGTGTCTATACACCACGGAATACTACTGAGCTGTTAAAAGGATGAAATAATGTCTTTTGCCACAACCTGGATGGAGCTGGAAGCCATTATTCTAAGTGAAGTAACACAGAAGTGAAAACTAAAAACTATACGTTCTCGCTTATAAGTGGGAGCTAAGCTATGAATCCACAAAGGCATACAGAGTGATATGGACTTTAGAGACTCAGAAGCAGGAGGGTGGGAAGCAGGCTAGGGATGAAAAAAAAAACAAACTACACATTAGGTACAACGGACACCACTCTGGTGATAGGTGCAATAAAATCTCAGAATTCACCACTCTAATTCATCCATGAAACCAAAAACCACTTGTACCCCAAAAGCTATTGAAATTCAAAACTTAAAAAAAATAAATGATGCCACATGGTTAGCCATGGGAGCTTATTTCTCAACTACAATGAAATGCCACAAGCCTCCCCCTCTCCCAAGTCTCCCTTCTGTGACGTGGCATTTGAGGCAGCATCCCAGGGCAGGAGTGGTGCCCAACTTATTACTAAGCTGCATTATTTGGTAAGTCAGAGATAGATCGCTTCCAAACAAGCTTACCCTTTTCCATAAAGATTAAAACACCACCAACAAAAAAGAACAAGATTTTTTTGAAGAAACAACCCCAGGCTGCAGGCCGAGGGAGCTGTCAGCATCGTTCATCCTCACGTTCCCTGGGCTGGGGGGAGGAACTGGCAGCTGTTTGCCAGTGATTCCGTTTTTTTCGTTGTGTGTTTCGTAAGTGGTTTTTAACCAGGCGCCCTTAAAATGTATTATTGTTAGAAAATAAACCAAGAAACAAGGGATAGTAATTTAGTACTAGGAAGTTAATTCTGGAGACCTCCGACCTTTCAGCAGTCATGTGGCTATTGATTTTCAATACCGTGAGGTGGCGGCCACCCTAGGCGTGGGGTTCAGTGGATTCCAAACAGTTTCTGCCTTATCAGTTGAGTCCCTGAGTACTTGAGCATTAAGACAACAAATGTCCCGAGTTAACGGCGTGTCACATGGCAGCTGGGTGGACGTGCCAATTTTCTAATGAAGTTGGGTTGTTGGCAAACACATCAGTCATCATATATGGAAGGAGGTCTTCTTTTGTGTATTTCCAGCACTTCTGAGTGCTTCGAAAGATACCAGTTACTTCATTGTCTGAGGGCCAGGCACCAAGGGAGAAACATCCGTCCCCTGCCAAGACAAACACGAGCAAAAGCAGAGTTAAAACCAAAATGGGGCTGGGTTTTCTTGGAGGTGTTGGAAATGTTTTTTCCAGTTGTGCTTAATGGGGGGATGTTTGGAAGCAAAGCAGGGGCTCCTAAGTCCTCGTTTCTCTGCAACAAGAGGTACTGGGGTCATTCCTTGCTCCCAACTTAGCTTGCACTCTGTGCAGGAGAATCGGCATCACTTTTCTTCACATTGAAGAAAAACAGTCAATGCATTTTGGGTCCAAACCACTGTGTAGTGGAGGGATGACACAGGCTCTCAGATAAGCTGACCGCATCTACACCTCAGCAAACTCTGGGAGATCCTCACCGTCCCTACCCTCCTCCTCCACTCCCCACCAATAATAAATTAGGGCTGCCATCTTGTATTGATTATTAAAAATGTTATGTCCATGGGAAGAAAATGCCATTGCTTTAAATATCAACATTACAAGAGATTTAAATGTTTTGTTTTCTTTTGTTTTACAGAAATGTGTGCGTGAAAAAATTTTAAGCAATTGAAAGGAGCTGGGGTGTGGTGGGAAGAATTATTAAATAATAAAAAAAAATCAATCCTCGGTTTCGCCTGGCCAGACGAGTGTTTCCCGGCTCAGGTAAGTAGTTTAAAGTCAGACACGTCTCATACTGGATTTTTTACAGGAATGGCAAAATTTATAATGAAATTCAACAAGGAAACTGGAAAAACAGCCAAATTGGTGCAGCAAAGTGGTTAATAGGATCATTAGCCTACTCGCTGTATTTTTTTGGACATTGTGTGCCTGTGCCGCGGCACCCGAGAGCAGATTGCAGGAACAGGCTGACAGTTAGGAGCTAGCTCAGCAGTGCTGGGTACAAACTGCCATCTTCCTGTGGATTTACAGCTGCCACTTCTGCTACTTCAATTAGTTCTATGGCACACAGATGTTGCTTAAATGTTGCTGCTAATGATACTGCAATAAGCGTAAGATTCATGCCATATTTTGAGGCACGTAAATTTCTCAAGTGGCACAATTAAAGTGGAAATATTAGGTGGTGAGAACTTGGCAGTCTCTCCAACTTGGAAGGCGCACCCGCTATGCAATAATGGGTCAAAAATTCATTCAAGTTTTACTGCTGTTCCGAGTTTTAAAAGACTTTTCACAGTTGAATGCAAAGTAGTAAAAACCAGGGTATTAGGAAATGAGAATGCAGTTCTGTTATTCAGACATGACTTTTAATTTCAAATTGAAATCACATGCTCACTTTTCTGGATATGACCGAAGGGAAAAGGTACAGGCTGAAGAGATTTTGTCTTTAAGGGTAAAAGTCCTGAGTAGAAATGAATTTACTGCTGGGCCAGCCTCAAAATCAGCGCTGCCCATGACTGAGGAAGTGTGGCAATTGCCTCCCACCCAGGGAAGCAGCCCCGTTCCTACTGGAAGCCAAGTTCATCAGCAGCTCTCTCTCTCTATCCACCCCCGGACAGGGTCTCAAACCAGGGATTGGGGAAGTATGTTGGGACAGGCACACATATGCACACGTGCACACACTGCGTGTCCCTCCAACACAACGCATGCACACTTGCACACACACACACGCTTGGTCTCTGCCTCTTATACACACATGCACACACACTTGGTCTCAGCCTGTTACACATTCACACACACATGCTCCATCTCTCCCTCGTATACGTGCACACTCGCACATGCATGCACGGTCTCTGCCTCTTACACAGGTAGAGAAGAAAAAGACAAGTGGGACTTCCAGGAGTCTCACTTCTGCCTGCACGGAGTCTCCGTCAGTATTTCTTTCCCTCGTTTGTCATCCCAGGCACAGTCCCCTGCCTGTCGCCAAATTTTCTTTTCCATGAAAAATCTCTCCTTCGGAGAAGAGCTTCTCCCTGACTGGTTCTCAAATACGCTTTTGATTTTCTCACACACCGACTTAAAAGGCAGACAGTTCGGGGCAAAGCCGGCACCCAGTAGGCCTTTCTGCTTCTTGAATCTTTGACTGTGCAGGTTGTTCCCCCACCCCCACCCCATTTTAACTTATTGATTTGAACCTGTCAAGTAAATGACTCCATTGCACTTAATCAGAATCATAGACTTCTGCCATCCCAATTAGAATTCGAGGCCATGCACCGGAGCTCCACATGTGTGGCTCCGCTGGAGGGCTGGGCACAGCCCCTGCACCTAGGGCTCTGGTGTGATGGTTTGCAGGATAAATCCTGCTCCGGGAGCAAAGGCCATCTGCAGTAGTCATGCACGCCGATGCTGTCCTGTAGGTATTTGCCAAATATTTATTTTCCCCTGAAATGATGCAAACGATTTGGTGAAGCCTTCCCCAGACCAATTCAGGATGGGGAATGACTTAGCATTCAGTAAATTTCTCAACACCTTTCTGCCTCTCTCTTCCCCCTCCCCTCTCCTCTTCTCCCCACCTCACCGCCTCCCTCTTCCTTCCTCTTTTCCTTCCCTCCTCCTTTCTTTTTTACCCTCTCCTGCCCCTCACCCGGTACCTATACCACTTGGATTATTTACAGCAAATCTTACAGATGTCAGTATTGTCTTGTTCTGAAGCTAAAAAGGATAGTGAGTTCCCGCTGACCTCGGTACAATGGATCTCGCTGGAGCACAATATGTATTTTATACAGGCAGTGAAAAGCCTACAAGTAATTGAGAGAGAGAGAAATGTCACTGTAGCATTTCTGTTGACACTGCACTCTGCGTGTGGAGGGAAGCCCGGGGCCTGGCGGCAGAGGAGCAGCCGCGGCCGCGCTGTGCACCCGGGAACCTGTCCTTCAGGAAGGAGGCGGCGGCAGAAATTAATCTGCTCAGATTTTCCAACTAATGAAATATTCCCGGGACCGAAGGGGCCACACGGAGACGTCTGCGACGCTGCTTCCCATTCGCGCAGATGCGCACGGATTCCGGGCCCAGCGCTAACTCGGATGTGTTTTCCAGCTCTGTTTATTGCCTTCCATAATGCTTAATGTACTGTTTGTATATGTTGTCCTTGCACTATATTTGATGTGCTCTCATATATTTTATTCATCTCTGGCCTTCTACGAAGGCAAGCTCGCAGCAACACTGAGAATAATTATTCGCCTCCATCAATCAAGTGTCTCCGTGGTTAGCTCCTCATGGGATGGCCGTGATTTTAAGCATGAAATGTAACTCTTGCTCTTTGGGGCCATTTCATTCTTTGTTCCTGGGGCCTGCCCGTGGGCTCGTCGGGACACTGGAGAGCAGGCATTCCCGTGGCCGCGGGAGAGCCGCGTTCCTGGCTGGCCAGTCCCGGGCCCTCTAGAAGGGAGCAGCCGAGAGCTCTTTAGCCCTACTTGGGGTTTAAAAGTGAAAAAGGAGCAGCTCTTCCTGGTGGAAACTGCGAGCAGAGGCTATGTGAGTTCAGTAACTCGCACGCAGCCTCCAAAACGGCCTCCATTTGGAGCTGGAGTGAGCACATGAGGGACCCCGGGCGGAGGGGACAGTACTGACATTATGCTCCATGCAGCCTCCCATCCTGCTCTGAGAGATGGTGCAGACCAGGGGAGGGAGTCAGTGTGCAAGGGGATGAGGCTCCGGTCCTTTCCTGGGCACCAAAGCCAAATCCCCCCTGAGCACAAGGATCTTCCCTGGCTGACTTCAGAAGCAAGGAGACCTGGCCCACCCTCCCTGCTGGCTTCCTACTGCTCAGCCGCGTCTCTGCCGCCGTACCCCAAAGCCTGCAGGCTTCTAAGTGCACTATTTGGGCTGTCTTGTTTGCAGCGGATGTTGGAAAGACAGACCCTCTTCTCTAGTGCTGGCCTTGAGTCCCCAGAGAGCTGCTGTTTCCTGGGTTTCTAGCTCCATGGAGGCAGAAAGAGACCCCAGGGTAGCCTTTGGAGAAGATGAGCCCCCTGGGTTAACCAGGCTTCTGCAGTGCTGCTCCTGGGTCATCACTGTTGCCACTGGTCAGAGCCAGAGTGTGTCTGCCTGTGCTCTCCTGAACACAGTGGAGCTATTTCCAAGTTCAGGTGAAGGGGACATGGAGGTTAAGCAATGCCAGAAAGACAGAGACGTCCTCTTCCCCTGGTAGCAGGTATTCAGCAGATGGGAAAATATTAGCAGATGGGAAATCAGCAGATACACTCAGCTCAAGATGCAAATTTAAAAGCCGCCAGCCCCTGTACTAAATATTTACACTGAACATCTCCACTCCATCATCCGTCTTTTATTTTTGTGAGCCCATACAACTGCTCTTATTACAAAGTCATGTAAAAGCTGAGGAAAGAAAATTTTACGCTTGAAAGCAAATTCATGATGAATTAAATTTCAGCAAGAAAATAGAAAAAAAAATTCAAACTTCTGTTGACTTTTAGGCTTATGTCCTGAAAGAGTTAACATACATTCTTCCATATATAACTTATTCACATAAGTTAAATGGTACGCCCCCAAAAATTGTTTCCCTAAGTAGCTGATATTGAAACCTCCACTATTGAACAGTTTTTAAAAATGCAATTCTAATCCCTTTTTAAGTTTCAATACCAAAAAAAAAAAAAAACCACACCTGAGCCCCCAAAAGCCACCCTCTTCATAGACCACAAGGGCCAGATACGCCACGTGGTTTTTGTGGACAGATTCGTTCTCTCCACATTAAAATCCTAACTGCCACGTCACGTCCGCACAGAACCTCAGCAACACCTTGACATGTGTTTTCTCGCTTAGTCCTCCAGAGTCCTGTGAGGCCAGGCCTGTTACATCCACTTTACAACAGGGAGACTGAGGCTGGGATATAAAACTCACCAAGGCCCATAGATGCTTGTCATCGGAAGGGCTTGAATCCAGCTTTTTGATTCCAAGTCTCTCGTGCTCTCAGCCGTATCCAGGGATTGAACTGGATACTTTCAAAGGGACTCTCAATCTATAAAATTCAACAATTGCCATTTTATACGCCAGTGGATTCATTTATTCCTCCAACAAGCGTTTGCAAGCCTGCCATGGGCCAGGCACTGCTCTGGGGTCTGGGGATATAACCATGAAGTCCCTGCTCCAGTGGGGTTTACATTCTAGTGGAGAAGATAATGAAGAAGAAACTCCGTAATAACATTTCACATCATGGCTCTGCTATGAAGAGAGCGCAGGCAGTGGGGTTTAGGTCAGACTGGAAAGTGCCTCGTAATCTACTATCTTGCAAGTTTTAAGATGGGATCGAGATTTAGAAATAGAAGGCCGATAGCAGATGACAAAATCTGCCCTTCTCCAAAGGTGCCCTTCATCCCCAGAATGAATGCCCCCTGCCTGCCATCCAAGGGCTTGACCTGCCTGTGTGGACTTGGTCACCCCAATTCAAACTCAGTGCTCAGTGCCATTGCCCTGGTGATTTTTTTCACACTCAAAAATTGGACGAGAGCACAGAACTTGCCCACGTTGTCACCACAGAAAGACGCTACGCTGGTGCATGAGGAAGTTACCCAAGTTATAGGCCCTGATTAATTTCACTCTGTTACTTATATTAGAGTGTGGTTACCTTAGCAACTGCAGAGTGGGTTGCTGTGGTGTCTGCGTTCGACAGCCTGAGCTTTGAAAGCCCACAGTGTGGGATGTCGGAAGGGCAGGCACATCTGGCCCAGAAGATGGTGGTGATCCCTTGGGCCTTCTCCAGCTCGCCAGGGTCCTCAGTTGGTTCAGCTGTCCGTCACGATGTCCTACTGCTGCTGCTCACTTCTCCCATGCAGCTGGCTGCATTGCATCTCACCTCCAGCACCACTCTGCCTCCACACCTGCCCTCCCAGTCCTGCCAGGGCAGAGCCTCCTCCCTTTTGTCCTCCTGCTGGGCTCCAGGCTCCTGAGAAGCAAAGCCGTGTCTCCCTTGGTCACTGCCCCCAGGCGCCAGCCACCGGCCAGCACTGCACAGGCATGGCAGGCCCTTGATAGGCAGCCATGCTAAATGGGGTAGCTCTGTTTGTTCCAATCACCTTTAAAATGCTGTTTTATAGACAGTATTTAATAGGCCTGTTTCAACTGATTTCTAGATCTAATTTTTAAAAGCAATTAATCTATTTCCCAATGACTTTGATTGTAACTTGAAAACCAAAATCTAATAAGAAACATTTGGAGAAGACAGTGAAGTTCAAGGTCAGGAGTCATAAATGGAGGAGTGAGGAACCCTAAACCACTGGCCGTGCCTCGTCAGCTCTGAGCTCCTCATTCCCACTGTTCCTCCTCATTCAGCTTTATCCTTCTCTTCCTTCCATCAGACCAGAACAGTTTTCCCAATGGCAAAAACATATTTTCATTCTAATAATACTGAGGCATGACTGCCCTTTCTCCTTTCTGTCTGTATCTACATTTAAGTTACATGTAGTTAAATTTGAATAAAACAGATTTGAAAGATTATCTCATAACCCTGGTACCAAAACGTAACCAAGATATTGAGAAAAAATATGTCAGTATTTTTATGTACAGAAATGCAAAAGAAATATTTTACAAAACATTAGCAAAGGAAGTCAAATCAAGCAATGAACAAATGGGTTTATCCCAGGAATGCAAGGTTTGTTTAGGGTCTGGAAATCAGTCAATGTAATTTGACACATTAACAGAATAAAGGAGAAAAAAAATGATCATCTCAGTAGATGTAGAAAAACTATTTGATGAAATTCAACACTACTTTATTATAATTTCTCAGCAAACTATAAACGGAAACTATCCTAATCTGATAAAAGTCACCTATGAAAAGTCCACAGATAATCTACTTAATGGTGAAACATTGCCGTGCTTTTCCTCTGAGATGGGGGCACAGCCAGTATGTCTGCTCTCCTCACTTCTGTTTAACATTGTACCTGATATGCCAGGCTGTGCAATGAAACAAGTAAACCAAAATTCATAATGTTGGGAAAGGAAAAAGTAAAACTGCTACTATTTGCAGATGACTCAATTGTTTACATAAAAATGTGAATGAATCAACAAGGAAAAAACTAAGTAAATTTAGCAAGGTCATGGGATATAATACCAATATGCAAAAACCAACAGCATTTCTATTTACTGTCAACAAACAACTGGAAATATGGGAAATTTTAAAGCAGCACTGTTTATAATAGCATAAAAAACAAAATGCATAGGAAGGGATGTAATACATGATGTGTAAGACCTCTGTACTGAGACCCAGAAAACCTTTCTTAGAGAAGTTGAAGAAAACACAAATGGAGAGATAAACAATGTTCATGGATTGGAAAGTCAATCTTATTAAGTGGTCAGTTCTTCCCCAAATTAACCTAAAATTTCAAAGCAATTCCAAT
Organism: Hylobates moloch; assembly: GCF_009828535.3. Lineage (NCBI taxonomy): Eukaryota > Metazoa > Chordata > Mammalia > Primates > Hylobatidae > Hylobates > Hylobates moloch. Next base: position 3,709,808 of record NW_026652278.1, on the reverse strand, counting down.
CACAATCCCAGCAGGCTTTTATAGGTATTGACAAAAAAATTAAAAACTGCCTCTGAAAGTGCAAAGAACTGAGAGGAGTCAAACAACCTTCGAAAAGGACAAATTCAGAATACCTCGGCAAACTGTATTTATAATAACCAAAAATTAGAAACAACTGAATGGCACCCAGCGGAAGAATGGATAAACAACTTCGTTATGTTCATATGATGGAATACTACTCAACTAAAAAGAAATGAGCTATGTATGTATGCAGCAACATAGATGAATTTCATAGGCGTTATGCTGAGTGAAAGAAGCTAAACACAGAGGTACAAACGCTTTTCACTTCATCGCATTTCATTTATGTGATGTTCTGGAAGATGCGTAGCTGATCCATGATGAAACGAAATTCAGAAGGTTAGTCGCCCAGGGTGGAGTGACGTGGATTGAACTAGGAAGAATCATGAAGGAACTTCCTGGGGTGATGGAAAATTGATGCTCGATGGGTTTATAGGTTAAATGAATGTATCATTTGTCAAACATATACAATTAAGATTTGTGCATTTCAAAGCATGTAAACTTCACTTTGAAAGAAGTAGTAATGGGGGCAGAAAGCATAAATGAAGCAGGGTTGGCAAAATGTTGATGGTGTGGAAGCTGGATTATAAGTGTCTGAGGCTCATTATACTATTCTGTTTATTTTCTGTATGCTGGCAATCCTCCATGGTAAAAGATTGGTTTTTAATTTAGCACATAAAAAATGAAGTAATGCAACATAAAACATTTTAATCAGATCTCACTTTCAGTTAAAAACTTGAAATAATGCATTTTGTCAAAAGTATTTAATTTTCAAAGTCAACTTCCTGTGTTGTCAGTATCTTTGGGCTTTTGTCCTTGGGGTGTCCCTCGGTTGGTGAAGGGCAGCATTGCGTCCACTTCCTTTGTCAGGAATCTCTGAACTGAGATGGTGTCAGGAATGATTTGGTGATAGACCTGCTGCTTCTTTACAACCATTGTTACTTGACGTCTTCCCAGTATTTGTTAAAGGGCATGGAAAACACTAGTGCCGCAGGTGTCACCAGTGGTCACCAGCTCCAGAAGGCAAGTAAGATGTGAGCAAATTCCATGAACACCGGACAGGTTCAAGGGGCTTCCAGGTAATTGGAAGGAAAAAAGTTTAACGACAGAAGATGATGCTGAAAAAATAAAATCAGCTCTAAAGTAAGTATATCTTTCAGTTCCCCATCCCAAAAATAGATGATAGGCAAGAAAAATGGGAGGAATGTTGGCTGTGTTGAATGCCACTGCAGCGATGCTGTTAACAACAGCCATTGTAGACTATCAAGTTCGAGACTCATTGCTGTCCCCACCCTGCTATGCCACACATTATCCCCCCTTGCATTGTCAGTCACTGCCTGGGAGCCATGTGGATGTGGTCAGTCTTGAGGAGCCCCCACCGCCCTGCACGATGCAGTGGGCTTGGTGGAGAGCGCCTCCCAGCGCTGCCTGCGGCCCCACGGCTACCCCAGGCCCAGCCTCTGCTCAGCAGGTTTCTGACTTCAGTAAATGGTTTCGTATCCTCTCCCTTTTATGTCGTTGGTGAATTTAAAATGGGCACCATATGGTCTTTTTTGTAATCTCAAGAAAGGTTCTCTGGGTTTACAGTAATGACACATCTAGCATTAGATTGAACCATTTTTACTTTTTAACTAAAAAGGCCTTCCTTTGGAATTTTTGCATATACAATGCTATTTCCAAAACTGAACCCTAATATTGGTATGATTCAGTAGGGCAAAGGTATCCTGACAATGTGGCATTATAGCAATAATAATTTTTTATGGCCGGGCACGGTGGCTCACGCTTGTAATCCCAGCACTTTGGGAGGCCGAGGCGGGCGGATCACGAGGTCAGGAGATCGAGACCACGGTGAAACCCCGTCTCTACTAAAAATACAAAAAATTAGCCGGGCGTGGTGGCGGGCGCCTGTAGTCCCAGCTACTCGGAGAGGCTGAGGCAGGAGAATGGCGTGAACCCGGGAGGCAGAGCTTGCAGTGAGCTGAGATTGCACCACTGCACTCCAGCCTGGGTGACAGAGCGAGACTCCGTCTCAAAAAAAAAAAAATTTTTATATTATTGGCAATAATATTTTATGTAAAAGTTTTAACATTTACAAAATGCTAGTATATCTATTATCCAAATATATCATTTCAATATCATTAATGAATTAGCTAGTGATACATTGTGTGCTTTGTAGATCAAATAGCCCCTCTTAAATATCAGTTTATGGAGGGAACCATGAAGAACCACCAGGAAAATTAGAGTGCTTGAAAGACGTTTGGACAGGCCAGCTGCTGCCATCCAAGGCCAGCCTGTGTTCGTGGGCATGTGAGAGGCCCCGTGATGTAACATGGGATAGGAAGCAGCTCTGACCCCTTAACCTCAAGCAGGTAGGGGGAGAGACCCAGAGGAGGACTTGGGCTGCAGGGGTGCTCTGAGCATGGCTGCTAAATGGCAGGCAGCAAAGCAGGCTTCACAGATCATGCCTCTTTAGAAACCACCTGTCAAGCCCCATGGGATCAGAAACCTGCCCTGAGCGGCACTGATCTCTGGGACCTACCTGGGTGTGGAGTTGCCTGGGTATGTGGTATTCAGGGGGCCTTTAGGCGGCTCCAGCTGCAGACTGGACAGACAGCTTTGTCCAGGGCAGGCTTCTCTTCACCTGCCTCAGCTCCACGAGGGCAGACAAGCCAACTGGATGGAGTCCCTGGGGCTGGGACCTGCAGCCCAGCCGGGAAGCAGACTTGCCCACAGCTGATACCAACACCCTGGGCTTGTGTGGTCTCCAGCATGTGCAACAACCAGGACAGAGAAACTTCAGTTGATACTCACGTGGGTGAGACACAGCGCACCGCTAAGACTGATGCCCAAGCAGACAGGCCACACAAGTTAGTTCAGCTTCAGAGCTTCGACCACTGCATCATCTTCGCAGAAACTGTAAGCTGTTTTAATTATGTTTAAGGCAGATCAAACTTATTTCAGAAAAAAATTAGCTCAGGACTAAGCATAGATTCCCTAGAGAGCTGCTGGCTTCAGCTCCTCCTCTCCAACAGAGCTGCTTTTTTATTATTTTCGCCACAATTCCTACTGTTTCTCTTTATTAATGCAATACTGAACTTTCCTCCAGAAAAGCAAGAGATCCTTAAGCCTATTTCAACTCTATTGTTGATTTGTTTTTATAAATATGCAGCCACCCCAGCATGCTGGGAGAGCCTGATGCTCTCCACGAGGAGCCCCCAAAAGCCAAGGGGAGCACAGGACACTTCCCCGAAGGCACAGGGGCCTGGTCCTGCCCCTGGGCCACTCCAGGTGGGGCAGAGGGAGGATGATCCAGACAGGGGGCTTCTAGGGGTTCAGCCAGAGTCAGGATCTAGGAGTGCACAGGGGCAGCCCCCAGTGTCTCCTTGAAAGTCTTGCCCATTCCCACAGGGAACACGTCTCCCAGGCCAAGCTGGGTGTGGAGTTGAATTAAGTAACAGCTCAAGCAGGGGTCAGGAGATCCCCGACCAAGGTCTGCCCCAAGGCTAAAGGGGAGGCAGAAGAGGGCTCTCCTCCCAGGTCCCCAAGGGCGGGGCCAGCGGGGATAGGGGGAGGTGGCACAGAGGAATGGAAGACAGCCACGAAGCCTGCCCTGGTGGGCATGAGGGAAATAAGAGTGATCACAGGACATGCAGGTTTTCCGTGTAGCATTTAATGAGTTTGAAGGTGTATACCCCTGTGTAACCAACACCCCAGTCAAGGTGCAGACCTTTTCTCAAACAGGTATTTGCACACCCATGTTCATAGCAGCATCATTCACAACAGCTAAGAGGAGGAGACAACACAAAATGTCCTTGGATAGATGAATGGATAAACAGTGTGGCACATCCACACAATGGAATATTCACCCTTACAGATGAATGAAATGCACACATGCTACAACACGGATGAACCTTGAAGACGCTAGGTTCAGTGGTATCAGCCAGACAGAAAAGAACACAGAATGTGTGGTTGTCCTTACATGAGACACATAGGATTGTCAGATTCATGGAGATACACAGTAGAATAGTGGTTGCCAGGGGCTGCTGGAGAAGGAAGCAGGAAGCTAGGGCATAATGAGGACAGCATTTCAGATCAGGAAGATGAAAAAGTGCTGGAGACAGGTGGTGCCATGTTTGAACTGCAGCTAACTGGAACCCCACCGTATTCTGTCCTGAGTCAGGTTCCCTCGTCCAACAGAATGCTTTGAGATTCAGCCTTGTTGTCTGTTTCAAAAGTCCAAACATTTTTGATGGCTGATTAATATTCCATTTTAAGAGCTTGCCATAGTTTCTTCATTCATTCTTTTGCTGATGGACGTTGAGTTGTTTCCGGCTCTTGGCTTTTATAAATCAAGTTGCTGTAGACATTCTTTCTCAGGCCTCTTTGTGGACAGACATTTTGTCTCCCAGGCGTATGCATGGGAGGCGATGGCTGGGCAGCTGTACATCCACCTTTAGAGACACTATCAGGTTTCCAAAGCAGCTGCACCATTTTACACACCCACCAGCCAGGTATGTTGCCCATCATCCTCAACGGCATTCAAGGTTGCCACTTCTTTTTATTTCAGCCCTGGTGGGTGTGAAGGGTGGTCTCGTGGTGGTTTTATTGTGCATTTCCTGGATGACTGATGGCATGGAGCACTTCCTGGCTTTTACACATCTTGGTGACATGGTTGTTTTGCTCCCTTGCTCATTTTTCTTTCTTTTCTCTTTTCTTTTTTTTCATAGAGACGGGGTTTTCATGTTGTCCAGGCTGGTCTGGAACTCCTGAGCTCAAGCAATCCGCCCACCTCAGCCTCCCAAAGTGCTGGGATTACAGGTGTGTGTCACTGTGCCCGGCCCCCACCTTGCTCATTTTTATACTGTGACCTCCTTATTGAGTTGTAGGAGTTCTGTATATTCGAGAAATAAGCCCTCTGTCAGTTCTACGTGTTAGGAATATTTTCTCCTACTCCGTGGCTTTTCATTTTCTTAGTAGAGACTTTTTTAAGCAGCAAGGGATTGATTATAGGGTATTAAGTAGCTTCAGGATGTTTGGAAGGAAGTTTAAAAGGCTGAGCTCTCAGGAACAACTTCCAGATGTGGACAGCAGAGCTAGCCTGGAGGCAGGGTGGTTGCCACACAGCCGCCTCCAGAATCACCCTGCTTCTGTCATAGTCAAGAAGCCTCCCCTGTCTTTTGTGTTTTTGAACTTTTTATTCTGACATAATTTTAGACGTAAAAAAAGAATTGCAAAGATAGTACAGTGGGTTCCCATACGCCTTGACCCAGCTTGACCCCCATAACATCAGCCTCTTATGTAACCATAGTAGAATTGTCAAAACTAAGAACTTAACAACAATTCAACACTGGTAACTGAACTATAGGCTTTATTAGGGGTGCACCAGTTTCTCCACAAACGTTGGTTTTCTGTTCCAGGATCCATTCCAAGATACCATATTGCATTTAGCCATCATAGCTCCTTAGTCTCCTCCAATCCATGATCATTTCCCAGATTTTCCTGTTCTTTCACAACTGACTCAATTAATTTTTAATTACGTCCATGAAGCTCACAAACTTAAAAAAAAAATACTAACTAGTCCTAATAGTTTTAGATTACTTAGGATTTTCATCATATCTGATCATGTCATCTGTGAAAAAAAAATAGTTTTACTTTTTCCTCTCCCATCTTTATGTCTTTTTTTTTCTTGCCTTATTTCACTGGTTACCATCTCCAGTCAATGTTGAGTAGAAGTGGAAAGAATGGACATTCCTGCCATGTTCCCCATCTTATGGGAAAATCATCCAGGCTCTTGCCATTAAGCATGATGTTAGCTGTAGGTTTTTCATAGATGCCCTTTAGTTCATTGAGGAAGTTCTCTACCAGTCTTCATTTGCTGAGAGTTTTCAAAATGCATGAGTTTTCAAAATAAGTGAATTGAATTTCACCATGAATGAGTTGAATGCTTTTTCTCTGTCTCTTGAGATGATTGTATGATTTTTCTCTTTACTCTGCTAATGTGACTTACAATTGATTTTCAAATGTTAAAACAGTCTTGAGTTCCTGGAGTAAACTCATTTGATCATGATTGTATTATATTTCTTACACATTACGGATTTGATTTGTGAAGGAATTTTGTTTCTGTTCAAGAATGATATTGGCCTGTAATTTTTTTTGCTCTTTCATTATTCTCCAGCTTTGATGTTGGGTTTATGCTGAACTCATAAAATATATTGGGAATTGTCACCTCTTCCTCTCTTCTCTGAAAGAATCTGTGTAAAATTGGTCTTACTTATTTCTCATATATTTGGTAGAATTTACCAGTGAAGCCTTTGGAGCCTGGAGTGTTTTTTGGGGGAGATCTTTAATCACAGATGCAATTTAAACAACAGATATGGGGCTGTTTATATTTTGTGTCTACATTGTGTCTATTATAGAGTTTTGTATTTCCAGGAATTTATCCATTTCCTCTTTGTTGTTGAATTTGTGGCATAGTGAGGTTCACAATATCCCTTTACTCACCCCTAATATCATTAGGATCTATAAATGTCTCCTTTTTTAAAAAAATTCTGATATAAGTATTTCATGTTTCCTTCCTTTTTGTTTGTTTGGGTCTGGATCAGTCATGCTAGATATTATACTTTTCTTTTTTTTTTTTTTCTTTTTTTGAGATGGTGTTTTGCTCTATCACCCAGGTTGCAGCTCCCACCTACCAGGTTCAAGTGATTCTCCTGCCTCAGCCTTCCAAGTAGCTGGGATTACAGACACACACCACCACACCCAGCTAATTCTTGTATTTTTAGTAGAGACGGGGTTTCACCATATTGGCCAGGCTGGTCTTGAACTCCTTACCTCAGGTGATCTGCCTGTCTCAGCCTCCCAAAGTGCTGGGTAGATATTATGGTTTTCTATTACTACATAACCAACTATCCCAAAATGTAATCACTTCAGACAACAATGATTTTTTATTTCTCACATTTCCATAGGTGAACTGGGCATCTCTTCTGCTGGTTCCATCTGGGTTCACCCACATGGGTGGGCCCTACTCTGCAAGAGGGTCCATAGGGCTGGACTGTCCAGGTTGGTCCCACTCACAGGTTTAGCCCTTTTCACTGTCTCTTGTAGCCTGTCATCCTCCTGTGGGTTAGATCTTCTTTCTCACATGGTGGTCTCAAGAAAGAATCCAAAAGGGCAAAGGCAGGAGTCCCAAGGCCAGCTGAGGCCCAGGCTCTGAACACACACAGCATCACTTCTGCCACATTCTGTTATTGACCAAGGCAAAGTCACAAGGCCAGTCCTCATGTAATAGAGTTGAGAAATATATGGGAGATGTGGCAGAGTTTCATTGCAAAGGGTCATGCCTTTTTCAAAGGAAGAATCTGTGGCCATGAAATAATTTATCACGTTCGCCAATCTGGCCACAGATTATTTATTTTCTTCCCACATACACCATATTCTTTCTCCCATTCCAGTATGGCTAAAAGTCTTATCCCAGTTAGGGGATTTGGCTCAAAGTCCATAGTGCCATGATCAACATCAGGTCCATCTGGATATGTACACATGGCTCTTCTGGTGTGATTCTTCTTGATCCAGAAATCTGTGAACTAAAAAGCCATGTTACCCCACAACAGGGCCAGGATGACCACAACAGTCACCCCCATCTGAAAGGGGAGGAACATGAGGCACAATAGAGGTCAATGGTTCTTACCAATCCTAAGCTTCAGAAGGGCCCAGGTAGTCAGATCCTCCTACTCTAGAGGAAGAAGATATTCCTTGATTAAGGCACAGTTCTGCTCTCAGGAGGGGCTTCCTAGTCCTTTTTTCTCTCCATTGTTCTCTTGTTCTATTCTCCAAGGATCTTTTATTTTCCATCAGAAATGGCCCATGTTTGAAGATGAGCATCTTTTCCTGTGTCCAGCCCATAGGAAGCTGGAGGCCCAGAATGATTTTAATTTTGAATAATATCAGCCCCTTTTAGTGAAAGCTGGTAGTGTTCTTATTAATACATTTCTCTCAAAAATTTTATGAGTCTCCTATGAATCTTATTGGAGCTTGAGGCTTCTCTATGCACCCCACCCAACCCCCCAAAAAAAGAACAACTGTAATTCCTTTCAAGACAGACCCCTCTTCACTTTGGATATGTCAGGCTCCTATGAGACAGTGCTCCATGGGTTCTTAGGAAGCCTCTTTCCCCTTGTTGAAAGGGTCCCTGAGGCACTGCCTTCAGTCTCTCTGAGGCCTCAATAAAGGATCCCATGAGGAGACCCTCAAATCAGTCCTTTCTCTGAGGCCATTTCTTCCATTAGGGATATTTTGCTGACTGTTGAAACCGAAAATGAGAAATACTTTTATTTTTCAACGAGCCAGTCCTGACACTTTTCTGTTCCCTCTAAATTCTGCTTGCAAACTAAATGGATTTTGGGTTTGTTTTGGTTTTGGTTTGGTTTTTAGCCCATCTCTCTTTTCATGTATCTTTTCCTGATTGGCACTTTCAACACTCTACTTAGAAATGTTTTCATCCGTATTTACAAATTATTTGGGTACATTTTCTATTTTTCAGGTTACCACTGGCGATGGTCCTGCTGGTGGCTGTGTCCCTGCTTCATTCAGGTTGCTCTTCTCCAGCCTCCCACGGTCCCCTTCTCACGGCTCTCCCAGTGCCTCCTCAGCACCTTTCCAGCTTCCATCTGATGCCCGCTTTGAAAACCAGGTCAAAGTTTCAGGTTCGTGTTAGAGCAGCACCCAATTTCCCTTTCAGTGATGTGTCACTACGTAACAGACCACCACGGTGCCTCAACAGTGACGCCTTGCTCTTTCTCCCAGTTCTGTGGTTGGCTGGGCAGTTCCTTGCTCACACGGTGCCTTCAGCTCAAGGCTTTACTGGGTGGGAGGGCGCGGGATGGCCTAGCTCACCTGTCCAGGTGCTGCTTGCTGTCGATGGAGACTCCACAGTTCCCTCCTGTATGGTTTCCATCCCCCCAGGAGGCTTCCTTATGTTCTGGCCTCAGGGCTGTGCATCAAGAGGGTGGAGACAGGGGTGTGTTAACTGGAGTTGGGCCTCCCAGCTCACACAGGTTCACTTCTGCCAGTTCCTACCGTTGGTCAAAGCAAGCCACAGGGCAGACACCTCCAAGGGAAGGGGATGCAGTCCCCATGACAGTTACAGCAAAGTCGCCTGCAAAGGGAGTATGAGAAGACTTTTCGAGATAAACTAAGGAAGGCGTCTACCACACCAGGTGTTGATTAATTTCATGGCTCTTTCTAGGTCCTGGTTGAACCTCAGTGTCCCTATTCTTAGTAGCCACGGCTTCACCTTCTCTGGCTCCATGATACAGAGTGTTCACGAGAGACGTCGCTTCTAAAAGATGTCCTCTTTCCTGTACAAGGCTTGGAGTGGTGTAAATTTCTAATACATAATTCTCCAAGGGAACTGCCAAAGCCTTTTCCCTGGGAGTCTGTGCCATGGTGCCACTGCAGGGTAGGGTCATTTTGAGGAGCAAGGCAAGTGCTTGTCTTGCACAGAGCAGCTGCCGTGGACCAGGGGTCCTGGGGGTCAGCAGGCATCTCACAAGGGTGTCCCACCGCTGCTGCCTCCACTGTCCTGCTCTCACCGCTGACCTCCCTCTCTCCCATTTCCAAGCACCTGCCTCCGTTTCTCCTCCCTGCTTTCTGCTTTCCCTCTTCTTAAGGGAACTCTTGAGAACCTAATCAGCAGTCTTTCAAGGGATCTGTCCTAGAGTGGGCTGCAGAGCCTGAGGAGGGAGGCCATTTGGAGTGTCCCAGGCCCCCGAGGCCTCAAGGCCATCTGCCTGGCTGCAGTGCAGCCCACAGATGACCTGGGCTCATGGAACCAGCCGGGGAGGCCACCATCTCTGGGCTCTGTGTTAGTCTCTGGGGCAGCCCACACCCCAGCCTGGCGCCCCTGCAGTACCCACTGGCTCACTGTGTTCCTGGGCACTTCTGGTCTTGCTCTCCTCGGGAGGTGGGCACCTTGCCAGCACAGGGCCCTGGATGTTTCCAAAGGTGGGAGAGAGGCGAGGAGGCAGCACTCGCCTGGACGTCCTTGGAGTCTGCCCGGCCCATGCAGCACCCAGGGCTCTGCAGGGGACCCCGCTCCAAAGCAGAATGAGACACACAGGGGTTTTCTGGTGGTTCTTTCATCTCCTCAGCTCCTCTTTCTTCAAATCACCTTTAACCTCAGTCAGAATGCCAGTCTTCGCCAGGTTGGCCCAGTGCCCAGCACCCTTGCACCTACTCAGAAATTCTGGCGGCACTGCTGAGGCAGGAGTTGGTCCTCCCAGCTGTGGGTGAGCTCTGGTGTGAGCTTTGGTGCTCACTGGGCCCCACAGACCCTACTCACCCAGAGCAGGGGCTGCCTACATCATGAGTGTGTGAGCCACAGTCATGGTCAGAAAGAGCCCACTCCAGAGAGACATGCAGCCTCTGCCCCCCAGGCCCACTGTGGGGCTCCTTCAAACATGCAGCCACAGGCTTACCCCTACAGCCCACTGGTTAGGGGTGTGGCGTGGCTGTGGCTGGAGGGCTGGGGCTGGGGCTGGGGTTAGTCCCTGTGTCCATGGGAGGCGGAAGCAGGTTCCTGCAGCCCAGCCGCCACAGTGTGCAAGCTGCAACAAAAGCTCGGGTGTTTCTTCAAAAACGTCGATGTCAGACAGGACAAAATGTTGTGAGGATGTTCCAGATAAAAGAAGACTAAAGAGACACGGCAATTAATTGCAATGGACTGAATCCTGGACTAAAAGAAAAAAACATGTTAGAAAGGAGATTACTAGGTTAATTGACAACATAGGACTGTGAATGAGAGAGTGCTGTGTCCGCGTGACACCTCCAGAGCTGGCGACCGCACTGAGGCTTTGGCCCTAACGCTTTTCTCTCAGAAAGTGTATGGGGATGAAAAGCCACAGTGTGTTCATCTCCCCCCACAGTGGCTCAGAAAATACACAGTTGTAGGCAGAGAAGTCCATGATGACAACATTAACGGTGTCAATAACAAATCTGGGTGCAGGGTGGATGGTTGTTCGCAATATTGTTATTCTTGCAGGGTTCCTATACGCTTGAAATTCTTCCCAAATAAGACTCAATGGTTTTAGTTTTACTCAATGGTTATGTTTTCAATGCAGACTCAGACATCCTGCATTGCTCCCTGGCAAGCTACCCCATGAGTCCCCGAGGCCTGTGGAGTTTCAGGTGGCCATGTCACAGAGCAGCCCCTCCACGGGGGACTCAGAGCCTTGGCCTGGGAGGGTGGCTGCAGAGCTGCCCCAAGACTCAAGACAGGGGAGGGGAAGTGCGGGGCACAGCGTGCAGGGATGTCCGCGGATCTGCAGACTGCTCGAGCTCCTTCCCTGGAAGCCGTGTGTAGACACTAACCTCCTCTTTTTTGTTTTCCTGGCAAGGCGGAGGCAGCTATTGAACAGAGTGGGGCACAGCACTTCCTTAAGTGTTTGGAACCGGGGCAGCTGAAGACCTGTTGTCTCTCCTCCTTGGCTCCAGAGCCCTCCGATGCCCTTAACGTTTGGATTGATACTCCTCGTTGGGCCTGTCTTCTATTTGATTTCAGGCACTTTCCAATAAGTGCATGAAGTGCTCTGAGGCTGAGGAGAGGCACTAAAGAAATCGATACGTGTTCATCATCATCGCGGCACTTACGAGGGCTGGCTGTCCCTCGGGTCGGCCCACAGAGGTGCATGCTCGCCCGGGCTGCCCCGCTGGTTTTGTGTTTCCCCATGGATGGCCGACCAGTCTCAATAATGATCAATATCACTTTATCAATGCATCACTATTAACCAGGGTGCTTTAGCCGTCTCGCATTCCTGTCTTGGAAGAGTGCCTTCCAGACATTGAGATTTACAGTCCAGGGTTGCATATTCATTTCCTTCCCTCTCTGATGGGGTTCCCAGGCAGGAGGCCCCAGAAACCAACCCTGCCTTCTAGGAGTTTGTAGTCTGGGGGGGTAAGGGGATGGGGGGTGGGGAGAAGCAGGGGGAGGGGAGGGATCATGAGCGTGCCCTGCAATTACAGAGCTGGTTTGGGGTTTTAGATGTTTATGCTGGTCTTACTCTGGATGTTTTCTGACTTGTTTTGAGGAAGGAGGGTGGTCCCCCTGACCCCAGGAGCTTGAAGAAGCATCCATGAGTTCATGTGTGAAAACCAGCGTAGTCATTATACGTGGACAGTACTTGACAGTTTCTGAAGCTCGTGCCTGTGTGGACATTGTTCATTTTATGGAAACTCACAGTAACCCCAAGAGATGGGCAGAGCAGATGGCAGCCTCCCCACTGTAGAAGAACAGGGAGCCTCTGGGCCCACAGAGCAGCAGAGGCTGAGCCAGGCGGGGCTCACTCCTCCTGGCTGGGTCGCCTCCTGTGTCACCCTGGCTCTATTTTCTGGAGTCAGGGGTTGGATGGGGCCACAGTCAAGGTGATGTGCAGCCTGCCAGCAGCCCCAGTCCCTTGCGGGCAGCACAGCCAGGAAAGCGAACGGGCTTCCTTTTCCCTCTGCCCTTTGCCCCAGCACGGGAGGGCATTCAGGGTGGGAGGGTGAGACAGGAGATTTCTGTCCTCGCTCTCTTTCCTTCAAGCCTTCAGAAAGTGCCCCGCATGTTTTTAATATGGTTTGGTTATGTTTGGTGCATAGACCCTGCCAGTGTCCTTTCCCCAGAGCCCTTTGTGTCCAGCAGTGGGGTGCACCCAAGCCTTATTGACCGTCGACTCCCTTCGTCCTCCAGCCCCTGGGACCCCACCATCCCACTTCATATTGTGAAGAGCCCTCTAAGGAAAATAAGCAAGGCTCACTGCCTGCACCTTCCAGGAGGGCATACGGAGCCCCAGAGCGAGTGTATGGCTTGCCCAAAATTGCCAAGTGGCTCCTGGCTCGCCACTTCCCCCAGCCAAGCCCTGAGAGGTTGCTTCCCAGGATTCCCTCATGGGACTGTCTGTTTCCGGGCTAAGAAGCCTCGCTCACCTGTTTGGGTCGCGGTGCTGCCCTTCAAAGGTGTGTGGAACAGGAACAGTGTGCATGGAAGAGCTGCTGTGCTCCAGCAGCTGGCCTGGGCTTCTCCTCCACCTCTCCCGGGGTGGCTAAACCCCTTTCTACTGCCTCTGTCTGTCAACTAAACCCTCAACCCCCACCGGCGCCTCCTCTCACTCTGCCACTGCCCTGGTCTGTGCCGGGGTCTCTCTTCTGGACGCTGCCCCCTCCTCCCGGCGATGGCCATCTGCAGTCCCACCCCCTGAGGCCCATGCCCACACGGGTCTCCAGGAGCACAGAGGGTACATGCTTTCTGTTTAAAATCTACTGGCTTCCAACCAAGCCCCATCCTCAGCAGGGGGAACAGGCGCCTTGGACATCCCAGTCCCTTCTCCCCATCCCTATCTACATGGCCCGTGTCCTCCCAGGGCCTGGAAAGTGTCGCACCAATGCTGTCTTCTGGGGGTGGGAAAGAGGGGAGCTTCCTCCTGGCCTGGAAACGGACAGTGTTAGGAAGGTCACCGGCAGGGAGCAGGAGCCTGTGATTCCAGTAAACACCTCACCCGAAGGGGCTTTGTGGAGACAAAGGAAACTTCTCCTGGCCATGATGTGGGCTTTTTGACAAACAAGCCCTGCCCCATAAATAATTGTCCACATCCTGGTGACAGCAGATGCACCCCACAGCTGCTGCGAGCTGCTCACTTGACCTGTGACCTCTGACTTCGTGTGAGTGAGCACGGGCCACGGTACGCGGCTTCGGGAGGACCTGGTTATGGGATGCTATTGACGAGGCATTTATAAATATTTAATCTTCACATTAAAAATATGGGACAGAAGAACCATTAGTCGCCGACAATAAAAAGGCTCTCTCTGCTGATTGTTGGGGCAAAAGAAGATCAGGGTAGATTTGATCAGGCTAAATGACAATACTGTACGTTGAAAAAAATGTAAATAAGTGCTGTTTCCAAGGCAGTCATAGCTCAGACCTGTGGTCAAGGATCTAAAACTGGCCTGTCGATTCCACAGAATCTGTGCAAAGTACAGACCATTCATACAAAACAGAATGGATGGTTTATTTACGCCCAGTGCCATTAAGAATGGAGGAGAAAAGTTCAGCCCAGGATAAGAAGCTTAAATCTTGATTTTTTTTTCCCTTCCCCCTCTCAAAAGAATGGATTCCTTGCATTGTAAATTATCCAACCCTTGTCCTTGGGTTGGCAGCTACTTCAGGCTGGTACGGACATTGCATAATCTTAAATATTGATTCTTGTTAGACCAAAAAAAAAAAAAAAAAAAGGAAAAAAAGAAGTCTGAGAGCACCGAGCTCGCCTGGTCTGCATGTCTAGGAAATCGCCTTGGCTATAGCTCACTTCTGATGGCCTCTAGCCTCCTGACAGCGAGATCCATTCTGATTAGAAAAGTTCTAGGAGAAAAAGCAATGGTTAGGATCTCCTCTCCATCACAGCAAACACGGGATCGACTTCTGCCTAAGTGTGAGTCCTCAAGTGCCCCCAGAGCTTTCTGGGCAGAGTAAACCCAAAATGATGCAAAGCCCATCATCCCCTCATTCCCTGCAAGTGAAGCTCCCCTACTTTGGGCAGTGCTCCCTGCCCCATTGAGGCCTGTCCACACTGGGTGATGGGTGCACGCCCCTGCCGAGGCTGGAGGGTTCTCCACTGGTGCTCCTTCCCCTTTGTCTGTCCCCAACACAGTGTGGGGCAGAGCTGGAAGTGCTGCCATTGTCCATCCCAAGAAATGATGCCTTCATAGGAAGAAACTGATTTTCATAAAGCCAAACTGTGGTGTGATGTTTACAGCTCTATACGGAGTCCCCCAGGCACCAAGATAATTAAGGCTTGGGTTTTAGGAGAATGAAGAGAAGAGTCTGTGTATATCCATTAGGGTTAAAAAGGAGCCACTTCTTTCTCCTGATATACACAGACCACTTAGCGCTGGTGGAGGAAGACGGCCAACATTGCAAAGAGAACCTGTGGCCATTTCCCAGGCTCCCTGTTTGAGAAGCGCGACGCCACTTTGGTGACTAAATGCAGAAAGAAACCCAAACCATAAATTGTGTCTTCAGTTTGGCAACTTGTGGTACAATTTCATGAAATGCAATTAATTTTTCTAGTCCTCTGTGGCTACGAGTTTCATTATCTATTATCTAACCAGTCAACTTTGGTTACCTGCCAATAGCATCCACGGGAAAGGGACCTGTTGACTGATGTCTTCAGTTTCATGTTGAAAAGCCCTTCCCCTGAAAACTGTTTCTAGTTACTCCAACTGTCAATTGAATTATGGTGAAAAACCAAGATTGTTTGCAAAATGGAGTTATGTGTTAAAATGGTGCAAGGTGCTTCTCATTTAATGCAGATTCGTTTTCCCACTGGTTTCTTCTTGCTGTGTGTTCTGCAGGTCTTGGAAGAAACCACCACACCGAGGTCATTTCTGAGCACGGCGTGGAAGCTCCTATGTTTGCAGGCAAGTGATTGATTAAAGTTTGTTTGGCTAAAAGAAAGCAACAAACTGGGGTCTCAGACTGTGTGAAATTGTAAATAGTTAAAGCCTCCTCCCAGTGACCAGTCGCTGCTGACCACACTCTGCAGGCCTCCTGCTCAAACCAGAGATGCCTCATTGAATTCCCAACTGTTATTTGAAGCCACTGGGTTGCCAGGATAGTAAGGGGCCAGTTCCACAGGGAGCTTCAGGTCCTGGTACAAAACCTAATGGTCTAGCCCAGTGCCCTTCCAGACCCACTGGGCCATTTCTAAAGTTTACCTCAATCTACAGAGAAGGCAAATTACTATTAGATGGCGTAGCAGATCCACATTGTGCAAATCAATGGCTTATTTTCAGTTGAGCCTTCTCTGTTCTTTAAAGCAGGCCCCAAAAACCTCTGCTATGGTCTGAATGTGTCCCCCCTCACCAGCCCCAAATTCATATGTTGAAACCCTGACCCCTAAAGTGATGGCATTAAGAGGTGGGCCCTTTTAGGAGGTGATTAGGTCATGAGGGTGGAGCCCTCATGAAGGAGATCGGTGCCCTTTTTATGAAAGGCCTCAGAGAGCTGCCTTGGCCCTCCCACCCTGGCAGGAAGGTGCCATCTGCAAACCAGGCAGAGGAGAGACAGTAGATCTGCTGGTGCCTTGACCTTGGACTTCCCGGCCTTAGGAACTGTGAGAAATACAATTCTGTTGTTTCCAAGCTACCCTATCCATGGGATTTTATGATAGGAGCCTTAACAGCCTAAGACAGCCTCTTCTGGCAAAGGCTGTTTGGGGGAGTAGCAGCCACAGGTCTGGATGTCAGAGTGATAGTTCGTATTTATTGTCAAAGCCTCTATTTCCCACCACGGCCCTCCCGACAGCCTAGCTCCAGTCCCTACCCCGGTGAGTCTAAATGCATGAACTTCTGCCAGACAAAGAGTTCTGGTTAGGGGCTAGCCTTTAGCTGCTACTTTCTTATTTCTCAGCCTTAAAAAATGAAATCAGCATTCCTCCTAGGGTTCTGAGTGCCTCACCTTTTATCTCTGTGATCTGCCTCCTTCTGAACCTGCCAGCCCCGGAGCCACAGCAGGGGTGCCTTAGTCTCTCATTAACCAGGTTTCCCTCCTATCTCTGCTATTCCTAAAGGTACCATTCAGTGGCCTCTAATGCTCGGACTATCCCTGAGCTTTTATAAAGAAGAAAAATCTTATCAGCAGCTTTCCAGTGTTTTTGAGAACTATTTGTGTTTTTTAAGATCTATTTTCTATTTTTATTCCTTATCTCTGTTTCCTCATCTTTGAATTCCTCCAGCGACCCTGGCGGGAGGCCGGCCATTGCTAATGATTTACAGTACCTGGGCTTCATCAGTTGCTCCATAACTTCCTCGTTAGAAACTTATTTTTGTCAAGGAGACACTTTAGCTGCCCATAAAAACTGCCTTTGGAATCGAAATTCCTCTGAAACTCACACAAACGCTTCATTAAATTTCTTTGCTTCTCTGACTCTTAGTTTCCCCACATGGATCAGACCTCGATAGGAGATCGTCTAAAGCCACCCAGTGGCCCCAGAGAGGTAGCTCAGGGCCCTCCAGCACCTCCCACGAGCACAGCACTTTACAGTTTACAAGCCTCTCCTTGCTCTTGGCAGCAGCCCTCCAGGGCAGGCAGTGATGTCCTCATCTTAAATGAGAAGTGTCCAAGTCGGCATTTCCTAAGGTCTCTCTCCTCTTCTGAGGGCGACTGGACTCTGACCCGGTCCTGAGTCCTCTGCAGTCCATGAAGCAGCTGTCCTGGCTCTTCAGAAGGGATGGACCTGGGGCCAGTCACTTGGAGGAGCCAGGAAGGAGGGGCTGCAGGGACTGAACAGCCTGGTTGCCCAAGGGACCCAGGGCAGAGGGAAGTTCTGACAGGTCTTTCTCCTTTCCGAGGCCCTGAGCAGCCCTCTACAGTGTGGCTCGCTGCACCCCCAGATGTCTCCTGCCACATGGAGGGGTCCCTGGAGGCAGGGCTGACCCGACGCGTCTTTGAAGCTTCCCCCCTCACCCACATTGATGGGAGAGGCCTGAGCATTGCTGCCGGCTCACCCTGTGTTGAATGATGGTCACACCCACCCTACATCTCCCGGGAAGCCAACACCCCCTCCCCTCTGGAGTGGGCACCCCCTCTGCTGTGCTCAGAGCCTGGCTCCTACCCACTCCCTGACGTGGAGTGGTGAGGACAAGGCTTTCCCATAGGCACTGCCACATTTGTGGGGTCCTGTGCCTGCCACCACCACTGCCTCCCCAGGGCCACCACAGCCAGCATCCCCATCCTCCGGCCGGGCCAGCCAGGCCGGGACTCAGCCATGCAGGAGACGGCCCCTTCCCTGGCAGCTTGTGGGCCCCCCTGGGGCTGGAATCTTCCTGTGGCCCTGAGAGGTCTCTGTGCACCAGGCACAGCCTAGAAAGGTCTGGCCTTGTGGGGGTTCTACTGCACCCCTGCCTGGAGCTCAGGCATCCCCGGGTGCGGCATTGCAGGCCTTGAGCACTCTGGTCCCTGCTGTCCACACCCACTGCATGGCCAGGAGAGGCTGGAGAGGCTGGGTCCGTGTGGCCACAAGGGCCACTGGATTCCTTGAGGCTCCTCCCTCAGGCTGTCCCCGCCCCACTGGACAGGACCAGGCTGGCACCTGGCCAGGAAGGACTCAATGTGATGGCCTTGTCCCGGCTTCTGCCATCTCCATACCCTGTAGCCTGAGTCCCACCCTGCCTACACCCTGTCAGCCTTGGCCCCATGCAGAAGCAGCCGCTTTGATGTTAAAAAGTAAATTCTGGTGCCTGGGCCTTGGCTTTGCCTGGGGCAAGTGGGACCCACACTTATCAGGGTGGAGGAGCTTTTCCAAAAACTGGCACTGGACAGAGGCTATGAGGCCACCACTCAAAGGCAACGCCAGGGAAGGGTCGGGCACTGAACGTTGTGTGCCTGAGCCCAGTGGCCCCGGGAGGCCCAGGACATTTTGTCCACTGGCACTCAGGGCTGCCTGCACAGGCCCCAGCTTGCCTTGGGATTTGGAATATCCTTGGCTGCAGGAGAAATGTGGACACCGTCATTCACTCCATTTTTCCCAGAAGCGTGGGCAGCAGGGCGAGCAGTGGGCTTGGGTCCAAGCAAGAACAGGAGCGTTTGCCTCCCCTGGCTGGCAGGGCCTCCTCCTGGCTCACAGGGCTAGCAGGGAGTGGGTGAGCAGCTTAGGTTTGGGCCAAAACCCACCATGCTCTCCACACTGCTCCTGTGTTGAAGGAAGGGTTACCTTTTCTTTCCACGGGTGTTTACATGCTGTATTTACTTTGGGGAAAAGAAGACTAGCGTCACCCTATAAGGCCACCCTATAAGGTGAACACTGAAGGTGCAAGTTCTTTTCCAACCAGCAAACAAGGCAAACATCTAGCACAGTGGAAGGAGCAGCATTACCCAGGTAGGAAGCTCCGTGGATGGAGGGGCCCGATGAGGCTTCCTGGGATTTATTCTGGGGCACGTTAGTGATGAGACACTGCTTGCCGGGCCTCAGCCCAGCACTTGCAGCGTTCTTGGTCTTTTTCTTGTGATCTATGTCTTCTCTACGTATTGACAAGCCCTTTTCCAATGTATACATTGTGAACATTTTATCCTAGTCTGTGGCATGTCTTTTTTTTAATTTAGAAAAAAAAAAATTTGTGGATACGGTCTCTCACTGTTGCCCAGGCTAGAGTGCAGTGGTGCAGTCTGGCTCACTGCATCCTTGACCACTGGGCTCAAGCAATCCTCCTGCCTCACCCTCCCAAGTAGCTGGGACCACAGGTGTGTGCCATCACACCCTGCCAATTTTTGTATTTCTTGTAGAGATGGGTTTTCTCCATGTCGACCAGGATGGTCTCAAACTCCTGGCCTCAAGCTATTCATCTGCCTTGGCCTCCCAAAGTGCTGGGATTATGGGTGTGAGTCACTGCCCCCAGCCATAGTGTGTTGTGTCTTTATGCTTTCTTTATGGTGTCCTTTGATGAGCAGAATTTTCAAGTTTTTATGAAGTACAGTTTATCAGTTTTTTCTTTCATTGTTAGTGCTTTTGATGTCCTGCTTAAGAAATCTTTGCTCATCCCAAGTCTATAGAGACGGTTTCCTATGTGTTTTAGAGACAGTTTCCTGTGGGATTTTTTCCAGAAGCTGTATAGTTTTAGCTTTTCTGTTTGGGCAAATTATATATATCAAATTAATTTTTTCATATGGTGAGATGATATGGTTTGGCTGTGTCCCCACCCAGCTCTCACATCTTGAATTCGCATGTGTTGTGGGAGGGACCTGGTGGGAGATAATTGAATCATGGGGACTGGTCTTTCCCATGCTGTTCTCATGATAGTAAATGAGTCTCACAAGATCTGATGGTTTTAAAGATGGGAGTTTCCCTGCACAAGCTCTCTTCTTGTCTGCCGCCATGTAAGACATGCCTTTCACATTCCGCCATGATTGGCCTCCCCAGCCACGTGAAACTGTAAGTCCATTAAACCTCTTTCTTTTGTAAATTTCCCAGTCTTGGGTATGTCTTTATCAGTAGTGTGAAAATGGACTAATATATGCAACATAAGTGTCAAGGATTATTTTCCCCATATGGATGTCAGTTGCTTTAGAAAATATTTTCTTTTTCCATTGAATTCCATTGGTGCCTTGTCAAAAATCAAATGACTTTATATATGTGAGTCCTTTTCTGGACTCCTTATTCTGTTCCAGTGATCTATCTCTCTAACCTTATACCAGTATCATATTGTCTTAATTATTGTTGCTTTTTAGCAGACACAGGATTCTTGGGATTTTCCATTTCATCATGTGTCTGTTTTGGCAAGTTGTGTTTTACAAAGAATTTGTTCATTTTTTTTCTGTATTGTCAAACTTCTTAGCATGTGTATTTTTACAATGTCCTCTTACTATCCGTTTAATGTTCATCAGGTCTATAGTGGTGTTCCCTTTTCAGCTTTCCTGATCATTCTTACTGGAGATTTGTCAATTTTGTTGATCTTTTCAAAGATCCAGCTTTTGGCTTTTGATCCCTTCAGTGAACTTTCCACACTGACGGTCACTATGACCTTGGCTCTGCTAATCCTCCAATCCACATGAGGATGGGTGGACTTAAGTGACCTCTAAGGACCCTCATTACTCAGACAATCCCTGGCTCTGTGAGTCTGTGTCTTTCTTGCTCCCAGTTAAGGTCAGGATTAGGACTTGGAGGGTGACAGTTTTGTATCAACTACAGAAGGAAATTCCAGCTGCAGGCCTGTAAGAGGAGATGCCCCATGCCTGCCTCCTGATGGCACTCTGCTCTTGCGGCCATGTTGACTTCTCTGTGGCCCCAGGACCTTAACACATACTGTTCTTGCTGTGTTTGCAAGACTCACCCCCAACCCCAACTTTTCTTCATTAATTCCTTATCGGTTTCCAGAGTAAACCAACACATGATTTCTGGAAGAAAGCCTTCCTGTTTCTCAAACCCCCTCATTCCTGCTGCTGGCCTAGACCAAGGAAGGCCTTCCCAATTCTGTGTTCTCAAAGCACTGAATAGGTTTCCTGCAAAGCACCTACTGCAATTGCTTTTAAATTGTTATGTAATAAATGAAGAGACTTAATATGTACCTGAATGGGGCAACTCAATATTTCATCAATAGCCCCCATAATATAAACTCTGTACAGCATCAAACTGATTCTAAAATTAGACTGAGTGCAATGACTTTTGCCTGTAGTTCCAACACTTTGGGAGGCCAAGGTGGGAGGATTGCTTGAGCCCAGGAGTTTGAGCCCAGCCTGGGCAACATGGGGAGACTCCATCTCTACAAAAAAATAAATTAAAAATGAGCCCAGGGTGGTGGCACACACCTATTGTCCCAGCTACTTGGGAGACTGAGGTGGGAGGATCACTTGAACCCAGGTTGTCTAAGTTGCATTGAGCCATGATCACACCAGTGTACTCCAGTCTGTACAACAGAGCAAGACCCTCATCTCAAAAAAAAAAAAAAAAAGTTATATGGAAGAGTAAATGAACAGAAATAGCTGAGAAAATATTAAGATTCTTAGAGGAAGTTTGCTCTTCTAGGAATTAACATATTTTTTAAACTATAAGAATTATCAATAGATGGAGTCTAACCAGGAATTCTCTAAAAGGTCAGTAGAAGGGAATTTAAAAAGAAAAAAGGAATTTAGAAATGAATAATGAGATATTTAAAATCAGTAGAAAAGATGAGCTGACTACTCGATATATGGTTTGGGGATAATTTGTTCTCCATTTGGAAAAAAATAAAATTAAATTTCTCCGTGTGTAAAACATAAAATTAAACCCTAGAGAGATTAAAGAACTATTGGCTAAAACTATGAAAACCATCAAAGTACTAAGATAAAGTGTAAGATAATTTTGTTTTTTAATCTAGGATGGAGAATATTATCCTAAACAAAGAACTAGAAGCCGTAAAAGATTGACTTACAGATGGCTGGGGAGGGGGGTGCCGTTGCACAGGGAGAGAAGCCCAAAGCAAAGTCATTGGCATAGAGAAGATATTTACAACACATAAAGAGGCAACCACCGTCAAATACAAAGAGCTCCTGCAAATTAACAAGCAAAAGACAACCCAGTAAAAAATGGGCAAAGGATAGCAACAGGCAGTTCACAGAAGAAATACAAAAGCTACATACATGTGTGAGAATATGCTAAAATGTGTAAGTAATTAGCAAATGTGAATTAAAACAGTAAGATTTTATTATCACCAATCAGATTAGCAAAAATTTTGACTGAAAGTATTCTCACTAGAATGTTTGTCCCACAAGAACAGTAAACGTTTGTCTGTTTTATTCTTGGCTAAATTCCCAACACCCAGAACAGTGCCTGGCACCTAATAGGCACTCAGTAAATACGTTTTTCATTTCTTTAACTTTGCCAAAATATACATGACATTTACAACTTTTTTGAGACAAGGTCTTCCTCTGTCATCCAGGCTGGAGTGAAGTGCTGCAATCACAGCTCACTGCTGCTTCAACCTCCCGGGCTCAAGTGATCCTCCCATCTCAGCCTCCTGAGTAGCTGGGCGCACAGGCATGCACCACCATGCCCAGCAAGTGTTTTCTTTTCTGTAGAGACAGAGTCTCCCTGTGTTGCTCAGGTCGGTCTTGAACTCCTGGGCTCAAGTGATCCTCCTGCCTTAGTTTCCCAAAGTGCTAGGATTATAGGCATGAGCCACCATGCCCAGCCATTTAGAATTTTAATCATGTTTTAGGCGTCCAGGTCAGAGGCATGAAGTACATTTACACTATTGTGTAATCATCACCTCCATGAATCTCTAGAACTCAGTTCCTCTTGCGGACAGAAACTCTTCCCCTTTAAACAATAACTCTCTATCCTCCCCTCCCCAGCCCCTGGCAGCCCTCATTCTACTTTCTGTCTCTATAAATTTGACCACTCTAGATACCTCATATAAGCAGACTTAGACATATTTATCCATTTGACAATAAATATTTTTAAATGAAGGAATGAATGTATTTAGTACAGGTGAAGGTGGGGTGAAATAGGGATTTTCTTACATGTTGGTGAATGAGAACATTTGACCACACCCATCCAAATTTAAAGTATATATTTAACAAATAAGCCAAAAACCCCACTTCAGGGGCTCTTTCCTGAAGACACACTGATTAATGCACAAATATACAAGTGCAAGGGTGTTCTCTATGGCACTTTTTAAATATAAAATTTATTGAAGTAGGAACTACGTACTGTGACATTCAAGAACCATAAGCATCCAGCCCCATACAATTTACAAGGTGAACCTACCTGAATCCTGATCTGAAGTTCCAGCAGGCTCCCTCTGACCTCCTCCTAGTCACTATCTCCCTGCTTGGGTAAGCTCAACTTTGCCTTTTCACACCATTGATGAGTTTTGCCTATTTTTAACTTGATATAAAGGGAAATCATATAGTGCACTTTTTTTGTGTCTGACTTCTTTTGGTTGACATTATGTTTGTGAGATTCATTTCATATCAATGCATGTAATGATAGCAAATTTATTCTCATCATTTTGTACACTATTCATATCATATGAATATGACACAATTCTATTTAGACATTTTGCTACCCACGACCATGTTCGCCATGTTTCCAGTTGGTGGCTTTTAAAAATACTGCTGCCATTAACTTTGTTGCGCATGTACTTTAGTGAATATATGTACTCATTTCAGTTGGTTGTATACCTAGTAGTGAGATTGCCAAGTCATAATGTTCAGCGTTGGTAGATGCTACAAAAGAGTTTTTTCAAGTACTTCTACCAATTTACATTCCCACCAGCAATGTGTGAGACTTCCAGTGGACCCAAATCTTTGCAAAAACATGATATTGTTTGACTTTCTCAGATTAGTCATTCTGGCGGAGATATAGTGATATCACTTTATCTTTTAATTTTAATTTTCCCGATGGTTAATGAAGTTTAACATCTTTAAGATGTGAATTTACTATTTGGATATATGACTTGATGTTTCTTGTTCAGGTTTTTGGCCATTTTTCTGTGAGACCGTCTGCTTTTTTGTTAATGATACGCAGTTCTTTATATTCTGATATGAATTCTTTGTCGGATATGTATCTTGCAAGTGTCTTTCACCACTCTGTGGCTTGTCTTTTCATTTTCTTATTGTATCATTTTGAAGAACAGCATTTCTTGATTTTAATGTCATCCAATCTATCAATTTATTTTATGGTTAAAGTTTTTTGTTTTCTGTTTAGTGTATCTTTGCCTGTCACAAGGTTACAAAGATATCTCCCATGTTTTCTTCTGAAAACTTTATTGTTTTATCCTTCACATGCAACTAGAAATCCATCTAGACTTGCTTTTTTATATGGTGTAAGGTAGGGGTTAGTTTTATTTTTTTCAAGAGATAAAGCTGATTGACTCAACACCATTTGTTGACCCAGCCTCATTTTGTCATATGCGTGGGTCTGTTTCTGGACTCTCACCCATTTTACTAAACTTTCAGGCTATCTTTGCACCAATAATACGTTGTTTTAATTAGGATAACTTTAAGCCTTGCTGGGTGGTGATCTAAGTTTTCCAGTTTTATTCTTACTGAAGATTATGTTGCTATCCTTAGCCCTTTGCATGTCCCTGTAAATTTCAGAATCAGCTCATCAAACTAAATCTGCCAACATTTTTATTGAGATTTTGTTTAATCTACAGATCAATTTGGGGTAAATTTAGGTATTTACAATAATGAGTTTTCTAATCCATTGGCATGGTATATCTCTCCAACTACTTAGATTGTTAAAATGTTTTTCTCAGTTATGTTTTGGGGTTTTCACTGTACCAATTTTGAATAAATAAATAAATTCCATTTATTTCTAGATATTTGATGTTTTGCTGCCATTGTGGGGGTATCTTTTTTTTTTTTTTTTTTTAGACAGAGTCTCGCTCTGTCTCCCAGGCTGGAGTGCAGTAGCGCAATCTTGATTCACTGCAAGCTCTGCCTCCCAGGTTCATGCCATTCTCCTGCCTCAGCCTCCCACGTGGCTGAGACTACAGGCACCTGCCATCATGCCCAGCTAATTTTTTGTATTTTTAGTAGAGACAGGGTTTCACCGTGTTAGCCAGGATGGTCTCAATCTCCTGACCTTGTGATCCACCCACCTCGGCCTCCCAAAGTGCTGGGATTACAGGCATGAGCCACCACACACAGCCTGTGGAGGTATCTTTTCTAATGGTATCTTTAAAATTTTCCATCTTCTACTTATTTGTTACTATAGCACTTTTTAATAGCAAAGAATATAAAATTTTCAACAGGGGACTGGTTCCATAAATGTGGTTTCATATGTACAGCGGATTATTCTACAGCCACAAAAAAGGATGGGGTGGATCTACATGTACTGACAGAGAACTTCATTAAATGGTATAAGTGCTAAAGAGTAAGTGCTAATGGGGGAAGGATGATGAGAATAATATAAAAATTATTGTTTCATGGTTTTACAACTATATGTAGATGTCTGTTTGTTTGTAATGTCCTTCAAACAAGGTCCAGAAAGATTGACAGCCCATTGGTAATAGTGCATCTGCCTGCAAGCTGAAGGGGTTTAGGCAGAGTTTGGATAAGGAGGATTAACCTTTATCTCCAAATACATGTTCATTGCTTTTATTTGGGAAATAAGCCTGGATTACAAGAAAGTAAAAAAAAAAAGGGGGGGGGAGGGATTATTACCTGTTTAATGCCTGTCTTTCTTTCTTTCTTTTTTGTTTTTGTTTTTTTTTTGAGAAGGAGTCTTGCTCTGTCACGCAGGCTGTAATGCAGTGGTGCAATCTCGGCTCATTGCAAGCTCCGCCTCCCGGGTTCACGCCATTCTCCTGCCTCAGCCTCCCAAGTAGCTGGGACTACAGGTGCCTGCCACCAAGCCTGGCTAATTTTGTGTGTGTGTGTCTTTTTTTAGTAGAGATGGGGTTTCACCCTGTTAGCCAGGATGGTCTCAATCTCCTGACCTCATGATCCACCCACCTCGGCCTCCCAAAGTGCTGGGATTACAGGTGTGAGCCACCACGCCTGGCCCTAACGCCTGTCTGTCTTCTGGCTGAGGACCTGGCCTACCACAAGGTCTCCACAAATACTCAGGATGGAGCTGGCATTGAATGATCCACTTGGCCTGCACTGAGACTGTCAGGCCTAAGTCTGGAGCTCTTTTTATGTAGTTCTATAATTTCAATGAATGTATATGGTAAACTAACACAAGAACTGTGTACTGTGGAGCAAAACCATGCTAGATAATGAAAGAACTGGATTATTAATGGACCACTGTAGTGTGATATTGAGCCATGTGCCTCAAGCACGGAAGCAGATGCCCTGGTCCAGGGTCCTGCTTTGGTTATGTGCGTGGACCCCTGAATCAGGCTAGTGAGGCCTGCATACCCCTTCCCCAGAACAATGTTTTCATTGTCCACAAAATAAAATACATACAATCACAGAAAAAATTAATTCTATTAAATAGTTAGCAAAACACTAAAAATAAAATTTGAGATATCATTGTATATGTACTTCTTCATTATTCATGCATTAAACAAAATCCAGGAACAGTTGAGCTAATTATTACCAGAATCTCCAAGTCACGATAATCATAAACAATCTGATACTGCTAAAATGACTGTGGCTTCTTGCCTGTACTCATAAGGAAATGCTGAATTTTATAGCCGTTAGTGAAAATAAAGTTAAATTTTTGTTTTACGTTCAAGTTTATGGACCTAGCTAGGTTAAGAACCCTTGCCTTGGTTGAAGACACAGTAAGGAACACTGTTTCCATGAAAATGTGGTTTGCAAAAGCTGGGGTTCTGGGGATGCAGCAATAATCCAAGCAGACCAGCCCCTGTCCTCAGGGGGCTTCCCTTCTCATGGGGAGAAAGTACAGAAGTTAATTAAGTCAAACCTGAACTTCATTAAATGGTGTAAGTGCTAAGGAGAAAAATAAAATGAAAGGGAGAGGGTAAGGTATATGTGTGGTGTTTGGGGTGGGGGTTAGTTTTAGACAGGCAGGCAAGGCTGCTTCCCTGGGCCGGGGGTGAGACCTGAGTTGGGGAGCACAGCAGGTGCTTTTGCAGAAGAGAGCTCCAGGGAGAGAGAACAGCAAGTGCAGAGCCTCAAGCAGGAGCTTCTGCAGGAGGGAGGTGTGGCAGGGTAGTGGCTGACCCTCAGTGTTCTTGTGGCCCTTGGAAGGTCTGGTGGAGGGGGTGCAACAAGGGTGTTATTCCTTTCATTTTAAGGGCCCCTCTGGCTATGGTGTCAAGACACAGAGAGACAGAGCTGTAGGGCAAGGGCAGGAGTGAGGGGACCAGTTAGGCTGCCACCATCCGCCGGGGACACACTGATGTGGCTCAGAGCAGGGTGGCAGGGGTGGCATCTGCTGAGACTCCTGAGATCCAACTGAAAGAGACAACAAGTTTTAAAGGAATGTAAGAAATAAAGAACTATGTTAAAAATAGTGGAACTGAGTATTCTGAAATGTTTAGAAAATAATGAAACTGCTTTTTAAAAAGCCATCTGGAAGGATTTTGCTTTTTCTTCATATCATTTGGAAATGACCTTCGAGGAGAAGCCCTGTGTATGTGTGTTCCACAGAGGACCAAGAGTGGGCTCCAGAGAGCCCTGGCAGAGTCCAGGCCGGGGAGGGGGCAGGCTATCCCACCTGGGGAGGGGGCAGGCTATCCCACCTGGGGAGGGGGCAGGTTATCCCACCTGGGGAGGGGGCAGGCTATCCCATCTGGCACCACGTGGGGCCGGGACCTTGTGGAGAGTGTGGACCTGCCTTGGTCTCACCCCAGGCAAGAATTAGGAGCCATGATCTCCACTTTGGTGGCCTGGAGATAATGGGTCAATAGGGGCCTTACAAGACCACCTTCCCCCTCCAAGGTGTGTGGACACCAAGCAGCCCGTCCTGGGGAGCAGGTTGTGTGGGGGGGGTCTTGGCCAGCTTAGGACAAAGACTCAGGAGGCCCTGGGATCCCATGTGCCAGCCTGCAGCATGAGTCCTGGCCATGTGCTCCAGGAAACATGGTTTCCCCAGAACACCAAAATGCTGAAGAGTAATTCTTCATGAAAGATAATGTTCATTTTTTATGCTCTGATAAAACTACAGGGCTTTTTAATTTTTTATAACAGCCTTATCAAGAAATAATTCACATACCATACAATGTACTCATTTAAAGTGTGCAATTTAATGGTTTTTTAACATGTTCACTGAAATGGGCAACTACTACCACAGTCAATTTTAGAACATTTTTATCACGTCAGGAAGAAACCCATACATACCCCTTGGCTGTCACCCCCATCACCCCATGTCCCCCAGCCCTAAGCAACTACTTTTCTACTTTCTGTGTACATAGATTTGTCTGTTCTGGACGTTACACAAATGAAAACATATGAGTTTCTTGGTTATTGACTTCTTTCATTCAGCACAATGTTTTTAAGATTCATCCATGTCGTAGCATGTTTCTGCATGCCATTCCTCTTGTGGTTGAATAATAATTCTGTTGTATGGATGTACAATGTTTTAAAAATCCATTCATGGCCGGGCATGGTGGCTCACACCAGTAATCCCAGCATTTCAGGAGGCTGAGGAGGGAGGATCACTTGAGACCAGGAGTTTGAGACCAGCCTGGGAAACATAGCAAAACCCCATCTCTTTATAAAATACAAAAATCAGCCAGGCGTGGTGGTGCATGCCTGTAGTCCCAGGTACTTAAGAGGCTGAGGTGGGAGGATCGTTTGAACCTAGGAGGTCAAGGCTGCAGTGAGCCTTGATTGTGCCACTGCACTCCAGCCTGGGAAACAGAGTAAGAGACTGTCTAAAAAAAAAAAAAAAAGTCATAATGGACATTTGAGTGGTTTCCACCTTTTAGCTATTATGAATACTACTGCTAGAAACATTCATGTGCAAGTTTTTGTGTAAATATATGTTTTTCATTTCTCTTGGGTCTATACCTGGGATTGGAAATACTAGGTCATATGGCTCCTCTGTGTTTGACCATTTGAGAAATTGTTGGACTGTTTTCCAAAGTGGCGACACCGTTTCCAATTCCCATCAGCAATGTGTGAGTGTTCTAATTTCTCCACATCCTCACCAGCGCTGGTTATTATGACCTCCTTATTACAGCCATCTTATTGGGTGTGAAGTGGTAGCTCATTGTAGTTTGGACTTGCATTTACCTAATGACTAATGATGTTGAGCATCTTTTCACATGGATATTAGGAATTTGTATAACTTCTTTGAGAAGATGTCTATTCAGGTCATTTTCCTATTTTTAAATTGAGTGATTTGTCTTTATATTATTGATTTGTAAGAGTTCTTCTTATATTCTAGATACAAGTCCCTTATCAGATAAGTGATTCGCAAATCGTTTCTCTCATTCTTTGGGTTGTCTTTTCACTTTCTTAATAGTGTCTTTCGAAACATAGAAGTTTTTAGTTGTGGTGAAGTCCAATGTATCTATTTTTCTTGTGCAGCTTATGCTTTTGGTATAACATCTAAGATTTGTGTCACATCCATTGTCAAACCTGAGGTCATGAAGAGCCCTCTGTTTTCTTCTAAGAGTTTTTACAGTTTTAACTCTTAGAGTTAGGCCCTTGATCTGTTTTGAGTTAATTTTTTATATGGTGTGAGGTACAAATATACTTTTGTTCTTTTGCTTGTGCCTCTCCAGTTGTCCAGCACCATTTGTTGAAGAGACGATTCTTTTCCCATTGAAAGACCTTGGCAGTTTTGTCAAAACTCAGTTGACCATAGATACGTAATTATACTTCTGGAGTCTCAATTTTATTTCATTGATATGTCTATCCTATGCCAGTACCACAATGTCTCAATTGCCGTTGCTTTGTAGTAAGTTTTAAAATCAAAATATGGGAATCCTTTAACTTTGTTCTTTTTCAAGAGTATTTTGTGGTTATTCCATATCTGGTGCAATATCATATGAATTTTAAGATGAGCTTATTCGTTTCCTTAAAGAAGCCAGCTGTGATTATAATAGGGATTGCACTGAATCTGTAGATCAATTTTGTGTTGTTATCTTAACAATATTGTCTTCCAATCCATGAACATGGGATTTTTTAGTTGATTTAGATCTTTAATTTATTTTAACAATAAAACCATAGGACTTTTTGAAAGTGTTTCGGAACAGCTATCTTTTGAGGTTGCCTACTCTTACCAACTCCCCTGTGAGAGCTGCCACAAAGTTCTGGGTCTCCATCCTGTCCAAGGCATTAATGTAGCCCTAGGTGAACAAGCCCAAGGAGTCAGCTGGAGGGGAACTGGGCTGGGTTTTGTTCTTCCCTTTAAAGGTCCTCCCTCCTGCAAGCCTGCCCAGGCAAGTGGGTGCTCATAGCTCTGGCTCATTGCTAGATCTTGGGTGTTCTCTTAACCTTGGTTTAACATCAGCTATTCACTTTGTCTCTATACACTATTCCTTTCCTCTTCAGAGCTGGGGAATCATCATGTCTTAGGGTGCCCAACCATCTGAGTTTGTCCTTTCACGTGTGTGAGAAGGGCATAATCTAGATTTTATCATGTGTGTTTCTACTACCCTCAGCACCACTTATTGGAAAGGCTGCTCTCTGCCACTGCATTTCAGTGCCACCTTTGTCGTCAATCAGGTGACCGTGAATAGGAGGTCTGTTTCTGGTCTATGCCATTAGGTTATTTGTCTGTTCTAGTTCCAGTACCAAGGTGTCTTAGTTATTACAGCCTCATAAGATGTGTTGGTTTGGGTGGTTCAAATCCTCCAGCCTCTGTCTCCGTCAGAATTGCCTTGGCTTCTCCGGATCATTTACAGTTCCAAGTACATTTTAGGATCAGCTTATCAATTTTAAGAAAAGCACCTAGTGGAATTTGATTGAGATTGTACTAAATCTGTAGGTCAGTTTAGGGAGGAAGAATTGACATCATCTCAACAGGTAATTTTCCAATCCATGAATATGGTATATTCCTTCATTTATTAAGATTTTAAAATTTTCTCTCAGTACAATTTTGTGGTTTCCTGTGCAGACATCTTGCATAACTTGGGTAGCTTTCTTTCTAAGTATTTGCTGTTTTTAATGCTACTGTAAATGGCATTGAAAATTTTTAAATGGCATTTTTAAAATTCCTGTTATAAAAATACTGTTATTGTCATAGAAATACAGTTGTATATTGACCTTGTATGCATTAATCTTGCTAAATGTATTTATTAAACCTCATACGTTGTAAGTTATTTTTGGTTCTCTTATAATGCTAATTTTAAGATTTTTTTTCCCCTAATTTGCCCGGTCGGTAACTGGTTGGTTGCAGGCAGCAGAAGCTTCCTCCAGGAAGTTCAGATAAAAGTGAAGATAGTATCAGGCCCCAGAGGCATGCTGAGAAAGCCAGAGCGAGGAATTCAGTGGGGCTTCATGGGGACTCCTCCCTTGGGCTCTCTCCCCTTTGTACCATGCAGCCCGGATCTCCACACCTCTGCGCACTCTCCTCTTTCCTGCCCACTTGCCAGTCTGGTGTCTGCTCTCTTAGCACTATGTCAGCCCCAGCTCAGATTCCAGGTAGCCATGCACCAACGCCCATCCCATCACGCCTCAGTGTTCTAGGCCAATCTGATGGCTCTGAGTTAGTTGTCCCCGCTACCTCGTTCACTGTAGTAGGAGGGCAGAGTGGTGAGACAGTGATACAGTGAGCAGTGTTCTCCAACACATAACTCTGCCTGTCTATTCACAAGAAAACTTGGAAAATATTAACGTAATGTGTAAGTTTTCACCTCCCAGATATACCTACCGTTAATTTTGCCGTAACTCTGACCAGTATTTTTTCTAAATATATGTATATTTTTATATATTATTTATTTTCCCTCTACACAGAAATTTACGAATTGGAATTATGTTCTATATAAACAGTATTATATGCTTGTTTTACCTAATTTTATGTCATTTGAGGTTGACCATTTTATTAGATATACTTCAAAAACATAATCTTTATGGTTTAATAGAATATATAATATTCCATTATAATGGCTATATCATAATTTAATGACCAATTCCTATTTTGAGCCATTTGGGTTCTTTCCAATTTTTTGATAAATATTGCCATAGCTAACAATTTTGGACTTTAAAGTCTTTTCTAATATCTGATTATTTCTTTCAGATTGATTCCTTGGAGTGGAATTAGTAAAAAGGATATGAATATTTTTAAGTCTCTTGATATGTCAGACTGATTTCCAGAAGGCTTGTACCAATTCACTCTTCTACCGACAACTGTAAGAATACCCTTCCTCCATCAACAGCATTGTGTATTCGCTTTTAAGAAAAATCTTTTCTAATGTAATAGGTTAAAAAAATTCATCTCATTATTTTAATTTGATATGTATTTTTAAATGAGGTTGAATATAATTTCCCAAGCTTCTTGATCACTTTTATTGTTCCCTTGTGAATGGACTGTAAATTTGCCTCTTTTTTCTTTAGGGTGTTCATTGAGTCCTATTGATTTGCAAAAGCTTATTGTATATGAAGAATATAAACCCTTTGTTGAGATTGTTACAGGCATCTTTTCTCTCTTTCCTGATGGCGCCTTCCCTGCATCAGTCCTGTGTTCTGCCAGCCCCACAATAGTAGCACAGGCAGTGAAGAATCTGGTCCCTTATAGGTGGAAAAACACGTTCTATATTTGGCTTAGCTAACGAATGCTGTGATGGCTGAGGAAGCTGTACCAACACCCTCATCGTCCATGGCCCACCGTCAATGTGGAGTGTTGGGAGAGGGGGTGGCCTGATGGGGCAGCTTGGTGAGAGATACCTGTGTCCCCTTCTGATCCTTTGTCTTTCTCAGCCAACACGTTTGATATTGTTGTTATTCATTGCAAGTCTACCCTCCAAATCATGATTGCTCTTATTTTCCTCTTCTTCATTCCATCCTTAGCCCATTATTACCTTGTTGGCAGTCACAGAAGCTAACTTTTATTGAGCCCTTGCTGAGTGCCAGCTGCAGGCCTAACCCCTTGCAGCCCAGCCCCTCTGGCTGCCTCAGTCCTAGCCTGCACCTCCGTCCCACTCCTGCACCATGGGGTGGGCTCAGTGTACCCTTCCCACACTGGCTCGCCAGCCCCATATGTGGACCCCAGGAAACCCACGGAAAGCACAGGGAACCAGAGGTTCCGAGGCCTCCTGGCGGCTTCAAAGGCCCTGGGAGACATGGTCTTCTGCCTCTGGTTTTGGGAGCATTGATGTGTGACATTGGTTATGTTCTGAGGCAAAGCCCACTGACTCCCAGCTGAGCTGCACCGGGCAAGCCAGTTTCCACTTGTGGCCGGTACAGGTGGCCTTGGCTGAGTCAGGCACTCCAAACCCTGTGGGTGGCTTGGTTAGAATCTTCTCAGGGAAGTGTGACTTCTTTCCTTGCTTCCATTTAGATACCCCTCCCCCCCTCTCCCTTCCTTTTTTTTTGAGACAGAGTCTCACTCTTGGTGCCCAGGCTGGAGTGCAATGGCACAATCTCAACTCAGTGCAACCTCCGCCTCGCAGGTTCAAGCCATTCTCCTGCCTCAGCCTCCCAAGTAGCTGGGATTACAGGTGCCCACCACCACACCTGGCTAATTTTTTTGTATTTTTAGTAGAGACAGGGTTTCACCATGTTGTCCAGGATGGTCTTGAACTTCTGACCTCAAGTGATCCGCCTGTCTCGGCCTCCCAAAGTGCTGGGATTACAGGCATGAGCCACCATGCCTGGCCAGTCTTTCTTGCTGAAGATACCTGAAACCTAAATCAGTGGAGAGAGGGTAGGGTTTGGAGATTGGAGACGTCACTTGGCATCGGGCCCTGGTCCTTTCAGCCTGGTGACCCTGGCCTATCATCTAAACTTTCTGAACTGCAGTTTCGCCACCTGGAAGTGGGGAGCCAGCTCCAGCATAGAGCTTTGTGGGAGGACAAAAGAGATGATGTGGATAAAGTGCTCCGCAGATCATCAGGGGCGGCAAAGGTGAGTATTGCTGTTAGATGTGTGGAATATTTGACTCACTTTGGAGACTATATTTAAGAGATGGTCTCTGAGGGATCTTGAATCAGAAACAGTGTTCGCCTCCTCCTGAAGTAGTGCCTGCCCTCACTTTGTCCCTGGCCCCAGTCTTTCCAGGAGGGACAAAATGCCCTCTTAGATTCCCACTAAGTACCAGAAACTCAGTGGGACCTCAGCTTCCCCGCTCAGCCTTGACCAGGTGCCCCCATGCAGGGGTGAGAAGGGCGCAGGTTCATCCAGGGCACTCAGGAGACCCACTGGGAGGCTGGAGGGTGGTGGCCTCAGATGCTTTTGAGTCTTCTCCGGGGGGACACCACCCTGGAGTGGCCTGGGGGGCAGGGCACGCACTGCCGAGGAGAGCACTGGGGCTTCCACTGGATGCCGGATGGGATTTAGCCAAGATTCTCTCTGCCCAGATCTCAAGGTCTTGGCACATGGGGACTGGGAGCCCGCATGCTTCTGTATCCTGTGTGCAGCTGTCTGTGGGGTGGTGTAGAGCCAACTGGGGTGGGGTGGCATGAGGTGAGGACTCACCAAAACTGACGGCGCTCCGCAGAGAACGTCTCTGGGGCCATCCGTGGATCTGTGAGTGCAGACCTAGAAGTCACTGTGAATTTTGCCAAGGATGACATCCCAGGTTATAAAGCTGCCACTGGATTCACCATGATTGGCACCTGTTATTGTCACAGGTTCAGTTGGCTGCACTCAGTGGGGCAGGCGGAGTCACCAGGGCTGCCTCTGCTTGCCAAGGAGCCCAGCCACGGGTTGTCCCTAGGCCAGGGATAGGAGCGGGAGCTGCGTCCATGCTCACTCCCAGCCCCACCACGACGGCAACTCGCTCCCTGTGAAACCTACGACTCTACACTGGGACATGACAAATGACCAAAAAATCAATTTGTAATCTGATTGGAGGTTTTTGATTTCCTCTGATGAGTTTAAATTTCATTAAAAGCAACCTTATTCCAACATAAAAGGAATCCTTGAAGGGTAAAACAGGGGATTGTCTCACCGAGTATAAAGCATCCCAACTCTTTTGTGTGATTTATTCATGGCATTAATTGTGAGGGCCAACCTGTGGTGTCCGTTGGCAGCTGCGCCGTTATCAGGGCCTGGGATCGGCCCAGCGAGCTCAAAGCACAAGGAGTCACATTCAAAAATCACTCTTCGGCATATTGACACTTCAGTTATCAACAACCCTTTTTATCTGCTGGGAGGGAGATCGCAGCTCGTGGGGCCGGAGTAAGCCACAAATCACTGCTGCCACCGCCTCTCTGCATTCTCTTAATTGTATGTATTCTCTGGAAAAAAATGATCATCGTGGCCTCTTGTCTTGATGAGAAATTGACATTTCTGAGGACTTCTTTGGGCGCTCCGAGCAAGCGAGATAAGGCGTGGGCTGTTTTAGAAGAGAGCAGCCTTTCTTCCCTTTCAGGGGCCTCTTCACCGCTCGCGTTGACCCACTTGATGAGTATGGATTTCATGAGGTCTTTTTCAGCATTTGAACTATAAAAGGCTCAGAATGACACCACCCCTTATAGACAAAAGATAACCTTGCCCTTTGAATATATTGATTCTTTATTAACTAGGCTGTTTAATGCAATGAAATGAGGCATTAGATTGAAGCCCATTTCAAGTGCTTTGAATAATCTTTAAAAGCTTGAAAGACCTTAAAAGGCGGCCTGACAATAATTGGCATGCATTTTGAAAGAAGGCAGTTCTTGCTTCTGATTTGAAACACAAACATAAAATAATTTCTCTGTCCCCGGGTTACAGGGCATTGGGTACTCGTGGCACCAGCGCAGAGTGGGAAGGAGGTGACTTGCCCAGCAACTGCTTGTCCCAGCCCCAGCCCCAGCCTCCAGCCACTTGGAAGGGAGCCTGCAGGGGAGGGGAGTGGGCAGGCTTCAGGCTTGTACCTTATAAGCCTCTCTCTTTGCTGTCTCTTTAAGGCTGAAATGACAACCTGATTGTCAATGACAGGAGAAAAAGGTATTCACAAGTTTCTTTATGTTTTGAATAATTGTTTCCTGTTTTGCTCAGCAGAACAAGTAATTAAGATGACATTTGTGAGTACTAATTTGGATCACACTTATGTGTATGTGTTATAAAGCTGCAAGCCAAAACATGCAAACCCAGCCTTTCATGGAGGAGAAAATGAAAAAATACTGAGTGAAATGGGAGCATGGGAAACTCAGAGGAGCTGAACATCGGTGTGTAAATTAGAACCTCAGTGTTGACGGCAGATCTCATTATAGTTGGTGCATTTGGCTACCGACGTGCAGCCAGCAGTGCCCGGGGCTAGTGCATGGGGTCTGCTCTGCCACTGTGGTGGCAGTGGAATCGATGATGCCCCTCTTGCAGACCGTAGGCAGCACAGCATCTGGGTGCCCTGTTATCTGCACACCCATCCAGAGCCTTTGCTGCTGTGCTCACTCTCCTAAGCCTGCTTCTTGCCCAGTGGAACCCAACCATGGAACCAAAAGCAGCATGTGTCTGGGGTCACTGGAGCCATTGTTCTCTACCTGCCCAGTGCGCTATGCAGAAGCAGAGGAGCTGGGGCAGAAGGTCTGGAGGGAGTGGGTTATGAAGCCCCTCAGTGAGCCTTGGGATTGTTTGAGTTCTCAAAGACAAGTGCTGGAACAGTGATTGTGTCACCCCAGTGCTGCTGTGGCCCACAGAACATCTGTGACATAGAAACATCAGCCAGAGTGCAGCATGAATACAAATGGCACCTCTGGGGGTCAGGACCACGTAAGTGACAATTTGCTGAACCTCTCTCTCTACGCAGGTTAGAAGACGGAGGCTGGATAACTTTGTGGAAACTTCTTCTGTGGATCATTTTTATCTTGGCCAAGTTGCAGCTTCAGAACCCGGTATGTGCAAATGAAACCCCTGATATAACTTTTATGTTAGTGTTGTCAATTTAATAATCAAAACAGAGAAAATTACCAAAAGTGAAATTCACAGACAAGAAATACTTTAATTAAATATTGTGTAAAATGAACATTTTTATACAGTTAAATATCTGAAAAAATGTACAGATAAAACAATCTTATTGTAGGGTCTTTAACAGTAAAATCTACTATTTAGTGAAGTGCTCAGTCTTGAGACAGTGAAGTGATGTGGGCATTGACTACTTAACCTAAAACACAAACCAAGTGAGGGCATGGGGAAGCTGGCAGG
Source organism: Hylobates moloch (assembly GCF_009828535.3). Classification (NCBI taxonomy): domain Eukaryota; kingdom Metazoa; phylum Chordata; class Mammalia; order Primates; family Hylobatidae; genus Hylobates; species Hylobates moloch. The sequence continues at coordinate 3,672,595 of NW_026652278.1, read as the reverse complement.
CGTTCTCAGTGCGTCCATGTGAGCTCTTTTGTAGATCAAACTCTTACTCATACAAAATAAAACGGAGGCAATTTAGTTCCAAAGTGACTTCTCCGGCTTTCCCATGTAGCTAGGCCTTGTCAACCATCACAAAGCCAGACTGTGACCTGCTGACTCCTGGGGACATTATTTAATTTTGTCCCTAGAATGAACACTTTCTAAGTTGTGCATTGTTGATTTTTGTCAAGAAGGTATTTTAAAGTCCCTCCTTTTTGTTTTAAATTCGATTTCTGCTGCAGTTTGCAAAATGTTTGCTGTGCTTTGTTTGCAAAGCATTTAGTGCAAAGGAGAAAGAAAAAAAAAAAACACCTGACACTTTTGGTCTCACTGTGGGTTTGGCACGAAGAGGCACGATATCTGAAGGAGGTCATTCCAGTTTTAAAAGTACGGACAGTGCTGTTGGAACTGACCACAAAAATGTATTGTTTTAAAAAAATTGAAAACCAGCAGTGATTTGGGTCCCCCGAAACCTCTGTGAATCGGAGGTGGGCCCAGGAGGGTGCAGGACGCAGCAGAAATAGTCCCAGAAAGGAGAGACGGGTCATGCAGCAGGCTTGTGCTTCTTTGTGTGTGTTTGTGTGTTGTACACCATACATCTCCAAATGAAGTATTTATTAACAATTGTAGTGTAAGCCTGTGATAAAATAGCACAAAGGTTCTTTAAAGAAGAGTCCACTTTTAAGGCATCAGAGAAGTTAATGTGGCAAACATTTTAATTAAAACATCAGAAGTAAATTTTATTTTAAACTTTAGGCCTCTGAATTTTTCCAGTAAACACAGTTCAGCTATGTGGCAAAGTCATGGGTGGCATCTAAAATGACTTTTTACATTCTACAAAAAAATAAAATAAAATAAGGACACAGCCCCATATGGTGTCGCCTCTTCGCGGCCGCTCCACATGCACAGGATCTACTAGGATTTGTCACGGCCGGGTGGCACCGATTTGTTTTGACTATACAACAAACTTTTGTTTCAAAAGTATTTGTTCAGATAACTTAAAAATAATATAAAAATAAACAATGAATTTGACTTTTCCTCAAAATAAAAAAAAAAGGATGGAAAGTCTAAACAATAGCATATTTTTGAAGTACAAATGAAATGTAAAGACACTGGTTCAGCTTAAAGAAACAGATCAGAGACAAGTTCTTGGCTAATGCTCTTCCCAGTATCACAACACCAGGCCATGATCAAAAACCAATACAGAAGAGAAAGAAGAAAAAGGAAAAGGCAGGAAAAGCAATGTACAAAATTTCAAAGATAAATACAATATTTATAATTGATATGTTACAAAATAAAGTCCCTTAGCAACTGCAAGTGTTCATGGGAAAGGAAGTATCAAACGAAGACCATTTCATTCCTTATAAGACACATAAGGAATAAAACTTGTTTTTCTAAATATTTTAAGTGGATCTGAAAAAAATTCAAGACAAGTGTATAAATATTTAGCTACAACTTTGGCAAAATCACAAAAGTCTACAATTTTATAACCACATACAAAACACATTAGGGAAGGAGGATCTAGAAGTCAAAAGGACAATTTCTGGTACAAGAAACATAGACCTCACAGTAGCCTAAGAATGCAATAGTATACAGTGCTAGCAAAAGTTGAAAAAATGTTGCAGATCACACTTGCTTAACAGGAAGCTCTAGCAGTGGGAGAATATTGGAACCAACAGACAGTAGCATTTTTTCTCTGTCAGTGTGCTTGTTGAAGGCAAGAGAATTCAATATCAAAGTTACAATTTCTAACTACAATAAGTTACAAAGTTTCATTTCATTAAGATGAAGTTAAGCAATGATAAACCCTCCCTCCCTCCCTGCCACCCCAGTTTCTCCTCATCATATAGTCATCCTTTTTTCCAGTCTGATGGCTCATACCTCCTTGGCCCCCTTTTTATCACCACAAAAAAATATTTCACATTATAGAGATACACAACCATTGTGAATCTAAGTATGAGTACAGAAAAATGTTTGGAGGCATTTTTCATCAGTGTTTGTTTCATGATCATCAAAATGGTGCATTCACAAAGTTTCTCCCAACACATAGCAATTACTAGACATGGCCAAGACGGAGTCAGAAACTTTATACAAAATAGGCGTCGCTTTGTTTTCCTTATTCTTCAGGACTGAGAAATGTGAAAATATGAGAAAAGTTCAGTTAATAAAATGGAATTGTTCATGAAGAAGTAGGCTGTTTGCATGTTGATTCTTAATAGTTTAAATAAAATCTTTAAACAAAGTCTTCTGTAGCATTTCAATTGCTGCTGATTTTTTTGAAGATACTGTTTCCATCAGCATGTCTTAATATACTAAACGTGTCCCCTGAAGTCCGTCCTTTGATGCTGGGTGCTGCGGAAGGTAAACAGAAGTCCCTCACATTGGCGGGACTACCAGCCCAGACATAGCTGCAAGACAGAAGGACAGAGCAGTTACTGCAGGCTCCCCCACGCGCCCTCCCGCCGACGCGGGCGGGGCTGCCCTTCCCCGCTATTCAACTGGGAGGCTGGTCTTGCACAATTCCATCCACCAGCCTCAGGCGTGGTTAGGGTGTGCTGGGGAATCTGCTTCCTGAGGTGGGGGCGCATGTGGGGACAAAAACCTCCGGTCCTGCCCCTCCTGCAGCCCTCCTCAAAGGCTTCTCTTGGAAAAGGGAAGGGCTCCTGGCACTGCTGTGTGCAGAGGCTGCAGCTTCCCCGCACTGACCGGCGCACTGCCAACAGGTGCAAAGCCAACGGAGGCCCGGAGCCCCCTCTGTCGAGAGAGGTGACCCAGCCTGGTCACTCCCGTGATGCCAGCCAAGGCCGGCTCACAGGCCCTGCTCTCGCTCCCTGTGTGAGAACCAGACTGGCCTCAGTCTCCCCCTCTGCTTCCAGGTCTGGGCTCTGACCGTGCGGTCATCTCTCTGTATCGTAATGGTGAGTCAGGGGCTCTCCAGAATCAAAGCCACTCACAGCCCACCTGCCCTGGAACCTCCAGGCAAGGGCCACGGAGAGACGTGAGTCACGGCACCACCTCGGGACCTTTTTTCTCTTCTCAGGAAAGAAGAGAAAACTTTTTGCACGAGAACGCCAAGTGGGGCTGACGCTTTCACATGAACTCCTGGTACGAATGTAATTTAAAATCTTTTACCGCTAGTGTTGTTTAATTTTTGTCAGAATGATTGTTCTCATTAATTTATGTATAACATATTAATACAATTGTTCATGTAGTGACGTGAGCTTCAATTTCTCAGTTCATTAATTTCAACAATATTAATTTATCTCCGACTCACCGTTACAACTTTATGGTTTGGAAGCCCTGTGCGTACACACCGCGTAGGAGGTGCCGTCTTTCAGCCGGCCTGACCCCATGTCGCGGGCAGGGCCGCGGCACCTCACCACCTGCCTCTGCAGCGACCCTGGTGTGGTGCCCGCTGATGGCACGCAGGCCAGTCGGCGGCACTTCGGGGGCCTGGGCGTCCCTTCATACGCTAACGGATGTTGTGAAGACAATGATTTCAAATCACTGATACCTTTCCAGTTCCTTTTTTGAGCATTAGTTCATCAAAGTGAAATATGCCACCGACTTCACAAAAGGGCCAGTTTGTCTTCTCCGCGGCTACGTCCTCAGCACCCAGCAGAGAGCCTGGTACATAGTAGGTGCTCAGTAAATACTGGTTGAATGGGTTCATGTTTCTAAAGGAGTAACTGGATTTGAGTCACTGGGAGGACCATATACCAAAGGTGGTGTCTGAAAGAGGCCAGATGACGGCCACTTAATTAAGTGCCTGCGGGCCTCAGCACCTCACAAAGGGCCACTCACAAGTTCATGAGGCCTGGGGGCACCCATATGGCTCTGCCCGTCACACACATCACAGGCCACGTGCAGCCTGCACAGCTCAGATGGGCCAGGCGCTGGGCGGGCACAGGGTGCCCACTCCGTGTGGCCTCATCTGTGGACAGCTGTGCCCTCGGGGCCGGCCCTTCTCCCTCTTGATTCTTTCAAAGAGATCACGTAGGAAAATCAGCTCCTGTCCACAGACAGGACTGCAACCTGGTGTTAGTACACACCTGGCCCTGGGTCTAGACGCACACCCCTTTGCAAAAGACAGTGCAGCCCTGCTGGACGTGTGGTCCAGCAGATAAGGTGCAGAACCAAGGCCCAGCCTCGGGACAACGAGGGTAGGTAGATTTTGAGATGGGCTCCACAGGTGGTATGGTGCCCCGCCATCCCCAGCCAGGGCTATTCTCGCTGCTTTGTGCACAGGAGGCTGCAAGCCCAGGAGCTATGGGCAGGGCTGCATCCTGCGCTGAGAAGTGCCAGGCCCCGGGCAAAGGCCCATTGGCTGAATCAGACTGACAATGACCACAGCTACCTTCACCGCACTCCCGCCTTCTCTCACGTGGTCCCACCCCCTTAGGGGCACAGGGTGCTCCACCGTAAGTACACTAGGTGCCGTCGGAAGGGTGAGCTGGACAAAAACCAAGAGGAGGAATCTGGTTCTTTCTGGGGCTCAGTGCACAGGGGTCCTCGCTCTGAACACCAGGCAGAGGTGGCGCGCATCAAGGTGGGCCACGGGAGAACATGCAGCGGTCACAGAGGTGCCAGGAGAAAGGCCAAGCCCCCACCCCCACTCCCATCCCCACCCCTGGAGAGGACCCGGCACTGGCCCCCGGCCCCGCACCACCCTCACCTTGCAGTCCGTTCCCGTTGGCGCTGGTGCAGGAAGGAGGAGGAGAGGCTTGGGGCCGGACCACGGGCGCGAAGGCGCTCTTCTGTTTCACTGCGGAGATGACATTGGCAGGTGAGAATGAGAAAATGCCGTGTGTGCTGCTACAGTTTGAAGGGAGGGTGACCGAAGAGGCTGCCATGGTGGGGCTGGACGGCACTACTGCAACAAAGCAAACACGGTCAGCACGCGCGGCCGCGGCACAGCGCCACGGCGAGAGGGCACCGAAGGCCTCGCCTCAGACGGGGGGCGGGGGCACGAAAACAAAACATGACATGCGTCTGGCTCGGCCACGCTCTGGATAACAGGCAAGCTCTTTTGCACTGGACTTTCTCTTCCAATTGAGCAGCCCATTTTGTTCCGATTTTGTTTGTTTTGGTTTCCAATGAGATCACATTGGGCCCATTTTGGGTCAATTTATGGTCGCCATTTGGATGCCCAGCCTCCAGGGCCACCCTTCCTTTTATCCAGTAGCTCACATCACAGAACATCCAAGCAATGCACACACTCGACTCGGTAGTGAATATGAATCTGCGTGATGACGTGTGACAAAAACAGACACTTACTGCCGTAGGGAGAGTTAGCGGAGGAGCCATTAAGAAATCCAGGCGAGCCAGGGACCCCTAGATTGGCCATGGCGCCACTTCCATATCCATTCATGCTAGTGCTGACTGTGTTGTAATTGGACTGCTGGGGAGTACTGCTGGGGACGTAGCCTCGCGGGGACACGCTGCTTGTATTGCGACTGTAGCCGACTGTTGAAATCCCCCCCCCCCGGCCAAAAATAACATTATTATCAGCGACAGACACTTGGGGGGGGTTCCCCGAGAATCTATATCATATATTAACATTGCTAATTGACCCTGTGCTTTCCACCTGCTCTAGCGCCTGCTGCCAGCTCGGATGACCTTATCACGCCAACCCTGCTGCCACTGTCTCACCGTGAGCCCCATCCTGTCTCTGCTGGCTTCGACAGCCAGCCGGGGCATGCTTCGATCTCACCGTCAGTGGCTTTCACGTTTCTCTTTAGAGGCAATTATCAACAGCTTGGATTCCTGGTCTGTGCCCCCACGCTCTGTGAACTTTCGGCCTCTGTAGACCTTCAAATGCCATGACTGACAAGGAGAGCTTGTTTGTGGCCGTAACTTCCCCTGAAAGGCTGTTTGGGGGTCTTCATTTGTATGGTTGCTATTTCTATACATGGGGGCGGTCGGGGGACATGGAAGCTTCATTCCTGCCATGGGAGCGTGAACGGATGGGAACAAAATCAGCAGTACAGGTGAGGTGTTTTCTAAGATCACTGCCTGCGCGCTTTTCAATGAGGAAAACTAAAATGGACCCAAACGGCAAGACGCAGCAGCCTTGGCTGGCCCAGGTCACTGCACCGTGGGACGGGGTGCGGAGTGGGGAAATGGGAGTCTCTCTCCATGGATTCGTTCCAAACTTAGACCCAAATCCCGCCGTGCAGTGCGTCCAAGCAGGCTCCCCTCGGCTCCCTAGGCCATGGCTATCCTATGGCTTAGCCCAGTCTTCCAAGGAAAGCAAAGTCGCTTATGAACACATTGAGGGAAACTTCTAGCAAATACCAGTGACCCGCATGGCATCCAGTGGAGCTGCCGTTTTTAGTAACTGGGCTCTCTGAGTGTTCTTAGCCCAGCACTGGCTGGGAGGACCTGCAGCAAGGTCTTCCTGAGCAAAGGAACCAGCAGAGCCAGAGAGAACGGAACACTACGGACATTCCCCAGCCGGCCCTGGACACGTGCCTCTTCAGCTAAGGCCTCAACCAACCCGCGGAGAGCGTTCAGGGCAGGGGTCCTCCCAGCACGCCGGCCTACCTTGGTCGTTGGCTTGTGACGTCTCCGACACGTTGACGGCTAGCTGGCTGCTGAAGGAGTTGACGCCCATCATGCCCGTGTGTGCAGGGGTGTTGCCCAGGGTGGGGATCTGGTTGTGATTGCGGGGAACGCTGTACAGCGCCTCGGCGATGTCCGCCGCTCGCTTCAAGATGATCTCCTGCAGCAGGAGCAAGTGGGAGCCAGCCTGTCACCCCAGGCCCGGCCCAGCTGGCCGCACTCTCGGGGACCCACGGTGGAGGCATCCCACTGTCCCTTGCCCAGACCATGACCAAATCTATTTCTTAATGGGCAAAGAGCTTCCCCTAGGAAAATCATTTATTGACGCTTTTGAAAGGGTGCAGTATCTGGCTGGGCACGGTGGCTCACACCTGTAATCCCAGCATTTTGGGAGGTCAAGGCAGGCAGATCATCTGAGGTCAGGAGTTCAAGACCAGCCTGGCCAACATGGCGAAATCCCATCTCTAATGAAAATACAAAAATTAGCCGGGTGTGTTGGCAAACGCTTGTAATCCCAGCTACTTGGGAGGCTGAGGCCGGAGAATCGCTTGAACCTGGGAGGTGGAGGTTGCAGTGAACTGAGACTGCCCTACTGCACTCCAGCCTGGGTGACAGAGCAAGACCCTGTCTCAAAAAAAAAAAAAAAAAAAAAAAAAGAAGAAGAAGAAGAAAGGGAGCAATATTTGCTCTATTCTGCCCTGCATACTGTGGGGCGCCCATCCAGCCCTCCCTGGTTCCCAGTGGCACCAACACCGTCCACCCGCCACTGCACACTGCAGATGGGTTTCAAGGCTGTGCTCTCCCCCCGTGACAAATTTTTCTGCTTTTGGGTCCTGACACCAACTCATCATTTCTACTTGAACCTAGTGTGAGGGCAAGGATGGGAAGCCGTTCTCACATCAGCCTCCTGTGGAGTCACTGGAAAAGCATGCCTTGTGTCCAGAAAGCCCACACTGGAGCCACACCGGCTGCCCACGGGTTCTGGCATGGGGGGAAGGATGGGCGAGGGGAGCCGCCCTCCACCTACCTGGTTGTTGTGAGGCATTCCGTATAAGGCTTCCACCAGGTCTGCCGCCCGCTTCAGTAACACCTCCTAAAGGAAGAGCAGACAGGAGGTGATTCATGGGAGGAACCCGCCAGTTATCACTGCCCTTCAGTACCAGTTCCATCTGCGGGTGTGGAGACCAGTCCCCACCCACGGCAACCCGTCCTGGCCCTGCCGTGCGCTTCGAAGGCAGGCACAGACAGGAGGGCACGTGCATGCTGACAACACTGTTTGTGGCCTTTACAAGGAGCCTGAATAAAAGCGTTTTCTGTGGCTCCCCCGTCCGGTTCGGCTCACAGAGGTGCATGGACAAGCGGGAGGGCCAGTGGAGAACAAGCCCAATCCGTGCCTGAGGTTTAATGACGGAGTCTTATGGGTATTAAACAAACACACACATGGTGGAGATATGAAAGGCCCAGGCACCACATTTGCCTGTTAATTCCTAGCACTTTAGTGGTGAAGAACAATAAGTAATTTTCCATATCTTAATTAAACTGGCAGAGTCCTTAAAGACAACATCTCACCCCTAATTCACGCCCCAAATTTGCAAGTGAGTTCAGTGCTTATTCCTCTTTATTTTGAACAATAAAGTGAATTAACTTGGGTTAATCTAGTTCTTTCATAATGACATTAAGAAATTTTTCAATTAACCTCTTTGACTGCATGTTGTAAAGGACTTCATAAATGCCTTCACATTCCGAGAGTGTGCGCGCTGTGCCTGGGGGCTTGGATGCACCGAGTTTTGTCTTATCCACGTCTGCACGCCTACCTCCAGTTTACGATTGTGCGGATTAATCCAGAGTTTAGTTAATTTTAAATACAAATGGGGGCTTACATTTTAACTTTCTCTACCTTGAGCTGTAATAAAACGGAGCTGAGCTTTTTAATAAGCC